>NC_140993.1:3269215-3349104 GCF_052327205.1 Somniosus microcephalus
ATTGAGCAAACTACAAATTACACATACTTAGGCTTAAAAATCAGTTCTACGGGAAATTTTCATCTGACTGTGAATGAACTGAAAGAGAAAGCAAAAAGGGCTTTCTATGCCATTAAAAAGTCAATCCAAATAGAAATTCCAATTGGCATTTGGCTCAAAATTTTTAAATCAGTAATTGAACCAATTGCGCTCTATGGCAGTGAGGTGTGGGGTCCTGCTAACACAACAAGAATTTGCAAAATGGGACAAACACCCAATTGAGATCCTACATGCAGAATTCTGTAAAAGTATCCTCCGGACTCAGAGGAAAACCGCAAACAATGCATGCAGGGCAGAACTAGGCCAATATCCACTGCTAATTAATATCCAAAAAAGAGCCATCAAATTTTGGAAACACCTAAAAATGAGCAACCCCCACTGCTATCATTACGAAGCCTGAAATGCCAAGAGATGATCATAGAGAAGAGTCCCCTCAGTCAACTAGTCCTGGGACTCAGTGAAGTAACTACTAACACTACTAATAATAATCAGCCCCAGGACAGTGACATCCTAACACAGAGAATTCGACCCAACACAATTGTCACTAAACAAAAGGAAAAATATTTGACCTACTGGACAGAAACAACAAAAACCCAAAACAAACTCGATTGCTATTTGGTCCTAAACAGACAATACACCATGGCTGAATACCTGACCACGGTAAAAGATAGCAAACTGAGAAAAACCTTGACAATGTACAGACTTAGTGAGCATAGCCTGGCCATCGAAAAAGGCAGACACAGACAGACCTGGCTGCCAAGAGAGGACAGGATATGCTCTCACTGCAGTCAGGGAGTGGTGGAGACACAACTTGTGGAAACTATCAGGACATAAGGGGGAATTTCTACCCAAAATTCATAAAAATATGCCCTGAATTCAAAAATTTGAATGACCACCAAAAACTCCCATATCTATTAGGGGAACAGAGAAATTGCGTAACTTTAGCGGCAAACTATGTTACAGCTTGCCATAAGCAGAGGGACAACCATTAAATCTAAGAAAAGATTATATGCATATTATATGTGCTTATATTTATGTATACAGGGATATATCTGTCCATACACTGTATGTCTAGATCTTCGTTTACATGTACAATCATACATGTTTTTCTGTGCTTTGGCAACATAAGATGTACCTTGTCATCATGCCAATAAAGCAATTTGAATTGAAAATTGAGAGAGAGACAGAGAGAGAGAGACAGACAGAGAGAGAGAGAGACAGAGAGAGAGTGACAGAGAGAGAGATAGGGCGAGAGACAGAGAGAGGCAGACAGAGAGAGGCAGACAGAGAGAGAGGGAGACACAGAAAGAGAGAGAGAGAGGGAGTCAGAGAGAGAGAGAGAGAGGGAGAGACAGAGACAGAGAGAGAGAGGGAGAGACAGAGAGAGACAGAGAGAGAGAGAGACAGAGAGAGAGAGAGGCAGAGAGAGAGAGACAGAGAGACAGGGAGAGAGACACAGGGAGAAAGAGAGACAGAGAGAGAGAGAGAGAGAGACAGAGAGAGACAGAGAGAGAGAGAGAGAGACAGAGAGAGAGAGAGAGAGAGAGAGAGAGAGAGAGAGGGGGAGACACAGAAAGAGAGAGAGAGAGGGAATCAGAGAGAGAGAGGGGGAGAGACAGGGGGAGAGACAGAGAGAGAGACAGAGAGAGAGAGAGAGGGAATCAGAGAGAGAGAGGGGGAGAGACAGAGAGAGAGGCAGAGAGAGAGACAGAGAGAGAGAGAGTGATGGCTCATCGACGATCAGCTGGTGATGTTAAGATAAAGTGCAGCATTGGGATCAGTCAATGGTTGAGCTGGTAGCAGTACGCAGATTAAACACGGGAATAATGGTGAAATGCTTGACCACCCTGTGTGCGGAGGCACTGGACACACCCGACGCCGTACATTGCTCCCACCCTGAAAGATCAGCAGCATTTATAACGAGCGATCCACTCACTGACGATCAGCACTGACCTGTAGTACGAGCCCCTCATGGCAGTAACACCCGGGGCTGCATCTTCTGCTCAATTCATCGTCCGTACTGAGGTCTGCACAAGTCACAGATTGATTGGCACAATCCCTCCACACCATCCCATCAGTGCAGTTCGAAGAAACATCTCCTGTTATCACCAGAGAATAATGAGAATAATGGAAGGGGACACATTCTATCCGTCATCAACACAGTAACAAACCGACACCACACACAGTAACACAAATGTCGTCGACAGTGCTACTGAGCGACACTTACTCACCAATAACCTGCTCACTGATGCCCAGTTTGGGTTCCGCCAAAACCACTCGGCTCCCGACCTCATTACAGCCTTGGTCCAAACATGGACAAAGGAGCTGAATTCCAGAGGTGAGGTGAGAGTGACTGCCCTTGACATCAAGGCAGCATGTGACCGAGTGTGGCATCACGGAGCCCTAGTAAACCTGAAGTCAATGGGAATCGGGGAGAAAACGCTCCACTGGCTGGAGTCATACTTAGCACAAAGGAAGATGGTTGTGGTTATTGGAGGTCAATCATCACAGCCCCAGGACATTTTTTTTTTATTCGTTCCTGGGATGTGGGTGTCACTGGCAAGGACAGCATTTACTGGCCATCCCAAATTGCCCTCGAGAAGGTGGTGGTGAGCCGCCTTCTTGAACCGCTGCAGTCCGGGCTGCTTTGTCCTGGATGGTGTCGAGCTTCTTGAGTGTTGTTGGAGCTGCGCTCATCCAGGCAAGTGGAGAGTATTCCATCACACTCCTTACTTGTGCCTTGTAGATGGTGGAAAGGCTTTGGGGAGTCAGGAGGTGAGACACTCGCCACAGAATACCCAGCCTCTGACCTGCTCTTGTTGCCACAGGATTTATGTGGCTGGTCCAGTTAAGTTTCTGGTCAATGGTGACCCCCAGGATGTTGATGGTGGGGGATTTGGCGATGGTAATGCCATTGAATGTCAAGGGGTGCTGGTTAGACTCTCGCTTGTTGGAGATGGTCATTGCCTGTCACTTGTGTGGCGCGAATGTTACCGGCCACTTATCAGCCCAAGCCTGAATGTCGTCCAGGTCTTGTTGCATGTGGGCACGGACTGCTTCATTATCTGAGGAGTTGTGAATGGAACTGAACAATCATCAGCGAACATCCTCACTTCCGACCTTATGATGGAGGGAAGGTGATTGATGAAGCAGCTGAAGATGGCTGGGCCTAGGACACTGCCCTGAGGAACTCCTGCAACATTGGATACAGCAAAGGCTGTGGGCCCCGACAACATCCCGGCTATCGTGCTGAAGACTTGTGCTACAGAACTAGCCGCGCCTCTAGCCAAGCTGTTCCAGTACAGCTACGACACTGGCATCTATCCGACAATGTGGAAAACTGCCCAGGTATGTCCTGTCCACAAAAAGCAGGACAAATCCAATCTGGCCAATTACCGGCCAATCAGTCTACTCTCAATCATCAGCAGTCTTAGGCAGTCCCTCGGAACCGAGGATGACTTGCTTCCACATTAAAAATGAGTTCTCAGGTGACTGATGAGTCCAATGCGGGATCTACAGCCTCTGTCACAGGTGGGGCAGACGGTGGTTGAAGGGGCGGGTGGGTGGGGTGCTTGGGTTGACGTGCGCTCCTTGCGCTGCCTGCGCTTGGCTTCCGCTTGCTCCCGGCGAAGAGACTTGAGGTGTTCGGCGCCTTCCCGGATGCTTTTCCTCCACTTTGTACGGTCTTGGGCCAGGGATTCCCAGGTGTCGGTGGGGATGTTACACTTTTTCAAGGAGGCTTTGAGGGTGTCCTTGAAGCGTTTCCTCTGCCCACCTGGGGCTCTCTTGCCGTGCCGGAGCTCCGAGTAGAGCGCTTGTTTTGGGAGTCTCGTATCGGGCATGCGAACAATGTGACCCGTCCATCGGAGCTGATTGAGCGTGGTCAGAGCTTCGATGCTGGGGATGTTGGCCTGAGCCAGAACACTGACGTTGGTGCGCCTATCCTGCCAATGGATTTGCAGGATGTTGTGGAGGCAGTGTTGGTGGTACCTCTCCAGTGCTTTGAGGTGCCTGCTGTACATGGTCCATGTCTCTGAGGCATACAGCAGGGTGGGTATAACTGCTGTTCTGTAGACCATGAGCTGGGTGCTGGGTTTGAGGTCCTAGTCTTCAAACACTCTCTTCCTCAGGCGACCGAAGGCTGCACTGGCACACTGAAGGCAGTGTTGGACTTCGTCATCGATGTCTACCCTTGTTGACAGTAGGCTCCCAAGGTGTGGAAAGTGGTCCACGTTGTACAAGGCCTTGTGGTGGATTTTGATAATCCGGGGCAGCACTGTGTGGCGGGGGCAGGTTGGTAGAGGACCTTTGTCTTACGGATGCTTAGTGTAAGGCCCATGCTCTCGTATTCTTTGGTGAAGGTGTTGACGATGGTTTGGAGTTCGACCTCCGAGTGAGCGCAGACGCAAGCATCGTCTGCATACTGTAATTCGACGACAGAGGATGGGACGACCTTGGATCTGGGCTGGAGGCGACGGAGGTTGAACAGTTTCCCGTTTGTTCTGTAAATTAGCTCCACTCCAGTGGGGAGCTTACTGAGGGTGAGATGGAGCATTGCAGCAAGGAAGATCGAGAAGAGCGTTGGTGCAATGACACAGCCTTGCTTGACCCCGGTTTGTACGTGAATTGGGTCTGTGGTGGAACCATTGGTCAGGATCATTGCTTGCATGTCGTCGTGAAGCAGGCGGAGGATGGTGACAAACTTTTGAGGGCAGCCGAATTTGAGGAGGACACTCCATAATCCCTCACGGTTGACAGTGTCGAAGGCCTTTGTGAGATCAAAGAAGGCCATGTACAGCGGTTGGTGCTGTTTCCTGCATTTCTCTTGTAATTGACGTGCAGTGAAGATCAATGGACATCAGCAAAGTGATGGAGTGCAGCTCCAACAACACAAGAAGTTCGACACCATCCAGGACAAAGCAGCCTGCTTGATTGGCACCTCATCTACCACCTTAAACATTCACTCCCTCCACCACCGGAGCACTGTGGCTGCAGTGTGTACCATCTACAAGATGCACTGCAGCAACTCGCCAAGGCTTTTTCGGTAGCACCTGCCAAACCTGCGACCTCTTCCACCTAGAAGGACAAGGGCAGCAGGCGCATGGGAACACCACCACCTCCAAGTTCCCCTCCAAGTCACACACCATCCTGACTTGGAAATATATCGGCTGTTCCTTCATCGTCGCTGGGTCAAAATCCTGGAACTCCCTCCCTAACAGCGCTGTGGGAGCACCTTCACCACACGGACTGCAGCGGTTCAAGAAGGCGGCTCACCACCACCTTCTCAAGGGCAACTAGGGATGGGCAATAAATGCCGGCCTCGCCAGCGATGCCCACATCCTGAAAATGATTTTTTAAAAATCACATCACACACACTGATCCAGGTGAGGTGCTGAGCTGGGAGTCTGGTGCTGGGCGTCTGGTGCTGGGCCTCTGGTGCTGGGCCTCTGGTGCTGGTGTTCGTAATGCAGAGCAGGAGGTGAGGTGTTGGGAAGTGAAACTTTACTCAGCCTCAGTTCACTTGGGCACGTTTCTCAGGCGTGTTTCTCAATGTAAGCACAAGGGCCTGTGCACTTACCACATGAATGGATGTTACAGCTCGTCAGCTGATTGCTTTGAGTGGAAGTGTTCACTCGAGTCCGATTCCTGAAGCCCCCTCCACAAGACAATGAACATTCAGACCAGGGACCCCAGTCACTCCACACTTCTGGGAAACAAGGAGAACAATAAAAAGCATTAGAGCTCCTCCAACTACATAAGTTAAACCAGAACCAGGCCTAGACAGGAGACTCTCGCAATCACATAAAATGGCCGTTAGGTCAAACCAGATCATTGCTTGTTGGTCGATGAACCCCTCCCTCAATCCCTCCCACACCGTGTCTCCATTTAGAATCAAAGAATGATACAACACAGGAGGAGGCCATTCGGCCCATCGTGCCAGTATCGACTCTTTGAATGAGCTCTCCAATTAGTCCCACTCCGCTGCTCTTTCCCCACAGCCCTGTGAATTTCCCCCTTCCAGTATTTATCCAATTCCCTTTTGAAAGTTACTATTGAATCCGCTTCCACCGCCCTTTCAGGCAGCGCATTCCAGATCACAACAACTCGCTGCGTAAAAACATTCTCCTCATCTCCCCTCTGGTTCTTTGGCCGATTATCTTCAATCTGTGTCCTCTGGTTACCGACCCTCCTGCCACTGGAAACAGTTTCTCCTTATTTACTCTATCAAAACCCCATTCTAGAGGAGAGGTTTAGGGAGGGAATTCCAGAACTTAGGGCCTCGGCAGCTGACGGTACGGCCGTCAATGGTGGAGTGATTATTATCGGGGATGCTCAAGAGGCCAGAATTGGAAGAGCGCAGAGATCTCGGAGGGTACAGGTTTGGAGGAGGTTACAGAAATAGGGAGTGGCGAGGCCATGGAGGGATTTGAAAATGAGGATGTGAATTTTAAAATCAAGGCGTTGCTTAACCGGGAGGTGTTAGGAAGTGAATGTAGGTCAGCAAGCACAGAGGTGATGGGTGAACGGGACTCGGTGCGAGTTAGGACACGGGCAGCAGAGTTTTGGATGACCTCAAGTTTACGTAGGGTGGAATGTGGGAGGCCAGCCAGGAGTGTGTTGGAATAGTCAAGTCTGGAGGTAACAAAGACATGGATGAGGGTTTCAGCAGTGGATGAGCTGAGGCAGGGTGGAGACGGGCGATGTTACGGAGGTGGAAGTAGGCGGTCTTAGTGATGCTGCGGATATGTGGTCAGAAGCTCATTTCAGTGTCAAATAGGAAACCAAGGTTGCGAACAGTCCGGTTCAGCTTCAAACAGTTGCCAGGGAGAGGGATGGAGTCGGTGGCTCGGGAACGGAGTTTGTGACTGGGATCGAAGACAATGGCTTGAGTCTCCCCAATATTTAGTTGGAGGAAATTTCTGCTCATCCAGTGCTGGATGTCGGACAAGCAGTGTGACAAATCAGAGACTGTGGAGGGGTCGAGAGAGGTGGTGGTGAGGTAGAGCTGGGTGTCGTCAGCGTACCTGTGGGAACTGACGCTGTGTTTTCAGATGATGTCGCTGAGGGGCAACATGTAGATGAGAAATAGGAGGGGCCAAGGATAGATCATTGGGGGACACCAGAGGTAACGATGCGGGAGCGGGAAGAGAAGCCGTTGTAGGTGATTCTCTGGTTACGATTAGATAGATAAGAATGGAACCAGGCGAGTGCAGTCCCGCCCAGCTGGACAACACACCGTTTCCTCTCTCCAGAAACACCAGTCCCTCCCTCCCACATCCCCTCCCTCCCACCCAACCACACTCCCTCCCTCCCTCTGACCCCCCTCCACCCCTCCCTCATCACCTTCCTCCCTCCCTCACTGCCACCCACACTCCCTTCCACCCTCCCATTGCGAGGTTGGATCCAGTGCCTCAGTGGATCGGTGCGGTGTGTGTTTAGCTCGGGGCTGTTTCAATCCCGGAGAGATGGAGGATTTATTTTGTTGGGTTGACTCACCGTCACAGAGTTGTAGACTGCAATACTCGGTCTCCACCGTCGCCCCCTCGCAGTCCCTGCCCCCGACAGCCGCAGGGGGGTTTGTGGGAGATCGGACTCGCCGCCTGGATCCAACGTCACAGCTTTTACTGCAGGAACTCCAGGGCGTCCAGTGGCTCCAAGCACAGTCCACTGCACCGAGAAAACACGGGAAACAGCGGGACAACGCAGAAATCAATGGAAAAATGTGGGAATCAATTGGAAAACACGGGAATCAATGGAAAAATGTGGGAATCAATTGGAAAACACGGGAATCAATGGGAAAATGTGGGAAACAATGGGAAAACACAGGAATTAATTGGAAAATGTGGGAAAACGCAGGAATCAACGGGAAAACATGGGAAACACGGGAATCAATGGGAAAATGTGGGAAACGATGAGGCAACACTGGACATTCAAAACCAAACAATTCAGGACTATTGACGGGTGAGGGGTTGGGGGCAAGGGGTCGGGGGGGTGAAGGGGAAGTAATGTTACACAATGTAATGTTATACATCACTCAGTCACACTCTGGAAAATGAAGGGTTTATTTGCTCAGTACCTGCGCACGGGACGATCCCACAGACCAACTCTCCGAACAGGCAGGTGCTGAAACAAAACAGCGACAGTGAAAAGTAACGGCTCCAACTCCACGGCAAACACTGAACACGCAGACAGGAATGTGACCGGGGGGAGGGAGGCGCACAGGTCGGGGGTGGGGGGAGAGGGGCGCACGGGTCGGCTGGGGGGAGGGGACGCACGGGTCGGGGGGGGAGGGGACGCACGGGTTGGGGGAGAGGGGGGCGCACGGGTCGGGGGGCGCACGGGTCAGGTGGGGGGAGGGGGCGCACGGGTTGGGGGGAGGGGGGCGCATGGATCGGGGGGTCGGGGGGGAGGGGGCGCACGGGTCGGGGGTCGGGGGGCGCACGGGTCGGAGGGAGACGGGGCGCACGGGTCGGGGGGGTCGGGGGGCGCACGAGTCGGGGGGGTCGGGGGGCGCACGAGTCAGGGGGGAGGGGGGCGCACGGGTCAGGGGGGAAGGGGGCGCACGGGTCAGGGGGGTCGGGGGGCGCACGAGTCAGGGGGGAGGGGGCGCACGGGTCGGGGGGGAAGGGGGCGCACGGGTCGGGGGGAGGGGGCGCACGGGTCGGGGGGGCGCACGGGTCGGGGGGAGGGGGAGCACGGGTCGTGGGGGGAGGGGGGCGCATGGGTCGGGGGGGATGGGGAGCACGGGTCGGCATGGAGGGGGCGCACGGGTCGGGGGGGAGATGGGTCGTGGGGGAGGGGGGCGCACGGGTCAGTGGGGGGGGCGCACGGGTCGGTGGGGGGAGGTGGGCGCACGGGTCAGGGGGGCGCACAGGTCGGGGGGAGGGGCGCACGAGTCGGGGGGCAGGGTGGCGCACGAGTCAGGGGGGGAGGGGGCGCATGGGTCGGTGGGGAGTGGGCGCACGGGTCGGGGGGGGGGGTTTAATTAACGAGATCTCCAGTATCTGCTGTAGGTGCAAATCTCAACCCAGTCCCACAATCCACGAGACCAACAATCCAACAGACTCCCTCCTCGCTGTGGGACACTCTAGTGAGGTCTGGATTAGTATAGAGGGAGCTTTACTCTGTATCTAACCCGTGCTGTACCTACCCTGGGAATGTTTGATGGGACAGTGTAGAGGGAGTTTTACTCTGTATCTAACCCGTGCTGTACCTGCCCTGGGAGTGTTTGATGGGACAGTGTAGAGGGAGCTTTGCTCTGTATCTAACCCGTGCTGTACCTACCCTGGGAATGTTTGATGGGGCAGTGTAGAGGGAGTTTTACTCTGTATCTAACCCGTGCTGTACCTGCCCTGGGAGTGTTTGATGGGACAGTGTAGAGGGAGCTTTACTCTGTATCTGACCCGTGCGGTACCTGCCCTGGGAATGTTTGATGGGACAGTGTAGAGGGAGCTTTACTCTGTATCTGACCCGTGCGGTACCTGCCCTGGGAGTGTTTGATGGGACAGTGTAGAGGGAGCTTTACTCTGTATCTAACCCGTGCTGTACCTGCTCTGGGAGTGTTTGATGGGACAGTGTAGAGGGAGCTTTACTCTGTATCTAACCCGTGCTGTACCTACCCTGGGAATGTTTGATGGGGCAGTGTAGAGGGAGTTTTACTCTGTATCTAACCCGTGCTGTACCTGCCCTGGGAGTGTTTGATGGGACAGTGTAGAGGGGGATTTACTCTGTATCTGACCCGTGCGGTACCTGCCCTGGGAGTGTTTGATGGGACAGTGTAGAGGGGGATTTACTCTGTATCTAACCCGTGCTGTACCTGCCCTGGGAGTGTTTGATGGGGCAGTGTAGAGGGAGCTTTACTCTGTATCTAACCCGTGCTGTACCTGCCCTGGGGGTGTTTGATGGGGCAGTGTAGAGGGAGCTTTACTCTGTATCTAACCCGTACTGTTCCTGCCCTGGGAGTGTTTGATGGGGCAGTGTAGAGGGAGCTTTACTCTGTATCTAACCCATGCTGTACCTGCCCTGGGAGTCTTTGACAGGATTCCGTAGAGGGAGCTTTACTCTGTATCTAACCTGTGCTGTACCTGCCCTGGGAGTGTTTGATGGGACAGTGTAGAGGGAGCTTTACTCTGTATCTAACCCGTGCTGTACCTGCCCTGTGAGTGTTTGATTGGACAGTGTAGAGGGCGCTTTACTCTGTATCTAACCTGTGCTGTGTAATGTATATACCTATATATATAAGTGGGGAACTATCTTTTGCAGCTCATGTATACTGCAGTACCGGCAGTGACCACACCTGTATATAGCACTGAGTAGTAATCTGTACAGATCAGTTCCACTGTGAGCCACGTTGAGTAAACACCTGTTGTACCGTTCTCCTGCAGTCTGTGTCTTATTATACACAGACACAACATTGGCGACAAGGCAAGTTCGAACCTAACTGCAACTCTGCATCACCTCCCGGGGATTCGTTCCTGGAGATCAGTGGATTGGAGGTCAAGGCCAGAGACTCGGGCGTCGACCACGGGCAACCGCCCAGTCATCCAGCAGAGACTCGAGAATTGCGGGGGAGGCTGTCGAGAGCCAGGCTTGACTTTCCAGTCGAGGTGGTCCAGCAAAACGGGCTGGCAACAGGTAGTGCGCAGACCCTTCCCGGACAGCGGCGGGCTAGAGCCCGACCGAGCGGCACAGCAAAGGGCCGAGCAGCGTCGACGGGGGAGAGAGAGGGCAGAGCGCACAGGGCGCAGCCGGTGTTCCGGGGCCGAGCAGCGTCGAAGAGAGGGAGAGAGAGACGCGCAGAAACCTGCGAGGCGCCGCCATTGCCACGAGGACCGCCGAGAGCGGCGTTGGCAGCAGCGCAGGAGAAGCGCGCGAAACCTACAGGGTGCCGCCATTGCCACGAGAACCGCTGGGAGCGGCGTTGGCAGCAGCGGGGGAGGAAGGAAAGCGCGGGAGACGCCATTTTAAGCCATTGGGAGACGCCATTTTAAACCACACCCAAAATGCCGAAGAGTGGCAGTATCACCGCGTTTGACAATGAAGTCAAAGATTGGACTACATATGTCGAACGAATGGAGGTATACTGCAAGGCAAATGAGGTGTCAGATGACAAGAAAGCGTCAGTATTGTTACATTTAATGGGTGCAAAGACGTATGGGTTATTACGAAATCTAGTAACCCCAACGAAGCCAATGGAAAAGAGTTTTGAAGACATAGTAACGATACTACAGGAACATTTAAACCCCACACCGCTGCTGATAGCAGAAAGATTCAAGTTTCATAAACGGAACCAGCATAAGGATGAAAGCAATGCTAATTATTTAACAGAACTGCGCAAACTATCGAAACACTGCCAGTTTGGAGCGGGACTGGCAGATACCTTAAGGGACAAGTTTGTGTGTGGGCTTCAAAGTGAAGGAACCCAGAAACGGCTTTGATCTGAAAAGGACCTTACGCTGGAAAAGGCTTTCAGCATTGCGGTATCATATGAAGCAGCAGCACAGGGCGCTGCAGAGATACAACAGAGACCGCAAGAATATGGCACAAACGAAATGTCATATGGAACAGAGAAGTGCTATCGCTGCGGCAGAACAACACACGACCAGAATGATTGCTGGTTCAAAGACAAAGTGTGCAGACAGTGTGGAAAAGTAGGACACATAGCACGAGTCTGCAGGTCGGGAAAGAAAACCAGCAATAAGAAGCCTATCAAAGAAAAGTACAAGAAGGTACATAAGGTGACGGAGAACAGTTCAGATGAACAAAAGAGTGACAACGACTCCGAAAGCAGGGAACTGAGTTGTCTGAAACTACATAATGTGATCACAACGGAGGATCACCGAACCATTTGGGTCACTCTCAAGATAGCAGGAGTCCAGGTAAAGATGGAATTGGACACAGGATCAGCCCTAACAGTCATAAACCGACAGGACTATATGCGGCTATTCTCACACATACCCTTGAGAGACACAAAAATTATTTTGAAGATGTACACGGGGCAAAAAGTCTACCCCAAAGGAAAAATAAGGGTGACCGTTATATATAACGGTAAGGAAACACCAAAACTAGACCTGTATGTATTGCAAGATGGAGGACCACCATTACTGGGACGTGAATGGATCCGGAAAATACAACTGGATTGGCATTCCATACAAGCACTGACTGTGGCTGACAAAAAGGATGACGACGTCACACCTGGGCGACTGTCAAAGATCCTAACTGACACGAAAGAAGTGTTCCAGCAAGGACTCGGAACACTAAAAGGCATGACAGCGACGATTAAAATTGAAGAAAACGCAAGCCCAAAATTTTTTAAGGCCAGACCGGTACCTTATGCGATCCGCCCAGCCGTCGAAGCAGAGCTGGAGAGTCTGGAACGTTCAGGTGTACTGTCCAAGGTAGACTGGAGCGAGTGGGCTACACCCATCGTCCCTGTGATGAAAAAGTCGTTGAGCAGCACGCCTGGGGAACCAAGGAAGGTTCGCATCTGTGGGGACTTTAAGGTAACAGTGAACCCGGTCCTTCATACCGTACAATATCCACTTCCGTGGATTGAAGATATTTTCGCCTCGTTATCTGGAGGGAAACGCTTCACTAAGATTGATCTGGCCCAGGCGTATCTGCAAATGGAGGTAGAAGAAGCATCAAAAAAATACCTCACAATCAACACCCATAAAGGTCTCTACCAATACAACCGGCTGGTATTCGGGGTAGCATCAGCTCCGGCTATTTGGCAGAGGGCAATGGAACAAGTCCTGCAAGGGATCCCAGGGACCCAGTGTTATTTGGACGACATCCTGGTCACGGGCGAAAATGACAGTGATCACCTTGCCAACCTGGAGCAGGTGCTCACTAGATTGCAGGAATATGGGCTCCGAGCTAACCGCCCCAAATGCGAGTTTTTTAGAAAACAGATCTCGTATTGTGGCCACGTTATCGATAAAGAGGGGTTACATAAGTCCCCAGAGAAGATTGAGGCAGTAGTCAAGGCTCCAGCACCGGAAAATGTGTCACAACTGAGGTCGTTCCTCGGGCTGGTAAACTACTACCATAAGTTCTTGCCAAATTTGTCTACAATACTACACCCACTGAACAACCTACTGCAAACTGGGGTGCCATGGAAGTGGAGTGACGAATGTAGACGAGCTTTCCAGAAGAGCAAAACACTAATCACATCGAAAGAGGTATTGGCCCATTACAACCCAGCATTACCAATTCGGTTGGCATGTGATGCATCACCCTACGGCATTGGAGCAGTGCTGTCGCACAATTTCTCGGACGGCTCAGAGAGGCCAATAGCCTTTGCGTCACGATCACTAACCTCAGCCGAGCGTAACTACGCCCAGATTGACAGGGAGGCCCTCAGCCTAGTGTGGGGAGTGAAAAAGTTCAATCACTATCTGCACGGGAAGAAATTCACCTTGCTGACTGATCACCAGCCTCTTGTCTCCATTTTTAATCCGAAGAAGGGCGTTCCGGTGATGACTGCGCAACGACTACAAAGATGGTCACTTTTTCTAGGGGCGCACCACTATGAGATTGAATATAAGGGCACGAAACAGCATGGAAATGCTGATGGGCTATCACGCCTGCCACTGCCTACTGCGGAGGAAGCACCAGCAGTGGATCCTGTCGAAATATTCCATTCGACTATAGTTGAATACCTACCGGTAACTAACGCTTGTATCGAAAAGGAAACCCGAAATGACCCGACACTGTCTCGGGTATATGATTTGATGGTGAAGGGATGGCCAGCACATGGTGACTCACTGTTGCCAGCATTCTCGACAAGGAGAGAACAGCTGTCAGTGTGCCGGGGGACCTTGATGTGTGGATCCCGAGTGGTAATTCCACCCAAGTTAAGGGATAGAGTGCTGAATGAGCTTCATGAGGGTCATCTGGGAGGGGTAAAAATGAAAAGCCTAGCCAGGGCTTATGTGTGGTGGCCGGGAATCGATAAACAAATCGAGGACCTGACCAAGAGCTGCTCAGGATGCCAGAAAGTCCAAAATGCACCACCACAGGCCCCTCTACACCCATGGGAGTGGCCCTCATCTCCATGGCAACGGGTGCATATTGATTTTGCTGGTCCATTCATGGACTCAATGTTTTTAATAGCCGTGGATGCGCACTCGAAATGGCCTGAGGTCATCAAAATGTCCTCCACCACCACGGAGAAAACTATTGCAGTCCTACGGACCATTTTTGCCAGGAATGGCTTGCCAGGACAGATTTGCTCCGACAACAGACCACAGTTTGTGTTCGAAGAGTTCCGGAGGTTCTTGAAAAAGAATGGGGTAAGGCATTACACATCCGCCCCGTATCATCCAGCCACAAATGGATTGGCTGAGAGGTTCGTACAAACCTTTAAGAAGGCAATAAAGGCTATGTACAATGACAACATTCCGCTGCAGCACAAGGTGGACAATTTCCTGTTCGCCTACCGGAATGCGACACATGCAGTCACCAACCAGGCCCCAGCCATGATGTTCTTTAACCGAAGGTTAAGATCTCGCCTGGATTTGCTCAGACCAAATGTACGAAGAGATGTTGAGAGTAAGCAATTCCAGCACATCCATGAGAAGCCAACAAGGAGCTTCAATGTAGGGCAACCAGTCTTGGCCCGCGACTACCGAACAGAAAAATGGCAGCCAGGAATGATATGCACATGGCAGGGCCCCCTAATGTACACAGTGGACGTTGGGGAGAGCATCGTGAGACGCCATGCTGACCAGATCCTAGAGTCACAGGAACAAGTCAACCCCATGCCTCGCCCATACGTACCTGGTGATGAACCCGACGTACAGGTCGCATCTACCCCAGAAACAGTAGCATCGGAAGCTGCTGAACCAACCGACAGGGGGCCAGAATCGCCTCCGCACCAAGAGCAAGACACTCGGGAAAGGCGCTATCCAGAAAGGATCAGGAAGCCTCCCCAAAGACTGAATTTATAAATAGACTATTTTCAGCTAATGTTGCATGTTAAAAGTGTTACTTGTAATTAGTTTGATATTTAATTGTTAAATGAGTGTTATGGTACTGTTAATCTAAAAGGGAAGGAAATGTAATGTATATACCTTTAAGGGGGGAACTATCTTTTACAGCTCATGTATACTGCAGTACCGGCAGTGACCACACCTGTATATAGCCCTGAGTAGTAATCTGTACAGATCAGTTCCTGTGTGAGCCACGTTGAGTAAACACCTGTTGTACCGTTCTCCTGCAGTCTGTTTCTTATTGTACACAGACACAACATGCTGTACCTGCCCTGGGAGTGTTTGATGGGACAGTGTAGAGGGAGCTTTACTCTGTATCTAACCCGTGCTGTACCTGCCCTGGGAGTGTTTGATGGGACAGTGTAGAGGCAGCTTTACTCTGTATCTAACCCGTGCTGTTCCTGCCCTGGGAGTGTTTGATGGGACAGTGCAGAGGGAGCTTTACTCTGTATCTAACCCATGCTGTACCTACCCCGCAGCACGGTGGCATAGTGGTTAGCACTGTTGCCTCACAGCGCCAGGGACCCGGGTGACTGTCTGTGTGGAGTTTGCACATTCTCCCCGTGTTTGCGTGGGTTTTCTCCGGGTGCTCCGGTTTCCTCCCACAGTCCAAAGATGTGCGGGTTAGGTTGATTGGCTATGATAAATTGACCCTTAGTTGTAGGGGGATTAAATACGTGGGGTTACGGGGATAGGGTGGGATATGTGTTGGTGTAGGGATTACGGGGATCGGGTGGGATATGTGTCGGTGCAGGCTCGATGGGCCGAAATGGCCTCTATCTGCACTGTGGGGTTTCTGTGATACCCTGGGAGTGTTTGATGGGACAGTGTAGAGGGAGCTTTACTCTGTATCTAATCCGTGCTGTACCTGCCCTGGGAGTGTTTGATGGGACAGTGTAGAGGGAGCTTTACTCTGTATCTAACCCGTGCTGTACCTGCCCTGGGAGTGTTTGATGGGACAGTGTCGAGGGAGCTTTACTCTGTATCTAACCCGTGCTGTACCTGCCCTGGGAGTGTTTGATGGGACAGTGTAGAGGGAGCTTTACTCTGTATCTAACCCATGCTGTACCTGCCCTGGGAGTGTTTGATGGGACAGTGTAGAGGGAGCTTTACTCTGTATCTAACCCTGTGCTGTTCCTGCCCTGGGAGTGTTTGCTGGGTCAGTGTAGAGGGAACTTTACTCTGTATCTAACCCATGCTGTACCTGCCCTGGGAGTGTTTGATGGGCCAGTGTAGAGGGAGCTTTACTCTGTATCTGACCCGTGCTGTTCCTACCCTGGGAGTGTTTGATGGGACAGTGTAGAGGGAGCTTTACTCTGTATCTAACCCGTGCTGTACCTACCCTGGGAGTGTTTGATGGGACAGTGTAGAGGGAGCTTTACTCTGTATCTAACCTGTGCTGTACCTACCCTGGGAGTGTTTGATGGGACAGTGTAGAGGGAGCTTTACTCTGTATCTAACCCGTGCTGTACCTGCTCTGGGAGTGTTTGATGGGACAGTGTAGAGGGAGCTTTACTCTGTATCTAACCCGTGCTGTACCTGCTCTGGGAGTGTATGATGGGACAGTGTAGAGGGAGCTTTACTCTGTATCTAACCCGTGCTGTACCTGCCCTGGGAGTGTATGATGGGACAGTGTAGAGGGAGCTTTACTCTGTATCCAACCCATGCTGTACCTACCCTGCGAGTGTTTGATGGGACAGAGTAGAGGGAGCTTTACTCTGTATCTAACCCGTGCTGTACCTGCCCTGGGAGTGTTTGATGGGACAGTGTAGAGGGAGCTTTACTCTGTATCTAACCCGTGCTGTACCTGCCCTGGGAGTGTTTGACAGGACGGTGTAGAGGGAACTTTAATCAATATCTAACCCGTGCTTGGGGTGCGGGGAAGGTGAGATTGTAGGTGGAGAGAACACAGGACCCATGCCGGAGCAGGAACTGCTGAAACCTACCAGTTGTTGCAGGGATCATGGTGAAAACTCTCCCTGGGCAGGATCCACTGCCCCTGGTGGTAACAGCCACACTCCTGCTGTGGGACACATGAGCCATTCTGGAGAAACAGCCCCTCTGTGCAGTAGCAGCCCTCGTAACAATGTGTGGTGCACTCCACACTGGCCGTCAGGTCCAGACACGCCCGAGGGCAAGGGTCACCTGAGAGAAGGCAGTCGTCCGCACTGCGAAAGGTCATCCCCTCCGGGCAAGAGTCTGCAACAAGAGCGGTCCCAGAGTTAGCGGCAAGGGAAGGAACAGGCAGGGCGGAGAAAGGAACCCCTCCCCCAGGGAGAGTCGACCCTCCCACAGGGGCAGTAACTCCTCCCACGGGGCAGTATAATAGAATCACAGAATGCTTACAGCACAGAAGGAGGCTATTCGGCCTGTGGAGCCCGTGCCAGCACTCTGCAAGTGCACTTCAGCGAGTCCCACTCCCTGCCCTTTCCCCGTAGCCCTGCAATTTCTTTTTCAGATACATATCTAATTCCCTTTTGAAAGCCACAATTGAGTCTGCCTCCACCACCCTTTCAGGCAGTGCATTCCAGATCATAACCACTTGCTCAGTAAAAAAGTTTTTCCTCATGTCGCCTTTGGTTCTTTTGCCAATCACCTTAAATCTGTGTCCTCTGGTTCTCGACCCTTCCGCCAATGGGAACAGTTTCTCTCTATCTACTCTGTCCAGACCCCTCATGATTTTGAACACCTCGATCAAATCTCCTCTCAACCTTCTCTGCTCCGAGGAGAACAACCCCAGCTTCTCCAGTCTATCCACGTAACTGAGGTCCCTCATCCCTGGAACCATTCTTGTAAATCTTTTCTGCACCCTCTCTAAGGCCTTCACATCCTTCCTAAAGTGCGGTGCCCAGAATTGGACACAATACTCCAGTTGAGGCTGAACCAGTGTTTTATAAAGTTTCATCATAACTTCCTTGCTTCTGTACTCTATGCCTCTATTTATGAAGCCCAGGATCCCGTAAGCTTTTTTAACCGCTTTCTCAACCTGCCCTGCCACCTTCAATGATTTGTGCACATATACCCCCAGGTCTCTCTGTTCATGCACCCCCTTTAGGATTGTACCCTTTAGTTTATATTGCCTCTCCGCGTTCTTCCTACCAAAATGTATCACTTCGCACTTTTCTGCATTAAATTTCATCTGCCACGTGTCCGCCCATTTCACCAGCCTATGTCTTCCTGAAGTCGATCACTCTCCTCCTCACTGTTCACTTTAATTCCAAGCTTTGTGTCATCTGCAAATTTTGAAATTGTGCCCTGTACACCCGAGTCCAAGTCATTAATATATACCAAGAAAAGCAATGGTCCTAGAACCGACCCCCGGGGAACACCACTGTGTACCTTCCTCCAGTCCGAAAAACAACCGTTCACCACTACTCTCTGTTTCCTGTCACTGAGCCAATTCCGTATCCAGGCTGCCACTGTCCCTTTTATTCCATGGGCTTCAACTTTGCTGGCAAGCCTATTATGTGGCACTTTGTCAAACGCCTTTTGGAAATCCATGTACACCACGTCAACCACATTACCCTCATCAACCCTCTCTGTTACCTCATCAAAAAACTTGATCAAGTTAGTTAAACATGATTTGCCTTTAATTAATCCGTGCTGGCTTTCCTTAATTAATCCTCACTTGTCCAAGTGACTGTTAATTTTGTTCCAGATTATCGTTTCTAAAAGTTTCCCCACTACCGAGGTTAAACTGACTGGCCTGTAGTTGCTGGGTTTATCCTTACACCCTTTTTTGAACAATGGTGTAACATTTGCAGTTCTCCAGTCCTCTGGCACCACCCCCGTATCCAAGGAGGATTGGAAGATTATGGCCAGTACCTCCGCAATTTCCACCTTTACTTCCCTCAGCATTCTAGGATGCAACACATCCAAACCTGGTTACTTATCTACTTCAAGTCGAGCCAACCTTTCTAGTACCTCCTCTTTATCAATTTTTAACCCATCCAGTATCTCAACTTCCTCCTCTTACACGATTACATTGGCAGCATCTTCTTCCTTGGTAAAGAGAGATGCAAAGTACTCATTTAGTACCTCAGCCATGCCCTCTGCCTCCATGCGTAGGTCTCCTTTTTGGTCCCTAATCGGCCCACCCCTCCTCTTACTAACGGTTTACTATTTATATGCCTATAGGAGACTTTTGGATTCCCTTTTATGTTAGCTGCCAATCTATTCTCATACTCTCTCGTGTTTGACAAACCTACTGGAGTTTTTTTGAGGATGTAACTGGTAGAATAGATAAGGGAGAACCAGTGGATGTGGTGTATTTGGATTTTCAGAAGGCCTTTGATAAAGTCCCACTTAAGAGGTTAGTGTGCAAAATTAAAGCACATGGGATTGGGGGTAATATACTGGCATGGATTGAAAATTGGTTAACAGACAGGAAACAGAGAGTAGGAATAAATGGGTCATTTTCGGGGTGGCAGGCGGTGACTAGTGGGGTACTGCAGGGATCAGTGCTTGGGCCCCAGCTATTCACAATATAGATCAATGATTTGGATGAGGGAACCAAATGTAATATTTCCAAGTTTGCTGACGACACAAAACTAGGTGGGATTGTGAGTTGTGAGGAGGATGCAAAGAGGCTTCAAGTCAATTTAGACAAGTTGAGTGAGTGGGCAAATACATGGCAGACGCAGTATAACGTGGATAAATGTGAAGTTATCCACTTCGGTAGGAAAAACAGAAAGTTAGAGTATTATTTAAATGGTGATAGATTGGGAAATGCTGATGTACAAAGGGACCTGGGTGTCCTTGTACACCAGTCACTGAAAGCAAACATGCAGGTGCAGCAAGCAGTTAGGAAGGCAAATGGTATGTTGGCCTTCATTGCAAGAGGATTTGAGTACAGGAGCAAGGATGTCTTACTACAGTTATACAGGGCCTTGGTGAGACCACACCTGGAGTACTGTGTGCAGTTTTGGTCTCCTTACCTAAGAAAGGATATACTTGCCATAGAGGGAGTGCAGCGAAGGTTCACCAGACTGATTCCTGGGATGGCAGGATTGTTGTATAAGGAGAGATTGGGTCGACTAGGCCTGTATTCATCAGAGTTTAGAAGAATGAGAGGGGATCTCATTGAAATGTATAAAAATCTGACAGGACTGGACAGACTGGATGCAGGGAGGATGTTTCCCCTCGCTGGGGGGTCTAGAACGAGGGGTCACAGTCTCAGGATACGGGATAGGACATTTAGGACTGAGATGAGGAGAAATATCTTCACTCAGAGTTGGTGAAGCTGTGGAACTCTCTACCACAGAAGGCTCTGGAGGCCAAGTCACTGAATATATTTAAGAAGGAGATAGATAGATTTCTAGGCACAAAACACATCAAGGGGTATGGGGAGAGAGCGGGAATATGGTATTGAGATAGAGGATCAGCCATGATCCTATTGAATGGTGGAGCAGACTTGAAGGGCCGAATGGCCGACTCCTGCTCCTATTTTTCTATATTTGCCCCTCTTATTTCCTTTTTCACTTCCCCTCTGAACTTTTTATATTCAGCCTGGTTCTCACTTGTATTCTCAACCTGACCTCTGTCATACGCCCCCTTTTTCTGCTTCATCTTACTCTCTATCTCTTTCGTCATCCAGGGAGCTCTGGCTTTGGTGAGAATGTACCTCGACTGTACCCGAACCATCTCCTCTTTAAATTGTTCGATTACAGTTTTACCTGCCAATCTTTGATTCCAATTTACCCAGACCAGATCCATTCTCAACCCACTGAAATTGGCCCTCCCCCAGTTAATTATTTTTACTCTAGATTTCTCTATGTCCTTTTCCATAGCTAATCTAAACCTTATGATACTATGATCACTGTTCCCTAAATGTTCCCCTACTGACACTTGATCCACTTGACCCACCTCATTCCCCAGAGTAAACTAGCAAGAAATATAAAAACAGACAGTAAGAGCTTCTACAGGTATATAAAAAGGAAGAGAGTAACTAAAGTAAATGTTGGTCCCTTAGAGGATGAAACTGGGGAATTAATAATGGGAAACAGGGAAATGACAGAGACTTTGAACAAATATTTTGTATTGGTCTTCATGCTAGAAGACACTAAAAGCAACCCAATAATACATAATTAAGGGGCTATAGAGAGGGGGGAACTTAAAACAATCACGATCACTGTAGATAGTGTATTTGAATTTCCAGAAGGCATTCGATAAGGTGCCACATAAAAGGTTACTGCACAAGATAAGAGTTCATGAGGTTGGGGATAATATATTAGCATGGATAGAGGATTGGCTAACTAACAGAAAACAGAGAGTCGGGATAAATGGGTTATTTTCAGGTTGGCAAACTGTAACTAGTGGGGTGCCACAGGGATCAGTGCTGGGGCCTCAGCTGTTTACAATCTATATTAATGACTTGGATGAAGGGACCGAGTGTACTGTAGCCAAATTTGCTGATGATACAAAGATAGGTGGGAAAGCAAGTTGTGAGGAGGACACAGAGTCTGCAAAGGGATATAGACAGGCTCAGTGAGTGGGTGAGAATTTGGCAGATGGAGTATAATGTGGGAAAGTGTGAGGTTATCCACTTTGGCAGGATAAATAAAAAAGTAAATTATTATTTAAATGGAGAGAGAATACAGAATGTTGCGGTACAGAGGGATCTGGGGGTCCTCGTACATGAAACACAAAAAGTTAGCATGTAGGTACAGCAAGTAATTAGGAAGGCAAATGGAATGTTGGCCTTTATTGCAAAGGGAATGAAGTATAAAAGGAGGGAAGTCTTGCTACAACTGTACAGGGCGTTGGTGAGACCACACCTGGAGTACTGCGTACAGTTTTGGTCTCCTTATTTAAGGAGGGATATACTTGCATTGGAGGCAGTTCAGAGAAGGTTCACGAGGTTGATTCCGGAGATGAGGGGGTTGTCTTATGAGGAAAGGTTGAGCAGGTTGGGCCTATACTCATTGGAGTTTAGAAGAATGAGAGGGGATCTTATTGAAACATAAGATTCTGAGGGGGCTGGACAGGGTGGATACTGAGAGGATGTTTCCCCTCGTGGGGGAATCTAGAACTGGGGGCATAGTTTCAGGATAAGGGGTCGCCCATTTAAAACAGAGATGAGGAGGAATTTCTTCTCTGAGGTTTGTGAATCTGTGGAATTCTCCACCCCGGAGAGCTGTGGAGGCGGAGTCACTGAATATATTTCGTACCCAATCCTGCCCTTTTTGGAGCCAGGTCTCAGTTATTGCCACGACAAGTTATTCCGGTGTGTCTATTTGCGCCTTCAGCTCACCAACCTTATTTACTACGCTTCGTGCGTTTACACACATGCACTGTAAACATATCTTAGCCCTTCTTGAATGCTCTCTTAGTCTGACCCCACCTAATACCACACTATCTCTTACTCTAGTGCTAACTGTGTCTCCCACACATTTGTGCAGCTTGTTTCTCCTTTCTAATGCTACATCCTGGGGCCCATCCCCCTGTAGCCCCCCCTCCAAGGGGCAGTAACCGACACGTTTGCCACGAGACCCTCGGCCCTGCTGTAACTTTGTCGGGAATCCAGCGGATTCCCATTTCTGCCTGTAAACGGGGTCTTTTGGACCAGACGTTAAACCGAGGCACTGAGATAGTCAGGATTATTCCAGTGGCGGGAGGGTCGGTAACCAGAGGACACGGATTTAAGGTAATTGGCAAAAGAACCAGAGGGGAGATGAGGAATAAAAATTTACGCAGCGAGTTGTTGTGATCTGGAACGCGCTGCCTGAAAGGGCGGTGGAAGCAGATTCAATAATAACGCTCAATGGGGAATTGGATAAATACATGAGGGAAAAATTCACAGGGCTGTGGGGAAAGAGCAGGGGAGTGGGACTAATTGGAGAGCTCGTTCAAAGAGCCGGCACAGGCACGATGGGCCGAATGGTCTCCTTCTGTGCTGTACCGTTCTATGTTTGATAGACGTCTTGAAATTGTGTAAAGCGCTAAATAAATGCAAGTCACGTGTGTGTCACACTCTGGACACTGATTGGATACCTACAGTCACATGGCTGGGTGTTACAGTCCCGTGTTTGGATGTGGGGTCCGGGACACTCGGCTCCTCCATGACCGGCCAATGGATTTGTGCAGCTTCGATTCCTGGTCTGAACTCCAGAATTACAGAGTGAGCTACACTGGGACCAGTCAGTCCAGGAGCTCCACCCTCCAGACACTGAAAAACACAACACACCAGTGACAGGCAGACACCAACAAACGAAGGCAGGAGGAAACAATGGTCCAGCTCTCGCCTCCCTCCGCCTTCCTCTCTATCCATCCCTCTCTCCCTCCATCCTTCCCTCTCTCCCTCCATCCTTCCCTCTCCCCCTCCATCCTTCCCTCTCCCCCTCCATCCTTCCCTCTCCCCCTCCATCCTTCCCTCTCCCCCTCCATCCTTCCCTCTCCCCCTCCATCCTTCCCTCTCCCCCTCCATCCTTCCCTCTCTCCCTCCATCCTTCCCTCTCTCCCTCCATCCTTCCCTCTCTCCCTCCATCCTTCCCTCTCTCCCTCCATCCTTCCCTCTCCCCCTCCATCCTTCCCTCTCCCCCTCCATCCTTCCCTCTCTCCCTCCATCCTTCCCTCTCTCCCTCCATCCTTCCCTCTCTCCCTCCATCCTTCCCTCTCTCCCTCCATCCTTCCCTCTCTCCCTCCATCCTTCCCTCTCCCCCTCCATCCTTCCCTCTCCCCCTCCATCCTTCCCTCTCCCCCTCCATCCTTCCCTCTCCCCCTCCATCCTTCCCTCTCCCCCTCCATCCTTCCCTCTCTCCCTCCATCCTTCCCTCTCTCCCTCCATCCTTCCCTCTCTCCCTCCATCCTTCCCTCTCCCCCTCCATCCTTCCCTCTCCGCCTCCATCCTTCCCTCTCCCCCTCCATCCTTCCCTCTCTCCCTCCATCCTTCCCTCTCTGCCTCCATCCTTCCCTCTCTCCCTCCATCCTTCCCTCTCTCCCTCCATCCTTCCCTCTCTCCCTCCATCCTTCCTCTCCCCCTCCATCCTTCACGTTGCCCCGAAAAGGTGGTGGTGAGCCTTCTGGAACCACTGACAGTGGTTTGATACACCCGCGTGGTGGGGCCTGGAGTCCCGTGTCGGCCCAGACCGGGTAAGGACGGCCCATTTCCTTCCCTAAAGGACATTAGTGACAGAGTTGGGTTTTTACGACAATCGACAGCTTCAATCATTCTTATACCAGCTTTATTTCCAGATTATTCAACGGAATTTAAATTCTTCAACTGCCATGGTGGGATTTGCACTGATGTTCTCTGGATTACCAGTAATAGTAACCCCTGCCCCACCAGAACCAGTACTCCTGGAGCCAGAGAGCGAGGGCAAACTGGGATTGGGATTGGGAAACCGATCTCCGGACTGCAGCGGTTCAAGACAACGGCTCACCACCACCTTCTCAGGGCAGCTAGGACGGGAAATAAATGCCGGGCTCACCAGCGACGCCCACATCTCCAGAATGAATTAAAAAAACACAGCAGCACACACACCGCACCCCCCCCCCCCCACAGCACCCCACCCACACCAGGACCCCACCCACACACAGCACCCCACCCCCCACACACACCGCACCCCACCCCCCCACAGCACCCCACCCACACCAGGACCCCACCCACACACAGCACCCCCCATACACCAGGACCCCCCCCACACACCAGGACACCCCCCACACACCAGGACACCCCCCACACACAACACAACACCCCCCCCACACCAGCACACACTGCCAAATTCCGCACCAATTCAGAATGCACACTTGCTGCTCACTAATCCGCCTGCTCACTAGTACAAGGCTCCCACCTGCACAGGGTTGACTGAGGCACTGCTCCTCCTGGACAGACTCTCCTGGGCAGCTGGGCTCGGTCCCACCAGGGCTGGGGCAGTGTCGGAATCGTCTCCTCATGGACACTTCATCCACATCATGGAAACAGGTCCGGCTACAGTGTGACCACGGAGACCACTCGCTCCAACCTCGAGCCGACCCAGCGACATCTGAGCAGACCGAGAGATGGAGAAAGAGAGCAATGGTAAGAAAGAGAGTGAGTGTGAGAGAGAGAGAGAGAGTGAGAGTGAGTGAGTGACAGAGAGTGAGGGTGAGTGAGTGAGAGTGAGTGAGTGAGAGAGAGTGAGAGTGAGTGAGTGAGTGAGTGAGAGAGAGTGAGAGTGAGTGAGAGAGAGAGTGAGAGTGAGTGAGTGAGTGAGAGAGAGAGAGTGAGAGTGAGTGAGAGAGAGAGTGAGAGTGAGAGTGAGAGAGAGAGTGAGAGTGTGAGTGAGAGAGAAAGAGAGTGAGTGTGTGAGAGAGAGAGAGAGAGTGAGTGTGAGAGAGTGAGAGAGAGTGAGAGTGAGTGAGTGAGTGAGAGAGAGAGAGAGAGAGTGTGAGAGAGAGAGAGAGAGAGAGAGTGAGAGTGAGTGAGTGAGAGTGAGAGAGAGTGAGAGTGAGTGAGAGAGAGAGAGTACCAGAAAGCAATTAGCAATCAATCAACTCAAGCTCTCTTGGACACCTTTCTGGAAAACACATACACTCACAATAAAGAAGGCGTAAACCGGGCAGTGAATAACCTAAATAATATTTTTGATAATTTGGCATCAATGTCAAACTTGAAAGTTTGCAAGAATAAACCCAAAACAAAAAACCACGAAAAATGGTTTGATTCAGATTGCCATAACATGAGGAAAAAACTCAGAAAAATATCAAACCAAAAACACAGACAACCAGAAAACGAGGAATTATGCCTTCCTTATTGTCAGGCACTAACACAATACAAAAACACACTCAGAACCAAGAAAGAGCAGTATATTAAGAATACACTCAGCTCCATTGAGGAATCCATTGATTCTAATTGTTTCTGGGACAACTGGAATACATTACACAAAAAGCAACACGACGAATTGCCCATTCAAAATGGAGACACATGGGAAAACCATTTTGAAAAATTATACCAGAAAAATACACTAAGCCCAGAGCAAGATCAAATATGTAAAAAACTGGAAAAGCTCGAACTGGCCATAAAAGATAACCAAAACCCGTTAGACTCCCTAATAACTGAAAAAGAGCTATTTGAAAAACTCAATGACCTGCGACCAGGAAAAGCTTGCGGTGCAGATGGCATCCTAAGCGAGATGATTAAACACACGGATGATAAAATGAAATTGGCTATCCTAAAACTCTTCAACTTGGTTCTGAGTGTCGGTTACTTCCCTGATATCTGGAACAAAGGACTCATAACGCCCATATACAAAAGTGGAGACAAAGTTGACCCAAATAACTATCGAGGCATCTGTATAAACAGTAACCTGGGGGAGGTATTCTGTAGTATCATAAACAAAAGACTTATAAACTTCCTTGAGGAGCACAATGTCTTGAGTAAAAGCCAAATTGGATTCTTACCAAATTATAGAACATTGGATCATATCTTCACCCTACACACCCTAATTGACAAACATGTTCACCAAAACAAAAGCAAAATTTTTTGGCTGCTTTATAGATTTCCAGAAGGCTTTCGATTCCATTTGGCACGACGGTCTATTCTTGAAACTTATTGAAAGTGGTGTAGGGGGAAAAACATATGTAATTAAATCAATGTATACAAACAATAAATGTGCAGTTAAAATTGGAGACAAACAAACAAAATACTTCTCACAGGGGCGTGGTGTGGCGCAGGGCTCGCCCATCTCACCGACACTCTTTAATATTTACATAAATGAATTGGCAAAACTACTTGAACGATCTACAGCACCCGGCCTCACCCTATATGAATCCAAGGTTAAATTCCTCCTCTATGCAGATGAACTGGTTCTGCTCTCACCAACTGAGGAGGGTCTACAGCAGAACCTGGATCTGCTAGAGTCGTTCTGTCAGACCTGGGCCCTGACAATCAACCCCCAAAAAACCAAAGTTCTTGTGTTCCAGCAAAGATCCAGACATCAGGGACCCAGAATAAATTTCACACTAGAAACAACTAAAATTGAACAAACCCCAAACTACACATACTTAGGCTTAAAAATCAGTTCTATGGGAAATTTTCATCTGGCTGTGAATGAACTGAAAGAGAAAGCAAGAAGGGCTTTCTATGCCATTAAAAAATCAATCCAAATAGAAATCCCAATTGGCATTTGGCTCAAAATTTTTAAATCAGTAATTGAACCAATTGCACTCTATGGCAGTGAGGTGTGGGGACCGTTAACACAACAAGAATTTGCAAAATGGGACAAACACCCAATTGAGATCCTACATGCAGAATTCTGTAAAAGTATCCTCCAGACTCAAAGGAAAACAGTAAACAATGCATGCAGGGCATTTTTACGTTTAATGTTAATGTTATTTGTACTGGACTCATGGGAGCTTGCAAGATCACATTTCGTTGTTCATGTACTTGTGCATTGTACAATGACAATAAAGTTGAATTATTAATTATTATTAACTAGGCCAACATCCACTACTAATTACTATCCAAAAAAGAGCCACCAAATTTTGGAAACACCTAAAAATGAGCAACCCCCACTGCTATCATTACGAAACCCTGAAATGCCAAGAGAGGATCATAAAGAAGAGTCCCCTCAGTCAAATAGTCCTGGGACTCAGTGAAGTAACTACTAACACTACTAATAATAACCAGCCCCAGGACAGTGACATCGTAGCACAGAGAATTCGACCCAACACAATTGTCATTAAACAAAAGGAAAAATATCTGACATATTGGACAGAAACAACAAAAACCCAAAACAAACTCGATTGCTACTTGGCCCTAAACAGACAATACAATATGGCTGAATACCTGACCACGGTAAAAGATAGCAAATTGAGAAAAACCTTGACTATGTACAGACTTAGCGAGCATAGCCTGCCCATCGAAAAAGGTAGACACAGACAGACCTGGCTGCCAAGAGATGACAGGATATGCTCTCACTGCAGTCAGGGAGTGGTGGAGACAGAGATGCACTTCCTCACAGCTTGTGGAAACTATCAGGGCATCAGGGAGAATTTCTACCAAAAATTCATAAAAATATGCCCTGAATCCAAAAAATTGAATGACGACCAAAAACTCCCATACCTATTGGGGGAACAGAGAAATTGCGTCACTTTAGCGGCAAACTATGTTACAGCTTGCCATAAACAAAGGGACAACCATTAAATCTAAGAAAAGAGTATATACATATTATATGAGTTTATATATGTGTTCAACCATAAATGTTTTTTTCCGGTGCTTTGGCAACATAAGATGTACCTTGTCATGCCAATAAAGCAATTTGAATTGAATTGAATTGAATTGAGTGTAAGTGAGAGAGAGTTAGAAGAAGTGAGAGTGAGAGAGATAGAGAGAGACAGAGAGAGACAGAGAGAGAGACAGAGAGAGTCAGCTAGTTCCTGGGATGGCGAGGGTCTCGGATGGGGAGATTGCCTTGGCTCCAAGCTCTCTATGAACTGATTGGTTCTTACCTGGGCTGCAGGCTGTGTAACACCCCTGTACCCCGACACTGTCCCCCACACAAGGCTGGCCGTTGTTTGAGGCTTTGGGATTTGTCGCAGATCTGAGGAGGGAAGCGGATAGGACGCAAATAAAGATCTGGGAAACGGTAATCTGCCATAATTTGAAAAAAGTGAACAGAAAGGAACATTTTCTCGAAGGGCCTCTTTATTCTCCATCACACATAACCCAGTCCCCCACTCTGCAGGTCTGAGGGAGTCCGGCATGTTTGGATAAGGGATCCTCACCCGAGGAAATATCTACTTTATCAAAACCCTTTATCATCTCAAACAACTCGATTACATCGCTCCCAAACTTCTAAACACAAGGGAATACAAGCCTAGTCTGTGCAACCCTTTCAGCCCCGGGATCACTCTGGTGAATCTACGCTGCTCCCCCTCCGAGGCCAAGATATCCTTCCTGAGGGGTGGGGCCCAGGACTGAACCCAGTGACTCCAGGTGGGGTCTGGCCAGAGCTCTGTACAACTGGACCATTGCTTCAACTCCTTTGTATTCCAGCCCCAGAATCATAGAGTGGTTACAGCACAGAAGGAGACCATTCGGCCCCTCGAGCCTGCTCCACCATTCAATGAGATCATGGCTGATCATCCAAATTCAGTACCCTGTCCCTGCCTTCTCCCCATATCCCTTGATCCCTTTAGCCTTAAGAAATATATCCAACTCCTTCTTGAATATATTTAATGAATTGGCCTCTACTGCCTTCTGTGGTAGAGAATTCCACAGGTTCACCACTCTCTGGCTGAAGAAATTCCTCCTCATCTCTGTCCTAAATGGCTTACCCCTTATCCTTAGACTGTGACCCCTGGTTCTGGACTCCCCGACCATCGGGAACATCCTTCCTGCATCTAGTCTGTCTAGTCCTGTTGGAATTTTATAAGTTTCAATGAGATCCCCTCTCATTCTTCTAAACTCCAGCGAGTATAAGCCCAATCGACCCAATCTCTCCTCGTACGTCATTCCTGCCATCCTAGGTATCAGTCTGGTGAATCTTCGCTGCACTCCCTCCATGGCAAGAACATCCTTCCTCAGATAAGGCGACCAAAACTGCACACAATACTCAAGGTGTGGTCTCACTAAGGCCCTGTACAACTGCAGCAAGACATCATTGCTCCTGTACTTGAATCCTCTCGCTACGAAGGCAAACATACCATTTGCCTTCTTAACCATCTGCTGCACCTGCATGCTTACCTTTAGTGACTGTTGCACAAGGACACGCAGGTCTCGTTGCACTTCCCCTTCTCCCAATCTATTGCCATTCAGATAATAATCTGCCTTCCCGTTTTTGCCACCAAAGTGGATAACCTCACATTTATCCACATTATACTGCATCTGCCATGCTTCTGCCCAATCACCCAACCTGTCCAAATCATACTGGAGTTTCTCAGCATCCTTCTCAAAGCACACATGCCCACCCAGCTTTGTGTCGTCTGCAAACTTGGAGATATTACATCTAGTTCCCTCGTCCAGATCATTTATATATATTGTGAATAGCTGGGGTCCTAGGACCGATCCCTGCGGTACCCCACTAGTCACTGCCTGCCACTCGGAAAAAGACCCGTTTATTCCAACTCTTTGCTTCCTGTCTGCCAACCAGTTCTCTATCCAAGTCAGTACCTTACCCCCAATCCCATGTGCCTTAACTTTAGATGCTAATCTCTTATGCAGGACTTTATTGAAAGCCTTCTGAAAGTCCAAATACACCACATCCACTGGTTCTCCCTTATCTATTCTACCAGTTACATCCTCAAAAAATTCCAGTCGATTAGTCAAGCACAATTTACCTTCTGTAAATCCATGTTGACTTTGTCCGATCCTGTCACTGTTTTCCAAGTGCTCTGCTATTACTCCCCGCCCTTTCCCCATAGCCCTGTAAATTTCTTTCCTTCAGATCCAAAACCCTTTTGAAAGCCATGATTGAATCTGTCTCCACAACCCTTTCAGGCAGTGACTTCCAGATCCTAACCACTCGCTGCGTAAAAAAGTTTTTCCTCATGTCACCTTTGATTCTTTTGCCAATCACCTTAAATCTGTGTCCTCTGGTTCTCGACCCATCTGCCAATGGTAACAGTTTCTCTCTATCTACTCTGTCCAGACCCCTCATGATTTTGAACACCTCTATCAAATCTCCTCTCAACCTTCTCTGCTCCAAGGAGAACAACCCCAGCTTCTCGAGTCTGTCAAAATAACTGAAGTCCCTCATTACTGGAATCATGCTCGTAAATATTTTCTGCACCTTCTTTAAGGCCTTCACATCCTTCCTAAAGTGTGGTGCCCAGATTTGGACGCAATACTCAAGTTGGGGCCGAACCAGTGCTTTATAAAGGTTCTTCATAATTTCCACACTTTTGTACTCTATACCTCTATTTAACTGCTTTCTCAACCTGCCCTGCCACCTTCAACGATTTGTGCACATATACCCCCAGGTCTCACTGTTTGTGCATTCCCTTCAGGATCATACCATTTAGTTTATATTTCCTCTCCTCATTCTAACAAAATGTACCACTTCACACTTTTCTGCGTTAAATTTCATCTGCCACGTGTCCGCCCATTTCACCAGCCTGTCTGTCTTCCTGAAGTCTATCACTCTCCTCCTCACTGTTCACTATACTTCCAAGTTTTGTGTCACCTGCAAATTTTGAAATTGTGCCCTGTACACCCACATCCAAGTCATTAATATATATCAAGAAAAGCAGAGGTCCTAGAACCGACCCCCGGGGAACACCACTGTATACCTTCCTCCAGTTCGAAAAACAACCGTTCACCACTACTCTCTGTTTCCTGTCACTTAGCCAATTCCGTATCCATGCTGCCACTGTCCCTTTTATTCCATGGGCTTCAACTTTGCTGGTAAGCCGATTATGTGGCACTTTGTCGAACTCCTTTTGGAAATCCATGTACACCACATCAACCACATTACCCTCGTCAACCCTCTCTGTTACCTCATCAAAAAACTCAATCAAGTTGGTTAAACACGATTTGCCTTTAACAAATCCATGCTGGCTTTCTTTAATTAATCCACACTTGTCCAAGTGACTGTTAATTTTGTCCCTGATTATCGTTTCTAAAAGCTTCCCCACTACCGAGGTCAAACTGACTGGCCTGTAGTTGCTGGGTTTATCTTTACACCCTTTTTTGAACAAGGGTGTAACATTTGCAATTCTCCAGTCCTCTGGCACCAGCCCCGTATCTAAGGAGGATTGGAATATTATGGCCAGTACCTCCGCGATTTCCTCCCTGAATTCCCTCAGCATCCTAGGATGCATCCCATCCGCTCCTGGTGACTTATCTACTTTAAGTACAGCCAGCCTTTCTAATACCTCCTCTTTATCAATTTTTATCCTATCAAACATCTCCACTACCTCCTCCTTTACTATGTCTGTGGCAGCATCCTCTTCCTTGGTGAAGACAGATGCAAAGTACTTGTTTAGTACCTCAGCCATACCCTCTGCCTCCATGCGCAGGTCTCCTTTTTGGTCCCTAATCGGCCCCACCCCTCCTCTTACTACCCTTTTACTATTTATATGCCTATAGAAGACTTTTGGATTCCCTTTTATGTTGGCTGCCAATCTATTCTCACATCCTCTCTTTGCCCCTCTTATTTTCTTTTTCACTTCTCTTCTGACCTTTCTATATTTAGCTTGATTCTCAGATGTATTTGAAACCTGACATTTATCATACCCGCTCTTTTTCTGCTTCATCTTACTCTGTATCTCTTTCATCATCCAGGGAGCTCTGGCTTTATTTGCCCTGTCTTTCCCCCTCGTGGGAATGTACCTCGACTGTACCCGAACCATCTCCTCTTTAAAGGCAGCCCATTGTTCCATTACAGTTTTGCCTGCCAATCTTTGACTCAAATTTACCCGGGCCAGATCCATTCTCAACCCACTGAAATTGGCCTTCCTCCAATTAAATATTTTTACTCTAGATTGCTCCCTGTCCTTTTCCATAGCTAATCCAAACCTTATGATACTATGATCACTGTTCCCTAAATGTTCCCCTACTGACATTTGCTCCACTTGATCCACCTCATTCCCCAGAACCAGATCCAACAATGCTTCCTTCCTCGTCAGGCCAGAATCATACTGATCAAGAAAGTTCTCCTGAACACACTTCAGAAATTCTTCCCTCTTGATATAAAGGCCAATATTCCATTAACCTTTTTGGTTATTTTTTTGTTCCTGTCCTTTACACTCCCAGACCCAAATTTAGCCGATCATCCATATTATTTATCATGCACAGTCCGAACCTGTATCGCTCCTGAACTCCGACACCACATCGAGGCTCACATGGTGTCCATGGTGACCACGGTGACCAACCACAGTTGACAGGACAAAGCGAATCATCACAGGAGAGGCGGCCATGGTGACAGACGCTGTCAACGAAAGAACAAATCACCCATCGGCATAGCATGAGCCCACTGAACCGGCACCAGATTGTCACCCACTCCACTCCCCAAGGCACAAGTATAAAGGAGCTGTGAGTGTGAGGTCGGGGTCGGGGTCAGGGTTTACGGTTAGTGTTCATGTTGGGTTTAGGTTTAGGGTTGAGGTTGGTGTAGGGTTAGATTTAGGGGTTGGGGTTGGTGTTGGGGTTAGGTTTAGGGTTGGTGTTGGGGTTAGGTTTAGGGTTGGTGTTGAGGTTAGATTTGGGGTCCGGGTCAGGGTTATCACTTCCTGTGGGCCACTCTCACCATTCCTTGTTTAATGCTTCAAATAGGGTTAGGGTTAGCATTAGCGGGTTAGTGTTAGACGGTTAGGGTTAGCGTTAGAGGGTTAGGGTTAGCGTTAGAGGGTTAGAGTTAGTGTTAGACGGTTAGGGTTAGTGTTAGTGTTAGACGGTTAGGGTTAGTGTTAGAGGGTTAGAGTTAGAGGGTTAGTGTTAGACGGTTAGGGTTAGCGTTAGACGGTTAGGGTTAGCGTTAGAGGGTTAGGGTTAGCGTTAGAGGGTTAGGGTTAGCGTTAGAGGGTTAGGGTTAGCGTTAGAGGGTTAGGGTTAGGATTAGAGGTCACGTAGTGCAGGGAGGGGTCGCTGAGTTGGGTTAGGGTTAGGGTTAGAAGTCACGTAGTGCAGGGAGGGGTCGCTGAGTTGGATTAGGGCTAGGGTTAGGGGTCACGTAGTGCAGGGAGGGATCGCTGAGTTGGGTTAGGTTTAGGGTTAGGGGTCACGTAGTGCAGGGAGGGGTCGCTGAGTTGGGTTAGGGTTAGGTTTAGGGTTAGGGTTAGGGGTCATGTAGTGCAGGGAGGGGTCGCTGAGTTGGGTTAGGGTTAGCGTTAGGGGTCACGTAGTGCAGGGAGGGGTCGCTGAGTTGGGTTAGGGTTAGCGTTAGGGGTCACGTAGTGCAGGGAGGGGTCGCTGAGTTGGGTTAGGGTTAGCGTTAGGGGTCACGTAGTGCAGGGAGGGGTCGCTGAGTTGGGTTAGGGTTAGCGTTAGGGGTCACGTAGTGCAGGGAGGGGTCGCTGAGTTGGGTTAGGGTTAGCGTTAGGGGTCACGTAGTGCAGGGAGGGGTCGCTGAGTTGGGTGGGCCTCGAGCACCGGTACAGATCTTCAGTTAAAGAATTTGGAAAGAAGTTTGTAACAGATTTCCCCATGACTCTAAAGGAATTGCTGTTTGTTTCTGGAAAATAAATAGGCTCCAGGAAATGCGGGGGATACGATTCTGGTGGTTTTGCGATGATGGCGCTCACTGGTGCAGTCCAGCAGCGGTCTGAGAGCGGGAGTTTCATTAACATGGGCTGATGGACACTCGCAGTGACACACGCTCATCGCCAGCACCCGCCACACTGGCAGCTGGGAACTACGGTGCATAAGGAGAGGATTATCCAGGAGCTTGAGCCCACGTTCTCTCCCCGAGATTTCGGACTCCCCGAGACTCTGGCCAACTCCCCGAGACTCTGGTCATGTCTAAGATTATTGGGAAAAATGAGACCGCACTGAACTGGAGGTAACCTTGTGACACGGGTTGTGAGGTAGGAGAGAGAGAGAGTGGGGATAGAGGGAATGTTCTCTGCTTGGTGGGTGTGACTCGTGGTGTTCCCCAGGGATCTGTGCTGGGGCCTCAGCCTTTCACCATATTTATTAATGACTTGGATGAAGGAATCGAGAGCTGTAGATCCAAGTTTGCTGATGGCATTAAGTTAGGAGGCACAGTAAACAGTGCGGATAGGAGCAGAAAGTTACAAAGGGACATTGACAGATTCAGTGAGTGGGCAAAACTGTGGCAGATGGAGTTCAATGAGGAGAAAGTGTGAGGTCACCCACTGTGGACCCAAGCAGGGTTGATCAGAGTATTTTCTGAATGGTGAGAAGCTGGGAACTGCGGTGGAGCCGAGGGATTACGGGGTCCAAGTATAGAAATCACTAAAAGCTGGTGGACAGGAAGGCTAACGGAATGTTGTCCTTTCTCTCAGGGGCTGGAATACAAAGGGGTGGAAGTTAATCTTCAGCTGTAGAGAGGTGTCTGGAGATGGCGAGGAGCCTGCGATTGGTCAGTCTGGAGCGGGCGAGGGTCCAGAATTGGTCAGTCAGGAGCGGGCGAGGGTCCAGAATTGGTCAGTCAGGAGCGGGCGAGGGTCCAGAATTGGTCAGTCAGGAGCGGGCGAGGGTCCAGAATTGGTCAGTCAGGAGCGGGCGAGGGTCCAGAATTGGTCAGTCAGGAGCAGGCGAGGGTCCAGAATTGGTCAGTCAGGAGCGGGCGAGGGTCCAGAATTGGTCAGTATGAAATGTGACCACTGGCTTGGGGTGAGAAGAGGGAAGGGGCAGAGAGAGTTTAGACTGAACTACTTTACACAAAGGGTGTGCGAGCATGGAGTGGACTGTCCCGGGAGGGGGTGGGACAGAGAGTAGGAACATTACGGGAGAATGGGTGGATATTGCAGGGATTGGGGGATGGAGGGTCCTGGATCTTCCTGCATTTCAGTCAAGGTCAACATTTTACAAACTGGTTGGAGGACAGCGCTGATTGGTTGGAGGACTTGGTTACCAGTGTCTGCAGTTGGTCATTTGGACGACTTCTCCAGGTTGGTAAATCTCGGTCCTCCCATAACAGCGACACATGGTGATATTCACACAATGACTGTCCTGAAGGAGAAGGTTCTGGGGGCAACGGCAGCCTGCAATAGAACAAATGGTCCAATTGGGATAGAATCGTACAAGGAGGCCATTCAGCCCATTGTGTTCGTGCAAGCCCTCTGAACAACATATTCAAGATCCGTGTATGTGAACCCCTAAATCACTCTTTCTTTTAAAGTTCCCCATTTTGTGTATATTTCCCCCTCTAATTCTTCCTCCCAAACTCCATCACTGCACGTTAACCTGGCATCTATCTGCCCGGTCTAATCTCCTATCTCTGTCCTGGAGACACCTACAGCCCCTTTAGTTAACCACACTCCCCATTTCAGTGTCAGTTGCAAATATTCATATTATCCCCTCAGCTCATTTATATCGAGGCAAACAATGGTCATAGAATCAGAGATTCATACAGCACAGAAAGAAGCCATTCGGCCCATCGTGCCGGTGCCGGCTCTTTGAACGAGCTCTCCAATTAGTCCCACTCCCCCTGCTCTTTCCCCAAAGCCCTGCACATTTTTTTCCCCTTCAAGTATTTATCCAATTCCTTTTTGAAAGTAGTGGAACATCGAGGCAATAGTGACCATAATATAATACATTTTAAGATAATAACTGAGAAGGACATAAGCATGATGAAGACCAGGGCAATAGATCGGAGAAAAGCTGATTTTGAGGGGCTGAGAATAGAACTTGGGGGAAAAGAAATGGACAACAATATTAGCAAACAATGATGTAGAACAGCAATGGGAAACAGTTAAAACAGTGTTCAACAGAGTGCAGGAAAAATACATTCTGCTAAAAAACAAGAACAAGCTATGTAGATGTAGAATCGGTTTGGGTGGAGATAAAAAATAAATAAGAGGAAAAAGTCTCTGGTGGGCGGAGTCTACAGGCCCCTGAACAGTAGCAATACTGTCGGACAGAGTATAAATCAACAAATAATGGAGGCCTCTAAAAAAGGTACGGTAATAATCATGGGTGATTTTAATCTCCATATTGATTGAACAAATCAAATTGACCATGGTAGCCTTGAGGGATGGTTTCCTAGAACAGTATGTAATGGAACCAACCAGGGAGCAGCTATCTTGAATCTGGTACTGTGTAATAAGACAGAATTAATAAATGATCTCATAGTAAAGGATCCTCAAGGAAAGAGTGATCATAGCATGGTTGAATTTCAAATTCAGTTGGAGGGTGAGAAAGTTGTATCTCAAAGCAGTGTCCTGGTCTTAAACAAAGGCAATTACAATGGCATGAGGGCAGGACTGGCTAAAGTGAACTGGAAAAATAAATTAAAGGGTAAGACAGTTGAAATGCAATGGCAGACATTTAAGGAAATATTTCATAACTCTCAACAAAAATATATCCCAGTGAGAAAGAAAGATTTTAAGAGAAGGGAGCACCATCCGTGGCTAACTAAGGAAGTACCAGTGAATTGGAAAACCGCAAATGTAACACCCCTATTTAAGAAGTGAGGGAGACAGAAAGCAGGAAACTATAGACCAGTTAGCCTAACATCTGTCGTTGGGAAAATGCTGGAGTCCTTCATTAAGGAAGCAGTAGCAGGGCATTTGGAAAATCATAATGCAGTCAAGCAGAGTCAGCATGGTTTTATGAAAGGGAAATCATGTTTAACAAACTTGCTGGAGTTCTTTGAGGATGTAATGAGCAGGGTGGACAAAAGTGAGCCAGTGGATGTGGTGCAAAGAATCTGCAAAGGGATATAGACAGGCTAAGTGAGTGGGCAAACATTTGGCAGATGGAGTATAATGTGGGAAAGTGCGAGGTTATCCACTTTGGCAGGAAAAATAAAAAAGCTAATTATTATTTAAATGGAGAGAGATTACAAAATGCTACAGTTCAGAGGGACCTGGGGGTCCTTGTGCATGAAACACAAAAAGTTAGCATGCAGGTACAGCAAATGGAATATTGGCCTTTATTTCAAGGGGGGATTGGAGTATAAAAGCAGGGAAGTCCTGCTACAACTGTACAGGGTATTGGTGAGACCACACCTGGAGTACAGCGTACAGTTTTGGTCTCCTTATTTAAGGAAGGATATACTTGCATTGGAGGCAGTTCAGAGACGATTCACTCGGTTAATTCCAGAGATGAGGGGGTTGACTTATGAAGAAAGGTTGAGCAGGTTGGGCCTATACTCATTGGAATTTAGAAGAATGAGAGGTGATCTTATTGAAACATATAAGATACTGAGGGGGCTCGACAAGGTAGATGCAGAGAGGATGTTTCCCCTCGTGGGGAAATCTAGAACTCGGGGGCACAGTCTCAGAATAAAGGGTCGCCCTTTTAGAACTGAGACGAGGAGGAATTTCTTCTCTCAGAGGGTCGTAAATCTGTGGAATTCTCTGCCCCAGAGAGCTGTGGAGGCTGGGCCATTAAATATATTTAAGGTGGAGATAGACAGATTTTTGCAAGATAAGGGAGTGAAGGGTTATGGGGAGCGGGCGGGGAAGTGGCTTTGAGCCCAAGATCAGCCATGATTTTATTGAGCAGGCTCGAGGGGCCAAGTGGCCTATTCCTGCTCCTATTTCTTATGTTTTTATGTAAATACTAATGAGACACAAGGGATGAATAAAGCCATAAGGGAGCAATTGAAGGTAAGGAAAGAGGCATACATTAAGTACATAGCCAAAAGGGGAGTGCATGATAAGGGAGAATTCAAAGAGATTAGGAGAGAAGTCAAAAAAAATTAGTAAGGCGAAGAGGAACTATGAAATTAAATTATCAAGGAAAATAAAACAGAATAGCAAAATATTTTACAGGCACGTAAATTTAAAAAAAGGAAGGTTGGGATGGGAATAGGGCCATTAAGGGATAGTCAGGATAATACCACAGGTAACGATAGAGAGATGGCAGAAATATTAAATAATTACTTTGCTTCAGTATTTACCAGGGGAGACAGAACAGGCGGACATGTCATTGGATGATGAGATTAGAAATGAGATAACTGCATTTAAAATTAAAAGATGAGAAATATTAAATAAACGAATGAAACTAAAAGAGGATAAAACCCCTGGTCCGGATGGATTACATCCGTGCATTTTAAAAGAATCTAGGGAAAAGATAACAGAGGCATTACTAAACATTCGTTAGAACAAGGCGTAGTGCCAGAGGACTGGCGGATAGGTAACAATATGTTACCTATTTAAGAAGGACCTTTGTCTTACAGATGTTTAGTGTAAGGCCCACGCTCTCATGCGCTTCGGTGAAGGTGTTGACGATGGTTTGGAGTTCGGCCTCAGAGTGTGCGCAGGCACAAGCATCATCTGCATACTGTAATTCGACGACAGAGGATGGGACGACCTTGGATCTGGACTGGAGGCGATGGAGGTTGAACAGTTTCCCGTTTGTTCAGTAAATTAGCTCCACTCCAGTGGGGAGCTTACTGAGGGTGAAATGGAGCATTGCAGCAAGGAAGATCGAGAAGAGCGTTGGTGCGATGACACAGCCTTGCATGACCCCGGTTCGTACGTGAATTGGGTCTGTGGTGGAACCGTTGGTCAGGATCATGGCTTGCATGTCATCGTGAAGCAGGCGGAGGATGGTGACAAACTTTTGAGGGCAGCCGAATTTGAGGAGGACACTGCATAATCCCTCACGGTTGACAGTGTCGAAGGCCTTTGTGAGGTCAAAGAAGGCCATATACAGTGGTTGGTGCTGTTCCCTGCATTTCTCTTGTAATTGACGCGTGGTGAAGATCATGTCCATTGTGCCCCTTAGTGGGCGGAATCCACATTGCGACTCTGGGAGGAGCTCTTCAGCCACTGGGAGAAGGCGATTGAGGAGGATTCTTGCGATGACTTTCCCTGTGGCAGACAGCAGGGAAACCCCTCTGTAATTACCGCAATCCTCTACCAGCCGGCCCCTGAAAAGGCCTTGGACAATGTGGACCACTTTCCATACCTCGGGCGCCTACTGTCAACAAGGGCAGACATCGATGACAAAGTCAAACACCGCCTTCAGTGTGCCAGTGCAGCCTTCGGTCGCCTGAGGAAGAGAGTGTTTGAAGACCAGGACCTCAAACCCAGCACCAAGCTCATGGTCTACAGAGCAGCAGTGATATCCGCCCTGCTGTATGCCTCAGAGACATGGGCCATGTACAGCAGGCACGTCAAAGCATTGGAGAGGTACCACCAACGCTGCCTCTGCAAGATCCTGCAAATCCATTGGCAGAATAGGCACACCAACGTCAGTGTTCTCGCTCAGGCCAACATCCCCAGCATCGCAGCTTTGACCACGCTCGATCAGCTCTGATGGACGGGTCACATTGTCCGCATGCCCGATACGAGACTCCCAAAACAAGCGTTCTACTCGGAGCTCCGGCACGGCAAGAGAGCCCCAGGTGGGCAGAGGAAACGTTTCAAGGACACCCTCAAAGCCTCCTTGAAAAAGTGCAACATCCCCACCGACACCTGGGAATCCCTGGCCCAAGACCGCACAAAGTGGAGGAGAAGCATCCGGGAAGGCGCCGAACACCTTGAGTCTCTTCGCCGGGAGCAAGCAGATGCCAAGCGCAAGCAGCGCACGTCAACCCAAGCACCCTACCCACCTGCCCGCCCGCCCCACCTGTGACAGAGACTGTAGGTCCCGCATTGGACTCATCAGTCACCTGAGGGCTCATTTTTAATGTGGAAGCAAGTCTTCCTCAGTTCCGAGGGACTGAATAAGAGAAGAGAGGTTTAAGAAGGGAGATAGAACATGTCCAGGGAACTATAGACCAGTCAGCTTAACATCGGTGGTAGGAAAAATAATGGAATCCCTACTAAAGGGGAAAATAGAAGAACATCTAGAAACCAAAAATATAATAATGAACAGTCTGCATGGATTTCAAAAGGGAAAGTCTTATTTGACCAACCTCATTGAATTTTTTGAAGAAGTAACAGAGAAAGTAGACAAGGGCAATGAAGTAGATGTAATTTATCTAGATTTTCAAAAGGCCTTCGATAAGGTACCACATAATAGACTGATGAACAAGGTCAGGGAATGCAGAGTCAGGGGACAAGGAGCAGAAGGGATTGCTGGCTTGCTTCAAGACAGAAAGCAGAGAGTGGGGGTAAAGGGTAGCTATTCACAGTGGCAGAGGGTGGGTAGTGGTGTTCCACAAGGATCAGTGCTGGGACCACTGCTGTTCACAATTTATATTAACGATTTAGACCTTAGAATCAAAAACTCAATTTCTAAATTTGCGGACGACACCAAATTGGGGGGATAGTCAATACTGAGGAGGACTGCAACAAATTACAGGAGGACATTAATAAACTCGCAGAATGGGCAAATAATTGGCAAATGAAATTCAACACAGATAAATGTGAGGTATTACATTTTGGTAAAAAAAATACGGTGGTCACATATTACTTGGAAAGTAAGAATCTAAATGGGGTAGAGGAACAAAGGGATCTCGGAGTACAAATACACAAATCACTAAAAGTATCGACACAGATTAACAAGGCCATAAAAAAGCAAACCAAGCACTAGGGTTTATTTCTAGAGGGAAAGAATTGGAAAGTAGGGAAGTTATGCTGAAGCTGTATTGAACCTTGGTTAGACCACACTTAGAGTCGTCTTCTTCTTCTTCTTAGGCAGTCCCTCGGAACCGAGGATGACTTGCTTCCACACTAAAAATGAGTTCTCAGGTGACTGATGAGTCCAATGTGGGACCTACAGTCTCTGTCACAGGTGGGGCAGACGGTGGTTGAAGGGGCGGGTGGGTGGGGTGCTTGGGTTGACGTGCGCTCCTTGCGCTGCCTGCGCTTGGCTTCCGCTTGCTCCCGGCGAAGAGACTCGAGGTGTTCGGCGCCTTCCCGGATGCTTCTCCTCCACTTTGTGCAGTCTTGGGCCAGGGATTCCCAGGTGTCGATGGGGATGTTACACTTTTTCAAGGAGGCTTTGAGGGTGTCCTTGAAGCATTTCCTCTGCCTACCTGGGGCTCTCTTGCCGTGTCGGAGCTCCGAGTAGAGCGCTTGTTTTGGGAGTCTCGTATCGGGCATGCGGACGATGTGACCCGTCCATCGGAGCTGATCGAGCATGGTCAAAGCTTCGATGCTGGGGATGTTGGCCTGAGCAAGAACACTGAATTTGGTGCGCCTATCCTGCCAATGGATTTGCAGGATCTTGCGGAGGCAGCGTTGGTGGTACCTCTCCAGCGTTTTGAGGTGCCTGCTGTACATGGTCCATGTCTCTGAGGCATACAGCAGGGCGGGTATCACTGCTGCTCTGTAGACCATGAGCTTAGTGCCGGGTTTGAGATCCTGGTCTTCAAACACTCTCTTCCTCAGGCGACTGAAGGCTGCACTGGCACACTGAACACGGTGTTGGACTTCGTCATCGACGTCTGCCCTTGTTGACAGTAGGCTCCCGAGGTATGGAAAGTGGTCCACATTGTCCAAGGCCTTATGGTGGATTTTGATAATCGGGGGGCAGTACTGTGTGGCAGGGGCAGGTTGGTAGAGGACCTTTGTCTTACGGATGTTTAGTGTAAAGCCCATGCTCTCGTACGCTTCGGTGAAGATGTTTACGATGGTTTGGAGTTCGACCTCCGACAGGATGGGATGACCTTGGATCTGGACTGGAGGCGACGAAGGTTGAACAGTTTCCCGTTTGTTCTGTAGATTAGCTCCACTCCAGTGGGGAGCTTACTGAGGGTGAGATGGAGCATTGCAGCAAGGAAGATTGAGAAGAGTGTTGGTGCGATGACACAGCCTTGCTTGACCCTGGTTCGTACGTGGATTGGGTCTGTGGTGGAACCATTGGTCAGGATCACGGCTTGCATGTTGTCGTGAAGCAGGCAGAGGATGGTGACAAACTTTTGAGGGCAGCCGAATTTGAGGAGGACACTCCATAATCCCTCACGGTTGACAGTGTCGAAGGCCTTTGTGAGATCAAAGAAGGCCATGTACAGCGGTTGGTGCTGTTCCCTGCATTTCTCTTGTAATTAACGCGCGGTGAAGATCATGTCCATTGTGCCCCTTAATGGGCGAAATCCACATTGCGACTCTGGGAGGAGCTCTTCGGCCATTGGAAGAAGGCGATTGAGGAGGATTCTTGTGATGACTTTCCCTGTGGCAGACAGCAGGGAAACTCCTCTGTAATCACCTTTCTTGAAGATGGTCACAATTACGGCGTCTCTGAGATCCCCTGGCATGCTCTCCTCCTTCCAGATAAGAGAAATGAGTTCATGAATTCGCACCAGTAGTGCTTCTCCGCCATGCTTTAGTGCCTCGGTGGGGATTCCCTCTGCTCCTGAGACCTTGTTGTTCTTCAGTTGTCGGATGGCCTTTTCAACCTCATGCCGGGCTGGGGTTGTGCTGAGGTGGTGGCAGGTAGCATGCTGCGGGATGGAGTTGAGGACACTCGCATCAAAGACAGAGTCTCAGTTAAGGAGATCTTCGAAGAGCTCCTTCCAGCGGGCATTGACTTCCTGTCTGTCTTGATGAGTACCTCTCCGTTCTTGGCCCGCAGTGGGGTAGGACCTTGGGTGCTTGGGCCGTCGATGGTCTTGACTGTGCTAAAGAATCCACGCACGTCGTGGTTGTCAGCTAGCTGCTGGATCTCCTGCGCTTTCTCCACCCACCATCTGTTCCTTAGGTCGCGAGTTTTTTGTTGAACCTTGGTTAGACCACACTTGGAGTATTGCGTACATTTCCGGTCGCCATATTATAAAAAGGATATTGTGGCGGAGCCACTAAAGGACTCAGATCGTTTGTATATAATTCCCTTTAACAACATGTTCGCTGCAGCCTGAGTCTGTATCTTTATTTATACTGTTTACTTGTACAGAGCGTGATTACTTTAACAGCGCGGGTAAACGTGATGACGTAATGCCGTTCATCACGTGATCCCCCACTGGCGGGAAGAACGTGATGACGTCAACCACGGGACCAGCTAGCAGTCCTCGTGGAGCCTCCGAACTGAGCAGACCTACACTCGATGTTCTCCTGTAGTTACTTGTTTAAACCTGTTAGTTTCCATTAAACTTCGTTTTGTTTGATCGCCTGAGTGGACCTCAGTCTTTGGATAGGAACTAGACATTCCTACAATATAGAGGCACTGGAGAGGGTGCAGAGAAGATTTACAAGGATGATACCAGAAATGCGAGGGTATACATATCAGGAAAGGATGAACAGGCTGGGTCTCTTTTCTCTTGAAAAGATAAGGCTGAGGGGTGACCTAATAGAGGTCTTTAAAATGATGAAATGTTTTGATAGAGTGGATACAGAGAGAATGTTTCCACTTGTGGGGAAGAGCATAACTAGAGGCCTCAATATAAGATAGTCACCAAGAAATCCAATAGGGAATTCAGAAGAAACTTCTTTACCCAGAGAGTGGTGAGAATGGGGAACTCGCTGCCACAGGGAGTGGTTGAAGCGAATAGTATCGATGTATTTAAGGGGAGGCTAGACAAGCACGAGGGAAAAGGGAATAGAGGGTTACGCTGATAGATTTAGATGAGGAAAGACGGGAGGAGGCTCGAGTGGAGCATAAACACCGGCATGGACTGGTTGGGCCGAATGGCCTGTTTCTGTGCCGTATATCCGATGTAATCCTGTGTAATTTTGAACACCTCTGTCAAATCTCCTCTAACCTTCTCTGCTCGAAGGAGAACAACCCCAGCTTCTCCAGGCTCTCTACGTCCCAACACCGGGAGATGTCTCTGAGTGAAAAGTTGGGAGACTTCTGCCTGGGTGAGGAGGAGACGCCCCGTCTGGGCGAGGAGACGCCAGTCTCTGTATCAGGAGTCGTGAGGCAACTCTTGGTGCCTATCTTGCTCACTGTGACTTTGTCTAGACGGGACTGAATCAGGTTATCCCTGCTCTCTCTGCGCCCAGCGTTTGAACCTTACCTTCCAGACAGTCAGAGCTGCAGTTTGTGATAGCGCTCAGGTCCCGACAGGACAATGGACAGGAGTCCAGCGAGTGACGCTCACACCCATCAGACGCAACGTAAACCATCCCAGGACCACAGTCTGAAACAGGAAGTCAACCAGGAAAAACAGTCAAACTATCTGAAGAAGTCAGGTCAGAGCCCGCGACCCCTCACCCCCAGGTCAGAGACAGTCTGACCCCTCACCCCTGGGGCAGGAACAGTCTGACCCCTCACCCCTGGGTCAGAGACAGTCTGACCCCTCACCCCGGGTCAGGGACAGTCTGACCCCTCACCCCCCTGGGTCAGGGACAGTCCGACCCCTCACCCCTTGGGTCGGGGACAGTCCAACCCTTCACCCCCGGGGTCAGTCCAACCCTTCACCCTGGGTCAGGGACAGTCTGACCCCTCACCCCCAGGTCAGGGACAGTCTGACCCCTCACCCCCAGGTCAGGGACAGTCTGACCTCTCACCCCCAGGTCAGGGACAGTCTGACCCCTCACCCCCGTGTCAGAGACAGTCTGACCCCTCACTCCCATGTCAGAGACAGTCTGACCTCTCACCCCAGGTCAGGGACAGTCTGCCCCCTCACCCCCGGGTCAGGGACAGTCCGACCCCTCATCCCCGGGTCAGGGACAGTCTGAGCAGACAGAACACGAGCTCACTGGCGCTGCTGAAACTCGCCAATAACGAGATGTACAGGGATCTCAGAGTGAATTTGCAACCCAGGGGTCGGACTGAATGCTGAAGCCGGTGAGCGTCTCTCCCAGAGGCGCTGGAGTCTCAGACTGGGATTCCCAGAAGGAGAAATCTCCAAAATTCCAAACCTAAACTCTAACCTGATTTGCTGTTCAGAACATACATTGAAAGTAGGAAGCGGAGACCAGCTGTGAAGCACGAAGTGAACTCACCCACAGTGCCAGCGCAAAGCTGCCGATTACAGGACTCCGTCTCCGTGGTGACGCCTGGACACGGCCTCCCTCCGTTCTTTGGCGGTGGGCTGACGCACTCCCGGTTACGGGACCGCATTCCACCACTACACTCTGCATCACAGGCCGACCACTCGCTCCACTCTGACCACCGACCATTCACTGCGACGGAAACAGGTCTGGTCAGTCTGTAATCCCCTCCCTTCAGTCTGGTTAATGAACAGCGGCTGGATTCGAACAATGATAGAGACTGGCACAAGCAGGAACTCTCAAGGAACACAGGAACAGGAGGAGGCCATTCAGCCCCTCGAGCCTGTTACACAGGAACAGGAGGATGCCATTCAGCCCCTCGAGCCTGTTACACAGGAACAGGAGGAGGCCATTCAGCCCCTTGAGCTTGTTACACAGGAACAGGAGGAGGCCATTCAACCCCACGAGCCTGTTACACAGGAACAGGAGGAGGCCATTCAGCCCCTCGAGCCTGTTACACAGGAACAGGAGGAGGCCATTCAGCCCCTCGAGCCTGTTACACAGGAACAGGAGGAGGCCATTCAGCCCCTCGAGCCTGTTACACAGGAACAGGAGGCCATTCAGCCCCACGAGCCTGTTACACAGGAACAGGAGGAGGCCATTCAGCCCCTCGAGCCTGTTACACAGGAACAGGAGGAGGCCATTCAGCCCCTCGAGCCTGTTACACAGGAACAGGAGGAGGCCATTCAGCCCCTCAAGCCTGTTACACAGGAACAGGAGGAGGCCATTCAGCCCCTCGAGCCTGTTCCTCCATTCAATTAGATCATACTTCTTCTGTACTTTAACACCATCTCCCTGCCTTGGTTCCATAACCCGTGGGGTAAAATTGGGGGCTCTACCTTCGCTGGGGCGCTAATTTTAGTGCCCCAAAAAAGTTCGTTCCCCCGCGGCCGATTTTCCCAGGTAGCGCGGTACAGCAGGCCTTCCTCCCCTTATTAAAGGGGAACGGCCTGGCGCAGTGCGTCCCGGCGCACAGCTGGGCCACCAGGGATCGGGAGTGCCAGCAAACGAGCCTCTTAGGGCACTAACGGGAGGCACAAATCAACCGAATCTCGCCCCCTTAATACCATCAAAGAATCTATTGATCTCAGCCTTGAAATTTTCTATTGACCCCCAGCCTCAAACAGCTTTTTGGGGGAGAGAGTTCCAGATTTCCACCACCCTTTGTGTGAAGAAGTGCTTCCTGACATCACCCCTGAACGGCCTGGCTCTAATTTTAAGGTTCTGCCCCCTTGTTCTGGACTCGTCCCACCACAGCAATAGTTTCTCTCTCTCTAACCTATTAACATCTTTAATCATCTTAAACACTTCGATCAGATCACCCCTTAACCTAAATTCCAGGGAATACAACCCTAATTTGTGTAATCTCTCCTCGTAACTTAACCCTTGGAGTCCGGGTATCATTCTGGTAAACCTACGCTGGACTCCCTCCAAGGCCAATATATCCTTCCTAAGGTGCGGTGCCCAGAACTGCTCCCAGTGCTCCAGGTGTGGTCTAACCCGGGTTTTGTACAGCTGCAGCATAACTTCTACCCCCTTGTATTCTAGTCCTCAGATATAAAGGCCAACATTCCATTAGCCTTTTTGATTGTTTTCTGTACCTGTTCATGACATTTTAATGATCTACCTGAACCCCCCCAAGTCTCTTTGGACCTCCACTGTTTTTAGCCTTTCACCATTTAGAAAGGACCCTGTTCGATACTTTTTAGGAGCATTTTCTGTTGTTAATCTGAAAACACAATGTCAGGTTCCACATGTAATCTGACAACACCCAGCTCTACCTCACCACCACCTCTCCCGACCCCTCCACCGTCTCTCAATTGTCAGACTGTTTTATGAATCTTATGATCCATAAAGAAAGACTCATGAAATAACACTGGACGGCCAGCTGGTGGCGCCGTCCAAGGAGTATAAATACTCGGGCGTGGGCCCAGCTTCCCCAGGGACATTTTGTAAACAGGAACTAGTGAAGTACAACTAGACCTCCATGTTCTGAAACAAGTTGATTAAAGCCTTGCTTTATACTCAAACCAAGTGTGTAGTGAGTTTTATTACCTCAGACTGCTTGTCCAACATACAGTTCTGGATGAGCAGAAATTTCCTCCAATTAAATATGGGGAAGACCGAAGCCGTAGGCCCCAATTTTCTCTACCTCGGCGGGTCCGTGACAGGCGACGTCAGTGGCGGGTCACGGTCTTGCTGCTGCTCAATCCCAGCCTCCGACATGACTTTCCCCTGATTGGGCTTGTTAAGCCCCGCCCAACGCGTTTCCCAGCCAATTGAAGGAAGCGGGTCTGATGACGTCATTTGATGATGCGTCATCAGCCGGTTTCCTTAAAGGGACCATGCGCAAATTTACTTTGACATTTGTGCTGTTGGTGTTCTACAGCATTGAGGTGCTGTAAATACTGACACTGCACAGAGGTGCACGGCTGCACCCAGGCTCGTCCATGACTCTCTCCGTATGCTAATGGAGGGAATCACAGCACGCAGGGAGGTTCTCTTCCCTTCCCATGGGCGGAAGAGACCTCCCCAGGAGACCAACACAGCCTGGTTGCACATTGCACAGGACACACGCAGGGATGTCATCAGGAGGACCAGGCTGCACTGGCACAAACCTTTCAATGATCTCAGTAGATCACAAAACGTTACTGCAAAGCCGCACACAACCTCATCCTGCTGTGCCTCTCATCACATCCCCATCACTCTGCCTTCCCTACCCTACTCCTGCACATCCTTACTCACACCAACTTACCTTGCACCTCCACCCATCACTCTCTATCTACATTATCACTTCCCCATCTCACTAGCCACCCCTCACACTCACCCTCATCCTAGTCCAATCATACCAACTAACCACACACAAGGGTAGGCACTTTTGTGTTTTAGCCAATGTTCTTGTGAAGCTTCTGTTAATGTGCTGTCAAACATTGAAATCTTTATATTCAACACTTTGCATTCTTGGACAAATTTGTGTTTTTTTTTATTCGTTCATTAGATGTGGGCGTCGCTGTCAAAGCCAGCATTTATTGCCCATCCCCAGTTGCCCTTCAGAAGGTGGTGGTGAGCCGCCTTCTTGAACCGCTGCAGTCCGTGTGGTGAAGGTGCTCCCACAGTGCTGTTAGGGAGGGAGTTCCAGGATTTTGACCCAGCGACGATGAAGGAACGGCCGATATATTTCCAGGTCAGGATGGTGTGTGTCTTGGAGGGGAACTTGGAGGTGGTGGTGTTCCCATGCGCCTGCTGCCCTTGTCCTTCTAGGTGGAAGAGGTGGCGGGTTTGGGAGGTGCTGCCGAAGAAGCCTTGGCGAGTTGCTGCAGTGCATCTTGTAGATGGTACACACTGCAGCCACGGTGCGCCGGTGGTGGAGGGAGTGAATGCTTAAGGTGGTGGATGGGGTGCCAATCAAGCGGCTGCTTTGTCCTGGATGGTGTTGAGCTTCTTGAGTGTTGTTGGAGCTGCACTCATCCAGGCAAGTGGAGAGTATTCCATCACACTCCTTACTTGTGCCTTGTAGATGGTGGAAAGGCTTTGGGGAGTCAGGAGGTGAGACACTCGCCGCAGAATACCCAGCCTGCGACCTGCTCTTGTAGCCACAGTATTTATGTGGCTGGTCCAGTTAGGTTTCTGGTCAATGGTGACCCCCAGAATGTTGATAGTGGGGGATTCGTCAATGGTAATGCCGTTGAATGTCAAGAGGCAGTGGTTAGACTCGCTTTTTGGAGATAGTCAATGCCTGGCGCTTGTGTGACGCGAATGTTACCTGCCACTTATCAGCCCAAGCCTGAACGTCGTCCAGGTCTTGCTGCATGTGGGCATGGACTGCTTCATTATCTGAGGAGTTGTGAATGGTGCTGAACACTGTGCAGTCATCAGCGAACATCCCCATTTCTGACCTTATGTTGGAGGAAAGGTCATTGATGAAGCAGCTGAAGATGGTTGGGCCTAGGACACTGCCCTGAGGAACTCCTGCAGCGATGTCCTGGGGCTGAGATGATTGGCCTCCAACAATCACAACCATCTTCCTTTGTGCTAGGTATGACTCCCCCCGATTCCCATTGACTTCACTTTTACTAGGGCTTCTTGATGCCACACTCGGTCAAATGCTGTCTTGATGTCAAGGGCAGTCACTCTCACCTCACCTCTGGAATTTAGTTCCTTTGCCCATGTTTGGACCAAGGCTGTAAAACAATGAGGTCAGGAACCGAGTGGTCCTGACGGAACCCAAACTGGGCATCAGTGAGCAGGTAATTGGTGAGTAAGTGCCGGTTGATAGCACTGTCGATGACACCTTCCATCACTTTGCTGATAATTGAGAGTAGACTGATGGGGCGGTAATTGGCCGGACTGGATTTGTCCTGCTTTTTGTGGACAGGACATACCTGGGCAGTTTTCACATTGTCGGATAGATGCCAGTGTTGTAGCTGTACTGGAACAGCTTGGCTAGAGGCGCGGCTAGTTCTGGAGCACAAGTTTTCAACACGATAGCCGGGATGTTGTCGGCGCCCATAGCCTTTGCTGTATCCAGTGCACTCAGCCGTTTCTTGATATCACGTGGAGTGAATCGAATTGATTGAAGACTGGTTTCTGTGATGGTGGGGACGTCAGGAGTAGGTCGATATGGATCATCCACTCGGCACTTCTGGCTGAAGATGGTTGCAAATGCTTCAGCCTTGTCTTTTACACTCACGTGCTGGGCTCCACCATCATTGAGGATGGGGATATTCATGGAGCCTCCTCCTCCCGTTAGTTGTTTAATGGTGCATCACCATTCACGACTGGATGTGGCAGGACTGCAGAGCTTTGATCTGATCCGTTAATTGTGGGATTGTTTAGCCCTGTCTATAGCATGCTGCTTCCGCTTGTTAGCATGCATGTAGTCCTGTGTTGCAGCTTCCCCAGGTTGGCATCTCATTTTTAGGTACGCCTGGTGCTGTTCTTGGCATGCTCTTCTACACTCCTTATTGAACCAGGGTTGGTCCCCTGGCTTGGTGGTAATGGTAGAGTGAGGGATATGCCGGGCCATGAGGTTACAGATTGTGGTGGAATACAATTCTGCTGCTGCTGATGGCCCACAACGCCTCATGGATGCCCAGTTTTGAGCTGCTAGATCTGTTCTGAATCTATCCCATTTAGCACGCTGGTAGTGCCACACAACATGATGGAGGGTGTGATAATAATAATAACTTCCGGGAAGTTGTGTCATCACTGCCTGTGAACTGTGAACTATGAACTTTGTACATACATCACTTCCGGTCATACGTCACTTCCTGTTGGACTGGTATAAATACTGAACTGCTCAGTATTGTAAAGGGGCTTCTACCAGAGGCATGGTGAAGACCTCTCTTGTATATAGTGTGATTATAAGTTGCTTAAAGCTTACTTTAAAATTACTTGATGTGTGAGACTCCTTTTTCTTACATCAGAGGGTGTCCTCAATGTGAAGACGGGACTTTGTCTCCACAATGACTGTGCGGTGGTCACTGCTACCAATGCTGTGCTCACCTTTGCAAGTGGCGTAGTGTGCCGCAGTGAATGGAGAGACGTAACGGTAGCCCCGCCCCCCGCAATGGTCATGAGTGTGAAAGGAATGGCTTGGGCATTGTAGGGATGCTTTATGGTGCCGTTGTGGGGTGGTGCCAACCTGGTGCATCATGTGGCAACCAGGGTGTAAATTGTCAAGTGAAGTAAATCTGGCCATGGTGAGGCCATTCCTGGCCTCCCGGGTAGCAATGTGGTGCTGATGCCCTGTGTCCTGTGCAGCATCTGGTGATTGAGGAAAAGGTTGGTGCTGCTGGTGTGCCTGATGCTGGTGGTGTTGGGGCTGATCGTCGTCAGATGCTGAGGACCAAGGTGAGAGAGTATAAACCGTGCCAATTCTGATGTAATACATGGCAGGTGAATTTGAGATGACAGACGTGATCTGTCAATGGTGAGAGAGGTTGTTCCAATGAGGTGACAGTGGATAGAGAGTTTGCTCCAAACACTTGCAACCTGCATAAAGCTCAATCTGTCTTCCAAATGCAGGAAGCAACAGCTTCTGAGCTTGGAAAGTGAACAGCTGTGAGATGGGAGCTTTTATAGCACACTTGCAGCTGTCAAGTAACGAGATGATTCCATGGCCAATCAACTCCCGCCCTGCTTAACAGACGTGACCCCCGAGCTGCGTGGACCATGCGGGCGAGCTGGTAAACTCTGAAGGTCAGCTCAAAATTGTTGTTAAACCTCTGTTAACAAGGTCATCATGACCCGAATAGTCTCCCCCGCCGCTGGGTGTCGAGCCTGCTCAGCGCTGACAGACCCGACATTTCGGCAAAGCACGTGGCAGCAGGTTGACAGCAGGGTCCTGACCCGTTGGTGAAAAAAAACACTTTACCACCCGACCAGCTGCTGATCACGCCCGCTGCCCCCCAGGAAAATCCAGCCCGTAGACTTTGGGCCCCGACACAAACTCCGTTCTCTAGCCAACAACTCAATCCCTCTTGCTGGCACCTGTCTGAGGCTCAACCAGACTGTTCACAACTTTGGTGTCATATTTGACCCTGTGTTGAGCTTCTGACCACATATCTGCACACTGCCAAGACCGTCTACTCCACCTCCGGAACATCGCCCATCTCCACCACTTTCTCAGCTCATCGGCTGCTGAAACCCCCATTCATGCCTTTGTTACCTCTAAACTTAACTATTTCAAAGCACTCCTGGCCGGCCTCCCACGTTCTACACTCCCTAAACTTGAGGTCATCCAAAACGCTGCTGCCCGTGTCCTAACTCGCACCAAGTCATAGAATCATAGAATGGTTACATCACAGAAGGAGGCCATTCGGCCCGTCGAGCCCGTGCCGGCTCTCTCCAAGACCACTTCAGCTAGTCCCACTCCCCCGCCCTTTCCCCGTAGCCCGGCAAATCTTTTTCCTTCAGCTACTTATCCAACTCCCTTTTAAAAGCCACGATTGAATCTCCCTCCACCACCCTTTCTGGCCGTGCATTCCAGATCCTAACCACTTACTGCGTAACAAAGTTTTTCCTCATGTCGCCTTTGGTTCTTCTGCCAATCACCTTAAATCTGTGTCCTCTGGTTCTCGACCCTTCCGCCAATGGGAACAGTTTCTCTCTATCTACTCTGTCCAGACCCCTCATGATTTTGAACACCTCTATCAAATCTCCTCTCAATCTTCTCTGCTCCAAGGAGAACAACCCCAGCTTCTCCAGTCTATCCACGTAACTGAAGTCCCTCATCCCTGGAACCATTCTTGTAAATCTTTTCTGCACCCTCTCTAAGGCCTTCACATCCTTCCTAAAGTGCGGTGCCCAGAATTGGACACAATACTCCAGTTGAGGCCGAACAAATGTTTTATAAAGGTTCATCATAACTTCCCTGCGTTTGTACGCTATACCTCTATTTATGAAGCCCAGGATCCTGTATGCATTCTTAACCGCTTTTCAACCTGCCCTGCCACCTTCAACGATTTGTGCACATATACCCTCAGGTCCCTCTGTTCATGCACCCTCTTTAGGATTGTACCCTTTAGTTTATATTACCTCTCCTCATTCTTCCTACCAAAATGTATCACTTAACGTTAAACAAGTATTTTGTATCTGTCTTCACAGTAGAAGACACAAAAAGCATACTAAAAATGTTGGGGAACCAAGGATCTACAGGGTTTACAGACTGGTAAGCCTGACATCGGTAGTGGGGAAAATGCTCGAGTCCATTATAAAAGATGTAATAGCAGAGCACTTGGAAAACAGTGACAGGATCGGACAAAGTCAACATGGATTTACAAAAGGTAAATCGTGCTTGACTAATCTACTGGAATTTTTTGAGGATGTAACTAGTAAAATAGATAAGGGAGAACCAGTGGATGTGGTGCATTTGGACTTTCAGAAGGCTTTTGATAAGGTCCTGCATAAGAGATTAGCGTGTAAAGTTAAGGCACATGGGATTGGGGGCAAGGTATTGACTTGGATAGAGAACTGGTTGGCAGATAGAAAGCAAAGAGTTGGAACAAACAAGTGTTTTTCTGAGTGGCAGGCAGTGACGAGTGGGGTACCGCAGGGATCGGTCCTTGGACCCCAGCTATTCACAATATATATTAATGATCTAGACAAGGGAACTAGATGTAATATCTCCAAATTTGCAGACAACACAAAGCTGGGTGGGCGTGTGTGCTGTGAGGAGGATGCCGAGAAACTCCAGTATGATTTGGACAGGTTGGGTGATTGGGCAGAAGCATGGCAGATGCAATATAACGTGGATAAATGTGAGGTTCCACTTTGGTGTCAAAAACAGGAAGGCAGATTATTATCTGAATGGCAATAGATTGGGAGAAGGGGAAGTGCAACGAGACCTGGGTGTCCTTGTGCACCAGTCGCTGAAGGTAAGTATGCAGGTGCAGCAGGCGGTTAAGAAGGCAAATGGTATGTTGGCCTTCATAGCGAGAGGGTTTGAGTACAGGAACAAGGATGTCTTGCTGCAGTTGTACAGGACCTTGGTGAGACCACATCTTTAGTATTGTGTGCAGTTTTGGTCGCCTTATCTGAGGAAGGATATTCTTGCCATGGAAGGAGTTCAGCGAAGATTCACCAGGCTGATACCTGGGATGGCAGGAATGACGTATGAGGAGAGATTGGGTCGATTGGGCTTGTATCGCTGGAGTTTAGAAGAATGAGAGGGGATCTCATTGAAACTTATAAAATTCTGGCAGGACTGGACAGACTAGATGCAGGGAGGATGTTCCCGATGGTCGGGGAATCCAGAACCAGGGGTCACAGTCTAAGGATAAGGGGTAGGCCATTTAGGACAGAAATGAGGAGGAATTTCTTCACCCAGAGAGTGGTGAATCTGTGGAATTCTCTACCACAGAAGGCGGTAGAGGCCAATTCATTAAATATATTCAAGAAGGAGTTGGATATATTTCTTAAGGCTAAAGGAATCAAGGGGTATGGGGAGAAAGCAGGGACCGGGTACTGAACTTGGATGATCAGCCATGATCGCATTGAATGGCGGAACAGGCTCGAGGGGCCGAATGGCCGACTCCTGCTCCTATCTTCTATGTTTCTATGTTTCTTTGTCTAATGAGGGTGAGGAACTTAACGTAATTAATATAAGTGGAGAAAAAGTACTAGAGAAACTAATGGGACTAAAAGCTGACAAATCCCCTGGACCTGACGGCCTACATCCTAGGCTTCTAAAGAGGTGGCTGAAGAGATAGTGGATACATTGGTTTTGATCTTCCAAAATTCCCTAGATTCTAGAATGGTCCCACCGGATTGGAAGGTCGCAAATGTAACACCGCTATTCAAGAAAGGAGGGAGAGAAAACACAGGGAACTATAGGCCAGTTAGCCTGACATCAGTCGTCGGGAAAATGCTGGAATCCATTGTTAAGGAAGTGGTATCAGGGCACTTAGAAAATCATAACATGATTAGGCAGAGTCAACATAGTTTTATTAAAGGGAAATCGTGTTTGACAAATTTATTAGAGTGTCTTGAAGATGTAACTAGCAGGGTAGATAAAGGGGAACCAGTGGATGTAGTATATTTGGATTTCCCAAAGGCATTCGATAAGGTGCCACATAAAAGGTTATTACATAAGATTAGGGCTCATGGGGATTGGGGGTAATATAGTAGCATGGATAGAGGATTGGTTAACGGACAGAAAACAGAGAGTAGGGATAAACGGATCTCTTTCAGGTTGGCAGGCTGTAACTAGTGGGGTGCCACGTGGATCAGTGTTGGGGTCTTAGCTATTTACAATCTATATTAATGACCTAGATGAAGGGACCGAGTGTAATGTATCCAAGTTTGCTGATGATACAAAGCTAGGTGAGACAGTAAGGTGTGTGGAGAACACAGAGTCTGCAAAGGGATATAGATAGACTAAGTGAGTGGGCAGTAAGGTGGCAGATGGAGTATAATGTAGGGAAATGTGAGGTTATTCACTTTGGTAGGAACAAAAGAAAAACAGAATATTTTTTAAATGGTGAGAAACTTTCAAATGAGAGATTTGGGTGTCCTCGTGCAAGAAACACAGAAAGCTAGCGTGCAGGTACAGCAAGCAATAAGGAAGGCAAACAGACTAAATGCAGGAAGGGTGTTCCTGGTGGTCGGGGATTCCAGAACCAGGGGTCACAGTCTAAGGATAAGGGGTAAGCCATTTAGGACAGAAATGAGGAGGAATTTCTTCACCCAGAGAGTGGTGAATCTGTGGAACTCTCTACCACAGAAGGCAGTAGAGGCAAATTCATTAAATATATTCAAGAAGGAGTTGGATATATTTCTTAAGGCTAAAGGGATCAAGGGGTATGGGGAGAAAGCAGGGACCGGGTACTGAATTTGGATGATCAGCCATGATCACATTGAATGGCGGAGCAGGCTCAAGGGGCCGAATGGCCTACTCCTGCTCCTATCTTCTATGTTTCTATGTTTATTGCAAGGGGGTTGGAGTATAAGAGTAAGGAAGTCTTGCTCCAATTGTACAGGGCCTTGGTGAGACCACACCTGGAGTACTGGGCACAGTTTTGATCTCCTTATCTAAGGAAGGATATACTTGCCTTGGAGGCGGTGCAACGAAGGTTCACCAGACTGGTTCCTGGGATGAGAGGGCTGTCCTATGAGGAGAGATTGTGTAGAATGGGCTCTCTGGAGTTTGGAAGAATGAGAGGTGATCTCATTGAAACATACAAGATTCTGAAGGGCTTGACAGGGTAGATGCAGGGAGGGTATTTCCCTTGGCTGGGGAGTCTTGAACCAGGGGTCATAGTTACAGACTAAGGGGTACGCCATTTAAGACTGAGATGAGGAGAAATTTCTTCACTCTGAAGGTTGTGAATTTTTGGAATTCTCTACCCCAGAGGGCTTTGGAGGCCTGCTAACTTCAGGAATCTGTGGACATGCATAGAGTCACAGTGTTATACAGCACAGAAAGAGGCCCTTCGGCCCATCGTGTCCGCACCGGCCATTAAGCCCTGTCTATTCTAATCCCATTTTCCAGCACTTGGTCCGTAGCCTTGTATGCTATGGCGTTTCAAGTGCTCATCTAAATGCTTCTTGAATGTTGTGAGGGTTCCTGCCTCTACCACCCTTTCAGGCAGTGAGTTCCAGATTCCAACCACCCTCTGGGTGAAAAGGTTTTTCTTCAAATACCCTCTAAACCTCCTGCCCCTTACCTTGAAACTATACCCCCTGGTTATTGACCCCTCTGCTAAGGGGAAACGTTCCTTTCTATCTACCCTATCTATGCCCCTCATAATTTTTTACCCTCAATCAGGTCCCCCCCTCAGTCTTCTCTGCTCAAAGGAAAACAACCCCAGCCTGTCCAGTCCCTCCTCATAGCTGAAGCGCTCCAGCCCAGGTAACATCCTGGTGAATCTCCTCTGCAGCCACATCCTTCCTATAGTGTGGCGACCAGAACTGCACACAGTATTCCAGCTGTAGCCTAGCTAGCGTTTTGTACAGCTCCATCATAACCTCCCTGTTGTTATATTCTATGCCTCGGCTCATGAAGGCAAGTATCCCATATGCCTTTTTAACCACCTTATCTACCTGTCCTGCTGCCTTCAGGGATCTATGTACATGCACACCAAGGTCCCTCTGATCCTCTGTCCTTCCTAGGGTCTTACCATTTATTTTGTATTCCCTTGCCTTGTTAGTCCTCCCAAAATGCATCACCTCACACTTTTCAGGGTTAAATTCCATTTGCCACTGTTCTGCCCATCTGAGCAACCCATCTATATCGTCCTGAAGACCGAGGCTTCCCAACTCGCTATTTACCACTCCACCAATTTTCGTGTCATCTGCGAACTTACTGATCATACCTCCTACACTCATATCTAAATCATTAATGTACACTACAAACAGCAAAGGTCCCAGCACCGATCCCTGCGGTACACCACTGGACACAGGCTTCCAGTCACAAAAACAACCTTCGACCATCACCCTCTGCCTCCTGCCACTAAGCCAATTTTGGATCCAATGTGCCAAATTGCCCTGGACCCCATGGGCTCTTACCTTCTTGACCAGTCTCCCATGTGGGACTTTGTCAAAAGCCTTACTGAAGTCCATGTAGACTACATCAACTGCACTACCCTCATCCACACACCGAGTCACCCCCTTGGAAAATTCAATCAAATTGGTTAGACATGATCTCCCCCTGACAAAGCCATGTTGAGTATCCTTGATTAATCCTTGCCTCTCCAAGTGGAGACTAATTCTGTCCCTCAGAATTTTTTCTAATAATTTCCCTACCACTGATGTTAGGCTCACTGGCCTGTAATTCCCTGGTTTATCCCTACTACCCTTCTTGAACAATGGTACTACGTTAGCTGTTCTCCAGTCCTCTGGCACCTTCCCTGTGGCCAGAAAGGTTCTGAAAATTTGTGTCAGAGCCCCTGCAATCTCCTCCCTTGCCTCACACAGCAGCCTGGGATATATCTCGTCTGGGCCTGGGAATTTATCCAATTTTAAGCCCGCTAAAACCGCGAATACCTCCTCCCTCTCAATACTAATTTGTTCAAGTATATCACAATCCCCCTGCCTGATTTCTATGCCTACATCGTCCTTCTCCACAGTGAACACAGATGCAAAATATTCATTTAAACCTCACCTACATCTTCCGGCTCTACACAGATTGCCACTTTGGTCCCTAATGAGCCCTACTCTTTCCCTGGTTATCCTCTTGCCCTTAATATACTTATAAAACACCTTGGGATTTTCCTTTATTTTGCCCGCCAGTGTTTTTTCATGCCCCCTCTTCGCTCTCCTAATTTCTTTTTTAAGGACCCCCCCTGCACTTTCTATACTCCTCTAGGGCTTCTACTATTTTTAGTCCTTTGTATCTGCCAAAAGCCTCCCTTTTTTTCCTAATCCATTCTTGTATATCCCTTGACATCCAGGGTTCCCTGGGCTTGTTGGTCCCACCCTTGACCTTTACGGGAACATGTTGGCGTTGTACTCTCTCTATTTCCTTTCTGAACGACTCCCACTGCTTTGATGTGGATTTTCCTACAAGTAGCTGATTCCAGTCCACTTTAGCCAGATCCTACCTTATCATATTAAAATCGGCCTTCCCCCAATTTAGAAACTTTACTTCCAGTCCATCTTTGTCCTTTTCCATGACTACCTTAAATCTCACCGAATTATGGTCACTGTCACCAAAATGCTCTCCTACTGACACATCTACCACTTGCCCAGCTACATTCCCTAGAATTAGGTCCAGTACCGCCCCCTCTCTTGTAGGACTTTCTACATGCTGGCTCAAAAAGCTCTCCTGGATGCACTTTTAAGAATTCCGCACCCTCTAAGCCTTTCACACTCTGACTATCCCAGTTAATATTGGGGAAGTTGAAAGCCCCTACTATTATTACCCTATTATTTCTACACTTCTCTGAGATTTGCCTACATATCTGTTCCTCTATCTCCCCCTGACTGTTTGGGGGCCTATAGTACACTCCCAGCAAAGTGCTTGCCCCCTTTTTGTTTTTAAGTTCTACCCATATGGCCTCATTAGAGGAACCTGCTAAGATATCATCTCTCCTTACAGCAGTAATTGACTCCTTGATTAATATTGCGACACCCCCTCCTCTTTTACACCCCCCTCTGTCTCGCCTGAAGATTCTATACCCCGGAATATTGAGCTGTCAGTCCTGCCCCTCCCTCAACCATGTCTCTGTGATGGCAACAATATCATACTCCCATGTGTTCATCAACACCTTCAATTCATCTGCCTTACTCGTAAGACTCCTTGCATTAAAATAAATGCCATCCAGCCTTGCCATACTCCCTTGTGCCGTTACATATTTGCTCTGCCTTCCAGGCTGACTTGTTTTTTCCTCTATATTTGGCTGTGCATCACCCCCTACAATAGCTCCACTCCGTATCCCATCCCCCTGCCAAGTTAGTTTAAACCCCCCCCAACAGTACTAGCAAACCTCCCCGCAAGGATGTTGGTCCCGTTCCCGTTCAGCTGCAACCCATCTGACTTGTACAGGTCCCACCTTCCCAGGAAGCACACCCAGTGATCCAGAAAACTAAAGCCCTCCCTCCTGCACCAACTCTTTAGCCACACATTCATCTGCTCTATCCTCCTATTCCTATACTCACTAGCACGTGGCACCGGGAGTAATCCAGAGATTACAACCTTTGAGGTCCTGCTTTTTAATCTGCTACCTAGCTCCCTAAATTCTTGTTGCAGGACCTCATCCCTCTTTCTACCCATGTGGTTGGTACCAATGTGAACCACAACCTCCGAATGTTCGCCCTCCCCCTTCAGAATGCCCTGCAGCCGTTCAGTGACATCCTTGACCCTGGCACCAGGGAGGCAACATAACATCCTGGAGTCAGGTTTGCGGCCACAGAAACATCTATCTGTTCCCCTTACGATAGAATCCCCTATCACGATTGCTCTCCCACTCTTTTTCCTCCCCTCCTGTGCAGCTGAGCCACTCGTAGTGCCACGGACTTGGCTCTTGCTGCATTCCCCTGAGAAACCATCTCCCCCAGCAGTATCCAAAACGGAAAATCTGTCGGAGAGGGAGATGGACCCAGGGGACTCCTGCACTACCTTCCTAGCTCTTTTACTCTGTCTGGCAGTCACCTGTTTCCTATCTGCCTGTGCACTCTTTACCTGCGGTGTGACCACCTCGTTAAACTTGCTATCCACAAAGATCTCAGCCTCGCAGATGCTCCACAGTGACTCCAGCCGCAGCTCCAGCTCCGAAACGTGGATTTCGAGTAGCTGCAGCTGGAGACACTTCCTGCACATGTGTTCGCCCTGGACACCGAAAGTGTCCCTGACTTCCCACATCGCACAGGAGGAGCACTCCACGCTGCCGAGCTGCCCTGCCATGTCTTACCCTTAATTTACTCCCTTTACTTCCTTTAAATTAAAGAATATTAAATACACTAGGGACCTTACTTCCCTTTAAACATGACTTACTCTAAACTGGAGACCTTACTTTTACTTCAATGACTGGACTGTAGAAATACTCACCGAGTCCTACTTACCAATCAGCTCCTTCCCTGGTTGTGACGTCACTTTAGCGGTTTCGCAGTTGTTGTTGTTTGACTGCTCCCGCTCTCGGACTCTTTCCTTGGTGTAAAGTAAAAACCAATTCCCAACTCGCAGCATCTGTTTAAACCGCACTCAGGGCTCCACCCAGGGCCGCTGCTGCTGCCGGTGAGTCTGAGCCTCGCTCGCTCTCCCGCTGCTTAAATCCTCGGTGTTCTTGCTCAGGCTCCACCCAGGGCCACCTCCGCCGCGCTCCAGGGTCCCTTTGTTCCTCTACACTACTCAGTGTCCGACCATTTAATGTGTATTCCCTTTCCTTGTTAGCCCTCCCCAAATGCATTACCTCACACTTCTCCGGATTGAATTCCATTTGCCACTGTTCTGCCCACCTGACCAATTTATTGATATCTTCCTGCAGTCTACAGCTTCCTTCTTCAGTATCAACCACATAGCCGATTTTAGTATCATCTGCAAACTTCTTAATCATACCCCCTATATTCCAGTCTAGACCGTTGATATATACCACAAAAAGCAAGGGACCTCGTACTGAGCCCTGCAGAACCCCACTGGAAACAGCCTTCCAGTCACAAAAACACCCATCAACCATCACCCTCTGCTTCCTGCCTCCGAGCCGGAGCTTCCTGTCTCTGTTGCAGTACCCGGGTCTTGAGTGACATTGAACTGTGCCAGCAGTCTCTCGCTCTCCTGGGACCAGCATGGCTCATATTCTTTCCCGTAGCCGCGCAGGACGCTTCTGGCGGCCCCCACTTTCAGCAGTCGAGCAAAACGGTCGTAGTTGTTTGAGGACGGCGGTATTCTCTGGACTGTGTTCTCGACAATGCTCGTGAAGGTGGACCGTGAAGCCTTATGGGGGGTCGATCTTGTTTTTGGTACTGAGGCAATTATTGGCGCCTTGATACCTACATGTGCAATGCTGGCTCGACGTTGTGAGCGTGGGAAGTTCTTAAGCATCTTGCGGGAGAAGGTGAGAGGCCGACCTTTGCTGTCACCGGTCATGAAAGAGGGGCTTCCTTCCATCAACTGGCTGAACACAAGTTGCCTGGCTGTTTGGCATGGTAGGCGAGATGGGTATTGGAGGCCAGCACCCAGTCTTCGAGTTATTGGCCCACTCGGTCTACTTTTTAGTAGCCCCATATGTAGTGGTGGCTGTTTGCAATTGCGGATATATATGGCTGGGTGGTGAGCAGTTGGTAGGGCGATGGTTGTCCATGTCTCCGTCGGTGGCTTCACGACGGTCAGCTTGTCCACTCTGATTGTGATGGAAAATGGTGGAATGTCTCCTGGTGGGACTTCTTCAACTTCAGTAATTAGGTCGGCCCGGACGTATGTGGGCAGGCCGTATTTTGTGTGGTAGCGGCACGCTATCACGTGAATCCATGGAGCTGCATCCGGTATGGGTCGGGTTCAGGTAGGCGGGTTCTTTTGATGGCAAGAGCGATCATTTGCATTCCAAGTTCCCTTGACAAGACCTCACACTTCGCTCAGGCCTTCAGCGTTGAGTTGATAAATACAGAGTTGGTTATAGAATCATAAAATCGTAGAAGTTTACGACACAGAAGGAGGCCATTCGGCCCATCGTGTCTGTGCCGGCCGACAAAGAGCTCTCCAGCCTAATCCCACTTTCCAGCTCTTGGTCCATAGCCCTGTAGGTTACGGCACTTCAAGTGCATATCCAAGTACTTTTGAACTGTGATGAGGGTCTCTGCCTCGACCACCCTTTCAGGCAGTGAGTTCCAGACCCTCATCAGCCTGTTTCTGAGCCAGTTCTGAACCCAACTTGACACTTTGCCCTGGATCCCATGGGCTTTTAACTTCGTGACCAGTCTGCCATGTGGAACCTTAGCAAAAGCCTTGCTAAAGTCATAAACCCTATATTCAAGTCTAGATCATTGATATGTACCACAAAAAGCAAGGGACCGAGTACTGAACCCTGCAGAACCCCACTGGAAACAACCTTCCAGTCACAAAAACACCCATCAACCATTACCCTCTGCTTCCTGTCTCTGAGCCAGTTTTGAATCCAACTTGACACTTTGCCCTGGATCCCATGGGCTTTTAACTTCGTGACCAGTCTCCTCCCCCTCCACCATTTTCCCGATCTTTCCTGTAGAGCTTATAATCTGGTATCCTCAGTTCCCCGACTGGACCGTCTTGCAGCCATGTCTCAGTAATGGCTGCCATGTCAAACCCACCAATTTGAATTTGCTCCTTTTCCACTGTGTGTTTGTTACAGAGATCCAACGGGGGAGGGGGCAGAGACATGGATCTTTAAATAATAATACACCTGTCCCCTTTAACAGGAGCTCAGTGACTGAGACTGAGACATTAAGCCTAGACCTCTGCCACCCACTGTTGGCCGGGGTCTGCCCTGTGTCCCCGGGGTCTGTCCTGTTCCCCCGGGGTCGGTGCTGTGTCCCCGGGGTCTGTGCTGTGTCCCCGGGGTCTGTCCTGTGTCCCCGGGGTCTGTCCTGTTCCCCCGGGGTCTGTCCTGTTCCCCCGGGGTCGGTGCTGTGTCCCCGGGGTCTGTGCTGTGTCCCCGGGGTCTGTCCTGTGTCCCCGGGGTCTGTCCTGTGTCCCCGGGGTCTGTCCTGTGTCCCCGGGGTCTGTCCTGTGTCCCCGGGGTCTGTCCTGTGTCCCCGGAGTCTGTGCTGTGTCCCCCCGGGGTCTGTCCTGTGTCGCTGGGGTCTGTGCTGTGTCGCCGGGGTCTGTCCTGTGTCCCCGGGGTCTGTCCTGTGTCCCCGGAGTCTGTGCTGTGTCCCCCCGGGGTCTGTCCTGTGTCGCTGGGGTCTGTGCTGTGTCGCCGGGGTCTGTCCTGTTCCCCGGGGTCTGTGCTGTGTCCCCGGGGTCTGTCCTGTGTCCCCGGGGTCTGTCCTGTGTCCCCGGGGTCTGTCCTGTTCCCCGGGGTCTGTGCTGTGTCCCCGGGGTCTGTCCTGTGTCCCCGGGGTCTGTCCTGTGTCCCCGGGGTCTGCCCTGTGTCCCCGGGGTCTGTCCTGTGTCCCCGGGGTCTGCCCTGTGTCCCCGGGGTCTGTCCTGTTCCCCCGGGGTCTGTCCTGTGTCCCCGGGGTCTGTCCTGTGTCCCCGGGGTCTGTCCTGTGTCCCCGGGGTCTGTCCTGTGTCCCAGGGGTCTGTCCTGTGTCCCCCGGGGTCGGTGCTGTGTCCCCGGGGTCTGCCCTGTGTCCCCGGGGTCTGTCCTGTTCCCCCGGGGTCGGTGCAGTTCCCCCGGGGTCGGTGCTGTGTCCCCGGGGTCTGTGCTGTGTCCCCGGGGTCTGTCCTGTTCCCCCGGGGTCTGTCCTGTGTCCCCGGGGTCTGTCCTGTGTCCCCGGGGTCTGTCCTGTTCCCCCGGGGTCTGTCCTGTGTCCCCGGGGTCTGTCCTGTGTCCCCGGGGTCTGTCCTGTGTCCCCGGGGTCTGTGCTGTGTCCCCGGGGTCTGTCCTGTGTCCCCCGGGGTCTGCCCTGTGTCCCCGGGGTCTGTCCTGTGTCCCCGGGGTCTGCCCTGTGTCCCCGGGGTCTGCCCTGTGTCCCCGGGGTCTGCCCTGTGTCCCCGGGGTCTGTCCTGTTCCCCCGGGGTCTGTCCTGTGTCCCCGGGGTCTGTCCTGTGTCCCCGGGGTCTGTCCTGTGTCCCCGGGGTCTGTCCTGTGTCCCCGGGGTCTGTCCTGTGTCCCCGGGGTCTGTCCTGTGTCCCCGGGGTCTGTCCTGTGTCGCCGGGGTCTGTCCTGTGTCCCCGGGGTCTGTCCTGTTCCCCCGGGGTCTGTCCTGTGTCCCCGGGGTCTGTCCTGTTCCCCCGGGGTCTGTCCTGTGTCCCCGGGGTCTGTCCTGTGTCCCCGGGGTCTGCCCTGTGTCCCCGGGGTCTGTCCTGTGTCCCCGGGGTCTGTCCTGTGTCCCCGGGGTCTGTGCTGTTCCCCCGGGGTCTGTCCTGTGTCCCCGGGGTCTGTCCTGTGTCCCCGGGGTCTGTCCTGTTCCCCCGGGGTCTGTCCTGTGTCCCCGGGGTCTGTCCTGTTCCCCCGGGGTCTGTCCTGTGTCCCCGGGGTCTGTCCTGTGTCCCCGGGGTCTGTCCTGTGTCCCCGGGGTCTGTCCTGTGTCCCCGGGGTCTGTCCTGTGTCCCCGGGGTCTGTGCTGTGTCCCCGGGGTCTGTCCTGTTCCCCCGGGGTCTGTCCTGTGTCCCCGGGGTCTGTCCTGTGTCCCCGGGGTCTGTCCTGTTCCCCCGGGGTCTGTCCTGTGTCCCCGGGGTCTGCCCTGTTCCCCCGGGGTCTGTCCTGTTCCCCCGGGGTCTGTCCTGTGTCCCCGGGGTCTGTCCTGTGTCCCCGGGGTCTGTCCTGTGTCGCTGGGGTCTGTCCTGTGTCCCCGGGGTCTGTCCTGTTCCCCCGGGGTCTGTCCTGTTCCCCCGGGGTCTGTCCTGTGTCCCCGGGGTCTGCCCTGTGTCCCCGGGGTCTGTCCTGTGTCCCCGGGGTCTGTCCTGTGTCCCCGGGGTCTGTCCTGTTCCCCCGGGGTCTGTCCTGTTCCCCCGGGGTCTGTCCCGAGTCCCCGGGGTCTGTCCCGTGTCCCCGGGGTCTGTCCCGTGTCCCCGGGGTCTGCCCTGTTCCCCCGGGGTCTGCCCTGTGTCCCCGGGGTCTGTGCTGTGTCCCCGGGGTCTGCCCTGTTCCCCCGGGGTCTGTCCTGTGTCCCCGGGGTCTGTCCTGTGTCCCCGGGGTCTGTGCTGTGTCCCCGGGGTCTGCCCTGTGTCCCCGGGGTCTGTCCTGTTCCCCCGGGGTCTGCCCTGTGTCCCCGGGGTCTGTCCTGTGTCCCCGGGGTCTGTCCTGTGTCCCCGGGGTCTGCCCTGTGTCCCCGGGGTCTGCGCTGTGTCCCCGGGGTCTGCCCTGTGTCCCCGGGGTCTGTCCTGTGTCCCCGGGGTCTGCCCTGTGTCCCCGGGGTCTGCCCTGTGTCCCCGGGGTCTGTCCTGTGTCCCCGGGGTCTGTCCTGTGTCCCCGGGGTCTGTCCTGTGTCCCCGGGGTCTGTCCTGTGTCCCCGGGGTCTGTCCTGTGTCCCCGGGGTCTGCCCTGTGTCCCCGGGGTCTGTCCTGTGTCCCCGGGGTCGGTGCTGTTCCCCCGGGGTCTGTCCTGTGTCCCCCGGGGTCTGTCCTGTGTCCCCCGGGGTCTGTCCTGTGTCCCCGGGGTCTGCCCTGTGTCCCCGGGGTCTGCCCTGTGTCCCCGGGGTCTGTCCTGTTCCCCCGGGGTCTGTCCTGTTCCCCCGGGGTCTGTCCTGTGTCCCCGGGGTCTGTCCTGTGTCCCCGGGGTCGGTGCTGTGTCCCCGGGGTCTGTCCTGTGTCCCCGGGGTCTGTCCTGTGTCCCCGGGGTCTGTCCTGTGTCCCCGGGGTCTGTCCTGTGTCCCCGGGGTCTGTCCTGTTCCCCCGGGGTCTGCCCTGTTCCCCCGGGGTCTGTCCTGTGTCCCCGGGGTCTGTCCTGTGTCCCCCGGGGTCTGTGCTGTGTCCCCGGGGTCTGCCCTGTGTCCCCGGGGTCTGTCCTGTGTCCCCGGGGTCTGCCCTGTGTCCCCGGGGTCTGTCCTGTTCCCCCGGGGTCTGTCCTGTTCCCCCGGGGTCTGTCCTGTGTCCCCGGGGTCTGTCCTGTGTCCCCGGGGTCTGTCCTGTTCCCCCGGGGTCTGCCCTGTTCCCCCGGGGTCTGTCCTGTGTCCCCGGGGTCTGTCCTGTGTCCCCGGGGTCTGTGCTGTGTCCCCGGGGTCTGTCCTGTGTCCCCCGGGGTCTGTGCTGTGTCCCCGGGGTCTGCCCTGTGTCCCCGGGGTCTGTCCTGTGTCCCCGGGGTCTGTCCTGTTCCCCCGGGGTCTGCCCCGTGTCCCCGGGGTCTGTCCTGTTCCCCCGGGGTCTGTCCTGTGTCCCCGGGGTCTGTCCTGTGTCCCCGGGGTCTGTCCTGTGTCCCCGGGGTCTGTGCTGTGTCCCCGGGGTCTGCCCTGTGTCCCCGGGGTCTGTCCTGTTCCCCCGGGGTCTGTCCTGTGTCCCCGGGGTCTGTCCTGTTCCCCCGGGGTCGGTGCTGTGTCCCCGGGGTCTGCCCTGTGTCCCCGGGGTCTGTCCTGTTCCCCCGGGGTCTGTCCTGTTCCCCCGGGGTCGGTGCTGTGTCCCCGGGGTCTGTCCCGTGTCCCCGGGGTCTGTCCTGTGTCCCCGGGGTCTGTCCCGTGTCCCCGGGGTCTGTCCTGTGTCCCCGGGGTCTGTCCTGTGTCCCCCGGGGTCTGCCCTGTGTCCCCGGGGTCTGTCCCGTGTCCCCGGGGTCTGTCCCGTGTCCCCGGGGTCTGTCCCGTGTCCCCGGGGTCTGCCCCGTGTCCCCGGGGTCTGTCCCGTACCCCCGGGGTCTGTGTTGCGTATCACGGTTACCTGGGCAGGCCTTGGTGAAGCAGGCTCGAGTATCCCACAGTGAGCCGTTACACTGTCCCCCGGGGAGAGCTGGCCGTAACACCTCTCTCTGCCGGAACAGCACTCCCAGGCTGCAGCTCTGACTGCAGTCACTCCACGATGTCCAGTCCGACACCACACAGTCCACTGTCAAAACAAACAGGACGGCGTTAACGAGCACGCTGACCCTAAACAGTGCAAGGGAAACATCTGGAACCAGGGCACCGACACAGAAACACACGGAGGTTACATCACGGACACAGCCCATTCGGCCCATCCAGTCTGTGTCGGCCTTTACTCTTTGTTATAAATCTCAAGAGACAACTCATGAAATAATGCTGGACGGCCAGCTGGTGGCGCTGTCCAAGGAGTATAAATACTCGGGCGTGGGCCCAGCTTTCCAGAGACATTTTGTAAGACAAGGAACTAGTGAAGTACAACTAGACCTCCATGTTCTGAAACAAGTTGATTAAAGCCTTGCTTTATTCTCAAACCAAGTGCGTAGTGAGTTTTATTACGTCACTCTCCACACAAGCAAATCGTCCCAATCACATTAACACACCATGTTCCCATATCCCCTCCCCCAGCTGTCGAATCGCTGCACCCGACCCCAGACTGCCGATACCTGACCCCTGACCGCCGGCCCCGACCCCCGGTGTCCGGTCCCCGAACCCCTGTTACCAGCCCTGACCCCCCGACAGCAGCCCCTGACCCCACAGGCCCCGGCCTCACCCAGCCTCCCCCCCGACACCAGCCCCTGACCCCTGAACCCACAGGCCCCGGCCTCCCCTGGCCTCCCCCCCGACACCAGCCCCTGACCCCTGACCCCACAGGCCCCGGCCTCACCCAGCCTCCCCCCCGACACCAGCCCCTGACCCCTGACCCCACAGGCCCCGGCCTCCCCTGGCCTCTCCCCACCGACACCAGCCCCTGACCCCACAGGCCCCGGCCTCACCCAGCCTCCCCCCCGACACCAGCCCCTGACCCCTGACCCCACAGGCCCCGGCCTCCCCTGGCCTCTCCCCACCGACACCAGCCCCTGACCCCACAGGCTCCGGCCTCCCCTGGCCTCCCCCCCGACACCAGCCCCTGACCCCACAGGCCCGGACTCCCCCGGCCTCGACCCCCGCTGTGTGAAGCTGTGCCTGGGACTCTCACATACCACAGTCCTGTTCATCTGAGCCGTCCTGGCAGTCCGGCTGCAGGTCGCACTCCCGGTGCAGGGGCACACACTCGCCACTGCCACAGGTGAACTGTTTGATGGAGCAGGGGCTTGGTCGGCCTGTGGGGATCAGCCCCGAATCCCTCGCTGGCGGTCTCACTGAGGCAGGAGCAGAGCCTGAAACAAAGAGGGGAAAAGGAGTGAGAGTGGGGAGGCCAGAGGGACATCCATCCCATAATACACTGACCACAGGCCGTCCATCCCATAATACACTGACCACAGGGCCGTCCATCCCACAATACACTGACCACAGGCCGTCCGTCCCATAATACACTGACCACAGGCCGTCCATCCCATAATACACTGACCACAGGCTGTCCATCCCATAATACACTGACCACAGGCCGTCCATCCCATAATACACTGACCACAGGCCGTCCGTCCCATAATACACTGACCACAGGCCGTCCATCCCATAATACACTGACCACAGGCTGTCCATCCCATAATACACTGACCACAGGCCGTCCATCCCATAATACACTGACCACAGGGCCGTCCATCTCGTAATACACTGACCACAGGCCATCCATCCCATAATACACTGACCACAGGCCGTCCATCCCATAACACACTGACCACAGGCCGTCCATCCCATAATACACTGACCACAGGCTGTCCATCCCATAATACACTGACCACAGGCCGTCCATCCCATAACACACTGACCACAGGCCGTCCATCCCATAATACACTGACCACAGGCCATCCATCCCATAATACACTGACCACAGGCTGTCCATCCCATAATACACTGACCACAGGCCGTCCATCCCATAATACACTGAGCACAGGCCGTCCATCCCATAATACACTGACCACAGGGCCATCCATCCCATAATACACTGACCACAGGCCGTCCATCCCATAATACACTGACCACAGGCCGTCCATCCCACAATACACTGACCACAGGGCCATCCATCCCATAATACACTGACCACAGGCCGTCCATCCCATAATACACTGACTGTTGTATCCGTGTGTGAATGAAGACACGGAAAGCAGGAGTTGATTTAACAAGTGTTTACTGAACAAAGTCTGGAGGTGAACTAAACTATACAAGACGCTACACAGGCTTATATACCCGAGTGGTCACTACCGGTACTACAGTACACAGGGGCTTCAAAAAACATAGTTCCTCTTAAAGGTACATACACCACAATTCCTCCCCTTTTAGATAATTAGTACATAACATTTTAAGTAATCATTAATTAACATTTTTACAACAACAATAATCTACACATTCGCTGAAGTTAATCAATTTACAAATTCAGTCTCTCTGGAGGCTTCCTCACTCGGTCCAGATAACGCCTCGGTGGTGTAGTAGTTTTCGGTGGTGTAGTAGGTTCTTTTGGCAAGGTCGATTTGGCTTGAATGCCAGTGTCGGGTTCATCTGGTTCCAGTATCACCAGATCGGAGGTAGATACTATGGGTATCTCTGCTTCATCATTAGGCGTACAGAGTTGTGGTGTAGGTTGTCCCTTTTTGGATGACTCTATGATCTGGTCAGCATGGCGCCTTATTATGCTTTCACCAATGTCCATGGTATACATCAGCGGTCCTAGTCGTGTGCAAATAGTTCCAGGCTGCCATTTCTCGGTACGGTAGTCCCGGGCCAAAACTTGTTGACCTATCTGGAAGGTTCTAGTTGGCTTTTCATTCATGCCTTGAAATTGCCGGTTCTCTACGTCCCTTCTGATGTTTGGCTTGATCAAATCCAGCCGGCACCTTAGTCTTCTATTGAAAAACATCATGGCGGGGGTTTGGTTTGTAACCATATGTGTTGCATTCCTGTACGCAAAGAAGAAGTTATCCACCTTGTGTTGTAGATTTATGTCTTCATTACCCATGGCCTTTATGGCCTTCTTGAAGGTCTGGACAAACCTTTCAGCTAATCCATTGGTGGCGGGATGGTATGGGGCGGACATGTAGTGCTTAACCCCATTGTTTTTTAAGAACTTCCTGAATTCTTCGGATACAAATTGCGGTCCATTATCAGAACAGATCTGTTCAGGCAGCCCATTCCTGGCGAATATGGTCCTTAATACTGTGATGGTTTTTTCCGCGGTGGTGGAAGACATCTTTATTACCTCCGGCCACTTGGAGTGTGCATCAACCGCGATTAAGAACATTGAGTCCATAAATGGACCAGCAAAGTAGATATGTACCCTTTGCCATGGAGATGAGGGCCACTCCCATGGATGTACAGGGGCTTGTGGTGGGGCGTTTTGGACCTTCTGGCATCCTAGGCAGCTCTTGGTCATTTCTTCGATGTCTCCATCGATACCTGGCCACCACACAAACGCTCTGGCTAAATTCTTCATTTTCACTCCACCCAGATGCCCCTCGTGAAGCTCCTTTAGCACTTTATCCCGGAGTTTGGGTGGAATCACCACTCTGGATCCACACATCAAGGTTCCTCGGCACACTGACAGCTGTTCTCTTCTTTGCGAGAATGCTGGTAACAGTGGTTCGCCATGTGCTGGCCATCCCTTCACCGTTAAATCGTAGACTCGTGAGAGAGTCGGGTCATTTCTCGTTTCCTTTTCAATGGTAGAATTTGTCACTGGTAGACATTCCACTATGGTCGAGTGGAACATCTCCACTGGGTCCACTGTAGGTGCCTCTTCTACTGTTGGCAACGGTAGGCGCGATAAACCGTCAGCATTCCCATGCTGTTTTGTTCCTTTGTATTCTATATCATATTGGTGTGCCCCTAGGAAAAGGGACCACCTCTGTAGCCTTTGCGCTGTCATAATGGGAACGCCCTTTTTAGGGTTGAATATGGAGATGAGGGGTTGATGGTCAGTCAACAAGGTCAATTTTTGTCCGTGTAGGTAATGGTTGAATTTCTTCACCCCCCACACCAGGCTGAGTGCCTCCCTGTCGATCTGGGCATAGTTACGCTCAGCTGAATTCAATGAGCGTGACGCAAAAGCTATCGGCCGCTCCGAGCCATCAGGGAATTTATGCGATAATACCGCTCCCACGCCGTAAGGGGATGCATCGCACGCCAGTCTGATTGGCAGTGATGGGTTGTAATGAGCCAACACTTCCTTGGACGTGATCAAGCCTTTGCATTTATGGAAGGCACGTTTACAGTCTTCGCTCCATTTCCAAATTACTCCCGTTTGTAGCAGTGCGTTAAGAGGGTGCAGAACAGTTGACAAGTTCGGTAAAAATTTATGATAGTAATTTATTAATCCCAGGAACGACCTTAATTGTGAGACATTTTCAGGCGCTGGGGCTTTTACGACCGCTTCAATTTTTTCAGGTGATTTATGCAACCCTTCTTCATTAATGACATGGCCACAATATGATATTTGTTTCTGGAAAAATTCGCACTTGGGGCGATTTGCTCGTAGGCCCCGTTCTCTCAGCCTCGTGAGCACCTGCTCCAAATTGGCAAGGTGCTCATTGTCATTTTCTCCTGTTACAAGGATGTCGTCTAGGTAGCATTGAGTCCCCGGAATCCCTTGGAGGACTTGCTCCATAGCTCTTTGCCAGATAGCTGGAGCTGATGCTATTCCAAAAACCAGTCGATTGTACTGGTACAGGTCTTTGTGTGTGTTTATCATGAGATACTTTTTAGAGGTCTCCTCAACCTCCATCTGTAGATATGCCTGTGCCAAGTCAATTTTGGTGAAATGTTTCCCTCCGGATAGTGAGGCGAAAATATCTTCTATCCTCGGAAGAGGATACTGTACCGTGTGAAGGACCGGGTTTACAGTCACCTTGAAGTCCCCACAGATGCGAATTTTTCTCTGTTCTTCAAATTTATCATTATTCAACGTTTTCTTCATGACGGGGACGATGGGTGTTGTCCACTCGCTCCAATCTACCTTGGATAACACGCCTGCTTTTTCCAAATTCTCCAGCTCTGCCTCGACTGCTGGACGAATTGCGTATGGCACCGGCCTTGCCTTAAAAAACTTGGGAATTGCCGCATCTTCCACTTTTATTGAGGCGGTGGCGCCTTTCAGGGTTCCTAGTTCCTGTTGAAACACTTCTTTGGCGTTAGCCAAGGTTTCTTTTAATCGTCCAGGTATGACGTCATCATCATTTTTTTTCTTACTGGTCACCGTCAGTGCCTGAATGGAGTGCCAGTCCAAACGTATCTTTCTGATCCATTCACGTCCCAACAACGGTGGACCACCATCTTGCAGAACGTATAAATACAACTTCTGTATTTCCTTGCCGTTGTATACAACAGGCACCCATATTTTCCCTCTGGGATATACTTTCTGCCCCGTATATGTCTTCAAGATAATGGATGTGTCTTTCAAAGGTATATGCGGAAATAGCCGCTCATAATCCCATCGATTTATGACGGTCAGAGCTGATCCTGTATCTAGCTCCATTTTAATTGGGGACCCCGCTATTGTGAGGGTAACCCAAATGGTCTGGTATTCTTCTTTGGCAATTACATTATGTAATTTGAGACAGCTTAGTCTCTTGTTTCCGGAGTTGCTATCGCTCTTCTGGTCTTCGGAGCTACTGTCCGTCATCATTTGTACCTTCCTGTACTTTTCCTTATTGACCTTTTTACTGTCAGCGGATTTTTTTCCAGATGGGCATACACGTGCAATGTGTCCCATCTTTCCGCATTGCCTGCATGCTTTGTCCTTGAACCAGCAGTCCTTCTGGTCATGGGTGGATCTGCCGCAGTGATAACATCTCTCGAAACCCCGTGTCATTTCATGGGTGCCGAAGTCCTGTGGCTTTTGCTGTATCTCTGCAGCTCCTCTTGCTGCTGCTTCGTATGATACAGCCATACTGAAAGCCTTGTCCAGTGTCAAATCTTTCTCAGAAAATAGTCTTTTCTGTGTTCCTTCGCTTAGGAGACCACAGACGAATTTGTCTCGTAGAGAATCTGCCAGTCCTGCCCCGAATTGGCAGTGCTTTGACAGCTTTCGTAATTCGGTGAGGTAATCAGCGTTACTTTCATTCTTGTGCTGATTCCTCCTGAAGAATTTGAATCGTTCCGCTATCAGCAGCGGTGTTGGGTTTAAGTGCTCCTGTAAGGTATCAACAATCTCCTTAAAATTCTTGTCCATCGGTTTGGTTGGAGTGATCAAGTTTCGTAACAGCCCGTATGTCCTTGCGCCCATCAGATTTAGAAGTACCGATGCCTTTTTATCATCTGCTACTTCATTTGCATTGCAATATACCTCTACTCTTTCCACATATGTGGTCCAATCCTCTATATCACCATTGAAAGCAGTAATATTGCCAGTCGTCGGCATCTTGAAAATATAAAATGGCACCTCCCGCGCTTTCCCTTCTTCCCTGTCGAGTCAAGATGGCACCTCCCGCGCTTTCCCGCCGCTGCTGCCAACGCTGTTCTCCGCGGTTTTTATTTACATATATATTTTTAAACAGTTTCTCCGTCACTTGGAGAATCGTTCCAGTCGGACCCTCTGGGACTTTCCCCTCCCTCTGCTCGGTCCGAACGCCGACCTGCTTTGCAGCGCCGGCCGTCTCCTGAGCGCTCCACCCTCTGTCTCTGTTTGCTTCTGCTTTCCGACTCGCTGCCCGGCCCCGCTGCAGAGCCACCCGATCGAGCCCCAGCCCGCCGCCCAGGAAGGAACAGTGCACTACCTGCCACCAGCCCGTTTAGCTGGTGAAATCACAGTTTTTTTTTCTTCTACCTTCGTCTGAGGAATCGAACTCCTTGAGGTGCTGCCGAATTGCAGGTAAGTTCGTTTCTAACTCGTCGCCACTGTTGTATCCGTGTGTGAATGAAGACACGGAAAGCAGGAGTTGATTTAACAAGTGTTTACTGAACAAAGTCTGGAGGTGAACTAAACTATACAAGACGCTACACAGGCTTATATACCCGAGTGGTCACTACCGTACTACAGTACACAGGGGCTTCAAAAAAACATAGTTCCTCTTAAAGGTACATACACCACACTGACCACAGGCCGTCCATCCCACAATACACTGACCACAGGCCGTCCACCCCATAATACACTGACCACAGGCCATCCATCCCATAATACACTGACCACAGGCCGTCCATCCCATAATACACTGACCACAGGCCGTCCATCCCATAATACACTGACCACAGGGCCATCCATCCCATAATACACTGACCACAGGCCGTCCATCCCATAATACACTGACCACAGGCTGTCCATCCCATAATACACTGACCACAGGCTGTCCATCCCATAATACACTGACCACAGGGCCGTCCATTCGATAATGCAGACGACACAAAGCTGGGTGGGCGTGTGTGCTGTGAGGAGGATGCCGAGAAACTTCAGTATGATTTGGACAGGTTGGGTGATTGGGCAGAAGCATGGCAGATGCAATATAATGTGGATAAATGCGAGGTTATCCACTTTGGTGTCAAAAACAGGAAGGCAGATTATCTGAATGGCAATAGACTGGGAGAAGGGGAAGTGCAACGAGACCTGGGTGCCCTTGTGCACCACTCAGTGAAGGTAAGCATGCAGGTGCAGCAGGCGGTTAAGAAGACAAATGGTATGTTGGCCTTCGTAGCGAGAGGGTTTGAGTACAGGAACAAGGATGTCTTGCTGCAGTTGTACAGGGCCTTGGTGAGACCACACCTTGAGTATTGTGTGCAGTTTTGGTCGCCTTATCTGAGGAAAGATGTTCTTGCCATGGAGGGAGTGCAGCGAAGATTCACCAGGCTGATACCTGGGATGGCAGAAATGACGTATGAGAAGAGATTGGGTCAATTGGGCTTATACTCGCTGGAGTTTAGAAGAATGAGAGGGGATCTCATTGAAACTTATAAAATTCTAACAGGACTAGGCAGACTAGATGCAGGAAGGATGTTTCCGATGGTCTTGGAGTCCAGAACCAGGGGTCACAGTCTAAGGATAAGGGGTAAGCCATTTAGGACAGAGATGAGGAGGAATTTCTTCACCCAGAGAGTGGTGAACCTGTGGAATTCTCGACCACAGAAGGCGGTAGAGGCCAATTCATTAAATATATTCAAGAAGGAGTTAGATATATTTCTTAAGGCTAAAGGGATCAAGGGATATGGGGAGAAGGCAGGGACAGGGTGTAATGATCAATAACATGTCATTCTATAGTGGACACTAGGTGGAGCTGTGTAGAGCTGTATGTAGCTGTATGTATATAAAACTACACCACCCAGCTGTATGTATATTAAGACTACATTACCCATGAGGCACTAGGCTACCCACAAGGCAGCAGTCAAGATGGATGCCTCTACAGATACTGTACCTAATCCACATGTGCTCAATAAAAGTGTCTAGCAAAAGCTAGCTGTGTTCATAATAAGAATGTCTATTTATTAATGAACATAAGACAGGGTACTGAATTTGGATGATCAGCCATGATCTCATTAAATGGCGGAGCAGGCTCGAGGGGCCGAATGGCCTACTCCTGCTCCTATCTTCTATGTTTCTATAATACTCTGACCACAGGACATCCATCCCATAATACACTGACCACAGGCCATCCATCCCATAATACATTGACCACAGGGCCATCCATCCCATAATACACTGACCACAGGGCCATCCATCCCATAATACACTGACCACAGGGCCATCCATCCTATAATTCACTGACCACAGGCTGTCCATCCCATAATACTCTGACCACAGGGCCATCCATCCCATAATACACTGACCACAGGCCGTCCATCCCATAATACACTGACCACAGGCTGTCCATCCCACAATACACTGACCACAGGCCGTCCATCCCATAACACACTGACCACAGGCTGTCCATCCCATAATACACTGACCACAGGCCGTCCATCCCATAATACACTGACCACAGGCCATCCATCCCATAATACACTGACCAAAGGCCATCCATCCCATAACACACTGACCACAGGCTGTCCATCCCATAATACAGTGACCACAGGCCGTCCATCCCATAATACACTGACCACAGGCCGTCCATCCCATAATACACTGACCACAGGCCATCCATCCCACAATACACTGACCACAGGCCGTCCATCCCACAATACACTGACCACAGGCCGTCCATCCCTTAATACACTGATCACAGGGCCATCCATCCCATAATACACTGACCACAGGCCATCCATCCCATAATACACTGACCACAGGCCGTCCATCCCATAATACACTGACCAGAGGCCGTCCATCCCATAATACACTGACCACAGGCCGTCCATCCCATAATACACTGACCACAGGCCGTCCATCCCATAATACACTGACCACAGGGCCGTCCATTCGATAATGCAGACGACACAAAGCTGGGTGGGCGTGTGTGCTGTGAGGAGGATGCCGAGAAAATTCAGTATGATTTGGACAGGTTGGGTGATTGGGCAGAAGCATGGCAGATGCAATATAATGTGGATAAATGCGAGGTTATCCACTTTGGTGTCAAAAACAGGAAGGCAGAATATTATCTGAATGGCAATAGACTGGGAGAAGGGGAAGTGCAACGAGACCTGGGTGTCCTTGTGCACCACTCAGTGAAGGTAAGCATGCAGGTGCAGCAGGCGGTTAAGAAGACAAATGGTATGTTGACCTTCGTAGCGAGAGGGTTTGAGTACAGGAACAAGGATGTCTTGCTGCAGTTGTACAGGGCCTTGGTGAGACCACACCTTGAGTATTGTGTGCAGTTTTGGTCGCCTTATCTGAGGAAGGATGTTCTTGCCATGGAGGGAGTGCAGCGAAGATTCGCCAGGCTGATACCTGGGATGGCAGAAATGACGTATGAGGAGAGATTGGGTCAATTGGGCTTATACTCGCTGGAGTTTAGAAGAATGAGAGGGGATCTCATTGAAACTTATAAAATTCTAACAGGACTAGGCAGACTAGATGCAGGAAGGATGTTCCCGATGGTCTTGGAGTCCAGAACCAGGGGTCACAGTCTAAGGATAAGGGGTAAGCCATTTAGGACAGAGATGAGGAGGAATTTCTTCACCCAGAGAGTGGTGAACCTGTGGAATTCTCGACCACAGAAGGCGGTAGAGGCCAATTCATTAAATATATTCAAGAAGGAGTTAGATATATTTCTTAAGGCTAAAGGGATCAAGGGATATGGGGAGAAGGCAGGGACAGGGTGTAATGATCAATAACATGTCATTCTATAGTGGACACTAGGTGGAGCTGTGTAGAGCTGTATGTAGCTGTATGTATATAAAACTACACCACCCAGCTGTATGTATATTAAGACTACATTACCCATGAGGCACTAGGCTACCCACAAGGCAGCAGTCAAGATGGATGCCTCTACAGATACTGTACCTAATCCACATGTGCTCAATAAAAGTGTCTAGCAAAAGCTAGCTGTGTTCATAATAAGAATGTCTATTTATTAATGAACATAAGACAGGGTACTGAATTTGGATGATCAGCCATGATCTCATTAAATGGCGGAGCAGGCTCGAGGGGCCGAATGGCCTACTCCTGCTCCTATCTTCTATGTTTCTATAATACTCTGACCACAGGACATCCATCCCATAATACTGACCACAGGCCATCCATCCCATAATACACTGACCACAGGCCGTCCATCCCATAATACACTGACCAGAGGCCGTCCATCCCATAATACACTGACCACAGGCCGTCCATCCCATAATACACTGACCACAGGGCCATCTATCCCATAATACACTGACCACAGGGCCATCCATCCCATAATACACTGACCACAGGCCATCCATCACATAATACACTGACCACAGGCCATCCATCCCATAATACACTGACCACAGGCCGTCCATCCCATAATACACTGACCACAGGCCGTCCATCCCATTATACACTGACCACAGGCCATCCATCCCATAATTCACTGACCACAGGACATCCATCCCATAATACACTGACCACAGGGACCTCCATCCCAGAATTCAATGACCACAGGCCGTCCATCCCATAATACACTGACCACAGGGCCATCCATCCCATAATACACTGACCACAGGCCATCCATCCCATAATACACTGACCACAGGCCATCCATCCCATAATACACTGACCACAGGCCGTCCATCCCATAATACACTGACCACAGGCCATCCATCCCATAATACACTGACCACAGGCTGTCCATCCCATAATACTCTGACCACAGGGCCATCCATCCCATAATACACTGACCACAGGGCCATCCATCCCATAATTCACTGACCACAGGCCATCCATCCCATAATTCACTGACCACAGGGCCGTCCATCCCATAATTCACTGACCACAGGGCCGTCCATCCCATAATTCACTGACCACAGGCCATCCATCCCATAATTCACTGACCACAGGCCGTCCATCCCATAATTCACTGACCACAGGACATCCATCCCATAATACACTGACCACAGGGCCATCCATCCCATAATACACTGACCACAGGGCCGTCCATCCCATAATTCACTGACCACAGGGCCGTCCATCCCATAATTCACTGACCACAGGACATCCATCCCATAATACACTGACCACAGGCCGTCCATCCCATAATACACTGACCACAGGCCATCCATCCCATAATACACTGACCACAGGCTGTCCATCCCATAATACTCTGACCACAGGGCCATCCATCCCATAATACACTGACCACAGGGCCATCCATCCCATAATTCACTGACCACAGGCCATCAATCCCATAATTCACTGACCACAGGGCCGTCCATCCCATAATTCACTGACCACAGGGCCGTCCATCCCATAATTCACTGACCACAGGACATCCATCCCATAATACACTGACCACTGGGACCTCCATCCCAGAATTCAATGACCACAGGCCGTCCATCCCATAATACACTGACCACAGGGCCATCCATCCCATAATACACTGACCACAGGCCATCCATCCCATAATACACTGACCACAGGCCATCCATCCCATAATACACTTACCACAGGCCATCCATCCCATAATACACTGACCACAGGCCATCCATCCCATAATACACTGACCACAGGCTGTCCATCCCATAATACACTGACCACAGGCTGTCCATCCCATAATACACTGACCACAGGGCCATCCATCCCATAATACAGTGACCACAGGGCCGTCCATCCCCTAATTTACTTACCACAGTGCCGTTCCTCTGACCCGTCCGGACAGTCCGGAATCCCGTCACAGACTCTGTTTGAATCGACACAATCGAATGATTCGCACTTGAACTGGTCGTGGAGGCAGAGAACCCGGAGAAATGGGGGCAAATCGTCCCAGAACGCCGGAGAATGGTCTGTGGGGCCTAGAGAGAGGGAGAGAGTCAGAGGGAGGGAGTGCAAGAGGGGGAGAGACAGAGAGAGAGAGGGAGATCAGAGAGAGAAAGGGTGGGGGAGAGAGAGAGGGTGGGGGAAAGAGGGTGGGGAGAGGGGGGGAGAGGGAGAGAGAGTGGGGGAGAGAGGGAGAGTGGGGGAGAGAGAGAGGGTGGGGGAGAGAGAGGGTGGGGAGAGGGAGAGAGAGTGGGGGAGAGAGAGAGGGAGGGGGAGAGAGAGAGGGTGGGGGAGAGAGAGGGTGGGGAGAGGGAGAGAGAGTGGGGGAGAGAGAGAGGGAGGGGGAGAGTGAGAGGGTGGGGGAAAGTGAGGGTGGGGAGAGGGAGAGAGAGTGGGGGAGAGGGAGAGAGAGTGGGGGAGAGAGAGAGGGGGAGAGAGAGAGGGTGGGGGAGAGAGAGGGTGGGGAGAGGGAGAGAGAGTGGGGGAGAGAGAGAGGGAGGGGGAGAGAGAGTGGGGGAGAGGGAGAGGGTGGGGGAAAGTGAGGGTGGGGAGAGGGAGAGAGAGTGGGGGAGAGAGAGAGGGTGGGGGAGAGAGAGAGGGTGGGGGGAGAGAGAGAGAGGGAGGGGGAGAGAGAGTGGGGGAGAGGGAGAGGGTGGGGGAAAGTGAGG
>NC_140993.1:3349604-3464604 GCF_052327205.1 Somniosus microcephalus
TGGTCCATCTCCGACTCTTCCTTCCCTTCCTCGACTTCACTGTCTCCATCTCTGGGGTAGGTTATTGACCAACATTCACTACAAGCCCACTGACTCCCACAGCTACCTGGACTACACTTCCTCCCACCCCGCTTCTGTAAGGACTCTATTCCATTCTCCCAGTTTCTCCATTTCCGCCGCATCTGCTCCGACGATGCCACCTTCCACACCAGTGCTTCCGACATGTCTTCCTTTTTCCTCAACCGAGGATTCCCCTCTAACGTGGTTGACACGGCCCTTGACCGTGTCCGTTCTATCTCCTGCACTTCTGCCCTCACCCCTGCCCCTCCCTCCCGGAACCACGATAGGGTTCCCCTTGTCCTCACCTTTCACCCCACCAGCCTCCACATTCAACGGATCATCCTCCGCCATTTCCGCCACCTCCAAACACATCTTCTCCTCACCTCCCCTTTCAGCATTCCGAAGGGACCGCTCGCTCCGCGACACCCTGGTCCACTCCTCAATCACCCCCAGCACCCCTTCCCCTTCGCCCGTACCTTCCCGTGCAAGCGCAGGAGATGTAACACCTGCCCTTATCCCTCCCCCCTTCCCACTGTCCAGGGCCCCAATCACCCCTTCCAGGTGAAACAGCGATTTACTTGTACTTCTTGCAATCTAGTATACTGTATTCGCTGCTCACGATGCGGTCTCCTCTACATTGGGGAGACCAAACGCAGATTGGGTGACCGCTTTGCGGAACACCTCCGTTCAGTCCGTAAGGGTGACCCCGAGCTTCCGGTCGCCTGTCACTTTTATTCTCCGCTCCATTCCCACTCTGGCCTCACCGGGGAGAGGGTACGGTTGGGGGGTGAGGGGTGCGGTGGGGTCTGTACTGAGATCTTACTTTCTGTAGAGTGAATTGGCGGCATCGTCTCCGGACCGGGTCCCGGCGCAGTCACGAGTCCGGCTCCTGCTGTCGGTGAAATATGCTGAGTGTGCAGCGCTGGCCGACTCCAACCGGGAACCCCCGGGGTGCTGGAGAGCGAATCCCACACTGCCGGCGGCAGAATCGATCCTGTCCGAGGAGGAACCGTCCCTGGAATAAAAAATCCTGAAAATGCATCGCTCAAAATATAAAAACAGTGAGATAGAGAGAGTGTCAGACACAGAAAGAGAGAGACAGAGAGAAAGACAGAGAGAAAGAGTGCCAGACAGAGAGAGAGAGACAGAGAGAGATACAGAGAGACAGAGTGTCAGACAGAGAAAGAGAGCGAGAGAGAGACAGAAAGACAGAGTATCAGACACAGAGAGAGAGAGAGAGAGTCAGATAGAGAAAGAGGGAGACAGATACAGGGGTCAGCATGACGTATGGGGTCAGGGAGCGGAACAGGGAGAGGTACAGGGGTCAGGGAGGGGTACAGGGGTCAGGGAGGGGTACAGGGATCAGGGAGAGGTACAGGGGTCAGGGAGGGGTACAGGGTCAGGGAGAGGTACAGGGGTCAGGGAGGGGTGCAGGGGTCAGGGAGGGGTGCAGGGGTCAGGGAGGGGTGCAGGGGTCAGGGAGGGGTGCAGGGGTCAGGGAGGGGTGCAGGGGTCAGGGAGGGGTGCAGGGGTCAGGGAGGGGTGCAGGGGTCAGGGAGGGGTGCAGGGGTCAGGGAGGGGTGCAGGGGTCAGGGAGGGGTGCAGGGGTCAGGGAGGGGTGCAGGGGTCAGGGAGGGGTGCAGGGGTCAGGGAGGGGTGCAGGGGTCAGGGAGGGGTACGGGGTCAGGGAGGGGTACGGGGTCAGGGAGGGGTACGGGGTCAGGGAGGGGCACAGGGGTCAGGGAGGGGCGCAGGGGTCAGGGAGGGGCGCAGGGGTCAGGGAGGGGCGCAGGGGTCAGGGAGGGGCGCAGGGGTCAGGGAGGGGCGCAGGGGTCAGGGAGGGGCGCAGGGGTCAGGGAGGGGCGCAGGGGTCAGGGAGGGGCGCAGGGGTCAGGGAGGGGCGCAGGGGTCAGGGAGGGGCGCAGGGGTCAGGGAGGGGCGCAGGGGTCAGGGAGGGGCGCAGGGGTCAGGGAGGGGCGCAGGGGTCAGGGAGGGGCGCAGGGGTCAGGGAGGGGTACAGGGGTCAGGGAGGGGTACAGGGGTCAGGGAGGGGTACAGGGGTCAGGGAGGGGTACGGGGTCAGGGAGTGGAAGGTCTCATAACGCCCATATACAAAAGTGGGGACAAAGTCGACCCAAATAACTATCGAGGCATCTGTGTAAACAGTAACCTGGGGAAGGTATTCTGTAGTATCATAAACAAAAGACTTATAAACTTCCTTGAGGAGCACAATGTCTTGAGTAAAAGCCAAATTGGTTTCCTGCCAAACTATAGAACATCAGATCATATCTTCACCCTACAGACCCTAATTGACAAACACGTTCATCAAAACAAAAGCAAAATCTACGCATGCTTTATAGATTTCCAGAAGGCTTTCGATTCCATCTGGCACGATGGTTTATTCCTGAAACTTATCGAAAGCGGGGTAGGGGGAAAAACATATGATGTAATTAAATCAATGTATACAAACAACAAATGTGCAGTTAAAATTGGAGACAAACAAACAAAATACTTCCCACAGGGGCGGGGGGTGACGCAGGGCTCGCCCATCTCACCGACACTCTTTAATATTTACATAAATGAATTGGCAAAACTACTTGAACAATCTACAGCACCCGGCCTCACCCTATATGAATCCAAGGTTAAATTCCTCCTCTATGCAGATGACCTGGTTCTGCTGTCACCAACTAAGGAGGGTCTACAGCAGAACCTGGATCTGCTGGAGTCGTTCTGCCAGACCTGGGCCCTGACAATAAATCCCCAAAAAAACAAAATCCTTGTGTTCCAGCAAAGATCCAGACATCAGGGACCCAAAATAAATTTCACACTAGGAACAACCAAAATTGAAGAAACCACTAACTACACATACTTGGGCTTAAAAATCAGTTCTACGGGAAATTTTCATCTGGCTGTGAATGAACTGAAAGAGAAAGCAAGAAGGGCTTTCTATGCCATTAAAAAATCAATCCAAATAGAAATCCCAATTAGCATTTGGCTCAAAATTTTTAAATCAGTAATTGAACCAATTGCACTCTATGGCAGTGAGGTGTGGGGACCGCTAACACAACAAGAATTTGCAAAATGGGACAAACACCCAATTGAGATCCTACATGCAGAATTCTGTAAAAGTACCCTCTGGACTCAAAGGAAAACCGTAAACAATGCATGCAGGGCGGAACTAGGCCAATATCCATTAATAATCACTATCCAAAAAAGAGCCACCAAATTTTGGAAACACCTAGAAATGAGCAACCCCCAATGTTATCATTATAAAGCCCTGAAATGCCAAGAGAGGACCATAAAGAAGAATACCCTCAGTCAACTAGTCCTGGGACTCAGTGAAGTAACTACTAACACTACTAACAATAACCAGCCCCAGGACAGTGACAGCGTAACACAAAGAATTCGACCCAACACAATCATCGCTAAGCAAAAGGAAAAATATCTGTCATATTGGGCAGAAACAACAAAAACCCAAAGCAAACTCAATTGCTACTTGGCCCTAAACAGACAATACAACATGGCTGATTACCTGACCATGGTAAAGGATAGCAAACTGAGAAAAACCTTGACAATGTACAGACTTAGTGAACATAGCCTGGCGATCGAAAAAGGTAGACACAGGCAGACCCGGCTACCAAGAGAGGACAGGATATGCTCTCACTGCAGTCAGGGAGTGGTGGAGACAGAGATGCACTTCCTCACAGCTTGTAGAAAATATCAGGGCATAAGGGAGAATTTCTACCCAAAATTCACAAAAATATCCCCGGAATTCAGAAATTTGAATGACGACCAAAAACTCCCATACCTACTAGGGGAAGAGAGAAATTGTGTAACCTTAGCGGCACACTATGTTACAGCTTGCCATAAACAGAGGGACAACCACTAAATATAAGAAAAGAGTATATAAAAATTATATGAATGTATATTTATACACTCAGGGATATATCTGTTTATACACTGTATGGATAGATCTGTATTTATGTGTTCAACCATGAATGTTTTTCGATGCTTTGGCAGCATAAGATGGACCTTGTCATGCCAATAAAGCGATTTGAATTGAATTGAATTGAATTGAATTGGAAGGGTACAGGTTGAAGATGACTCACCACATCCCTCTTCATCAGAGTAGTCGCTGCACTCGGCGATGCCATTGCACAGCGCTGTAGTGGCATTGACACATTTTCCATTCCGACACTGGAACTCTCCCAGGTCACAAGGGCTGGGATGGATCCATCTGCTTTCCGTGGTAATTACCCAGCCTGTGGTAGCAGCTCGAGAATGCGGGGTGCCTGTGTCCAGAGCTCCGAGTACAGCGCTGGCGGAGGAACTGGCTGGGGAACGAGTAGTCAGTTGTGGCCGAGTCCTTGATCCCGGGACTGGCTGCTGAGCTGTAAAAACACCAAACATTTCATTATCCAGGGCCTCAGAGTAGAGAACGTTTACAGACACACCAGCAATTGGGACAGAGAGAGAGAGAGGGGGGGAGGGGGAGAGCAGCAGGGAGAGAGAGAGAGGGAGAGACAGACAGGGGGAGGGGGTGGTAGAGGGAGAGGGGGAGGGGTGGTAGAGGGAGAGGGGGAGGGGTGGTAGAGGGAGAGCTGGAGGGAGAGGGGGAGGGAGGGGGGAGAGAGGGAGAGGGAGGGGGGAGAGGGGGCTGGAGGGAGAGAGTGAGGGAGAAGGAGAGGGAGCTGGAGGGAGAGAGAGAGGGAGAGGGGAGAGGGAGCTGGAGGGAGAGAGTGAGGGAGAGGGAGGGGGGAGAGGGAGCTGGAGGGAGAGAGTGAGGGAGAGGGAGGGGGGAGAGGGAGCTGGAGGGAGAGAGTGAGGGAGAGGGAGCTGGAGGGAGAGAGTGAGGGAGAGGGAGGGGGGAGAGGGAGCTGGAGGGAGAGAGTGAGGGAGAGGGAGGGGAGAGGGGGTGCTGGAGGGAGAGAGTGAGGGAGAGGGAGGGGAGAGGGGGAGCTGGAGGGAGCGGTGAGCAGGGGGTGTGACCTGTGACCTTTGAAGGTAGCTTTTACTCACGCCAGGGGCAGCCCAGAATCTCGGTGCGCAGGTAGATGCCATTGTGCTGTTGGACCGGGATGATCCTCAGGAAGCGTGCAAAGATGAGATGTTTGAGGTTCTGCCTCACTGGGGTGTTGGTGTCAGAATTTGCCGGGAAGATCTAAACCGGAGAGCAAAGTTAACACGAGACATCGCAGGAGAAGCCGGGGGCCGAATCAACACAACCGCTGAAATAGCCACATGGGAATATGATGTTGTGGCGATAACAGAGACCTGGCTCAAAAAAGGGCAGGATTGGGTATTAAATATTCCTGGATATAAGGTGTTCAGGAAAGATAGGGAAGGAAAGAAAGGAGGTGGGGTGGCAGTAATGGTTCAGGAGAATGTTACAGTACTGGAGAGAGAGGATGTCCTGGAGGAGTCAAGGACAGAATCTATTTGGTTAGAGTTAAGAAATAATAGAGGTGCCATTACACTACTAGGTGTATTCTATAGACCGCCAACTAGTGGGAAGGATATAGAGGAGCAAATTTACAGAGAAATTACAGAGAGATGCAAGAACTATAGAATAGTGATAATGGGGGACTTCAATTATCCGAATATAGACTGGGATAGTAATAGTGTAAAGGGCAGCGAGGGGGAAGAATTTCTGAAGTGTGTTCAGGAGAACTTTCCTGATCAGTATGTTTCCGGCCCAACGAGGAAGGAGGCATTGCTGGATCTGGGTCTGGGGAATGAGGTGGGTCAAGTGGAGCAAGTGTCAGTAGGGGAACATTTAGGGAACAGTGATCATAGTATCATAAGTTTTAGATTAGCTATGGAAAAGGACAGGGAGCAATCTAGAGTAAAAATACTTAATTGGAGGAAGGCCAATTTCAGTGGGTTGAGAATGGATCTGGCCCGGGTAAATTGGAATCAAAGATTGGCAGTCAAAACTGTAATTGAACAATGGGCTGCCTTTAAAGAGGAAATAGTTCGGGTACAGTCGAGGTACATTCCCACGAGGGAGAAAGGTAGGGCAACTAAAGTCAGAGCTCCCTGGGTGATGAAAGAGATAGAGAGCAAGGTGAAGCAGAAAAAGGGGGCGTATCACAGATGTCAGGTTGAGAATACAAGTGAGAACCAAGCTGACTATAGAAAGTTCAGAGGGGAAGTGAAAAAGGAACTAAGAGGGGCAAAGAGAGAGTATAAGAGTAGATTGGCAGCGAACATAAAGAGGAATCCAAAAGTCTTCTATAGGCATATAAATAGTAAAGAAGTAGTAAGAGGAGGGATGGGGCCAATTAGGGACCAAAATGGAGATCTACACATGGAGACAGAGGGCATGGCTGAGGTACTAAATGAGTCCTTTGCATCTGTCCTTACCAAAGAAGAAGATGCTGTGAAAGTCATAGTGAAAAAGGAGGTAGTTGAGATACTGGATGGGATAAAAATTGATAAATAGGAGGTACTAGAAAGGCTGGCTGTACATAAAGTATATAAGTCACCAGGACTGGATGGGATGCATCCTAGGATGCTGAGGGAAGTAAAGGTGGAAATCGTGGAGGTACTGGCCATAATCTTCCAATCCTCCTTCGATACGGGGCTGGTACCAGAGGACTGGAGAATTACAAATGTTACACCCTTGTTCAAAAGAGGGTGTAAAGATAAACCCAGCAACTACAGGCCAGTCAGTTTAACCTCAGTAGTGGGGAAACTTTTAGAAACAGTAATCAGGGACAAATATAACAGTCACTCGGACAAGTGTGGATTAATTAAGGAAAGCCAGCACGGATTTGTTAAAGGCAAATCATGTTTAACTAACTTGATTGAGTTTTTTGATGAGGTAACAGAGAGGGTTGATGAGGGTAATGTGGTTGACGTGGTGAACATGGATTTCCAAAAGGCGTTTGATAAAGTGTCACATAATAGGCTTGCCAGCAAAGTTGAAGCCTGTGGAATAAAAGGGACAGTGGCAGCGTGGACACGGAATTGGCTCAGTGACAGGAAACAGAGAGTAGTGGTGAACGGTTGTTTTTCGGACTGGAGGAAGGTATACAGTGGTGTTCCCCAGGGGTCGGTTCTAGGACCTCTGCTTTTCTTGATATATATTAATGACTTGGATGTGGGTGTACAGGGCACTATTTCAAAATTTGCAGGTGACACAAAACTTGGAAGTATAGTGAACAGTGAGGAGGAGAGTGATAGACTTCAGGAAGACATAGACAGGCTGGTGGAATGGGCGGACACGTGGCAGATGAAATTTAACACAGAAAAGTGCGAAGTGATACATTTTGGTAGGAAGAACGAGGAGAGGCAATAAAACTAAAGGGTACAATTCTAAAGAGGGTGCATGAACAGAGAGACCTGGGGGTATGTGTGCACAAATCATTGAAGGTGGCAGGGCAGATTGAGAAAGCGGTTAAAAAAGCTTACGGGATCCTGGGCTTCATAAATAGAGGTATAGAGTGCAAAAGCAAGGAAGTTATGATGAAACTTTATAAAACACCGGTTCGGCCCCAACTGGAGTATTGTGTCCAATTCTGGGCACCGCACTTTAGGAAGGATGTGAAGGCCTTAGAGAGGGTGCAGAAAAGATTTACGAGAATGATTCCAGGAATGAGGGACTTCAGTTACGTGGAGCGACTGGAGAAGCTGGGGTTGTTCTCCTTGGAGCAGAGAAGGTTGAGAGGAGATTTGATAGAGGTGTTGAAAATCATGAGGGGTCTGGACAGAGAAACTGTTCCCATTGGCGGAAGGGTCGAGAACCAGAGGACACAGATTTAAGGTGATTGGCAAAAGAACCAAAGGCGACATGAGGAAAAACTTTTTTACGCAGCGAGTGGTTATGATCTGGAATCCACTGCCTGACAGGGTGGTGGAGGCAGACTCAATCATGGCTTTCAAAAGGGAGTTGGAGAAGTACCTGAACAAAAAAATTTGCAGGCAATGGGGAAAGGGCAGGGGAGTGGGACTAGCTGAAGTGCTCTCGCAGAGAGCCGGCACGGGCTCGACGGGCCGAATGGCCTCCTTCTGTGCTGTAACCATTCTCTGATTCTAACAGGCTGGAGGGTCAGGGCTCATGGCACTCGGCTCCTTACATTGCTGGCATGGATACCCAGCCCCTTCGGAACAGAGTGGGGTACAGTAACGCCCGCCCTGGATAGCCCCCACCCCTCTATCGCTCCCCCCCAACGCCCCCTACCTTGGCAGGCATTGTCCAGTCCGTTGTGTCGGTGTAGTTTACGAAGCGGATTCCATCATAGCTGTACATCAGCCGGTAGCTGGAGATAAAGCCCCCGGAACGTGTCCCTCCCTGGGTAATAACTCCAGAAATAAAGGTGGGCACCAGGAAATCCACCTGGAAGTAGGGATCAGGATCCGTGTCCACCGCACTCCAGCCTGGCAACAGGTTTAATCTGATGAAAAAAAGACTTGCATTTATATAGCGCCTTTCACAACCTCAGGATCTCCCAAAACGCCTCACAGCCAATCAAATACTTTTGAAGTGTGGTCACTGATATAATGTATGAAACGCACAGGCAATTTGCACACAGCAAGATCCCACTAACAGCAGTGAGATAATAACCAGATAATTTGTTTTAGTGATACTGGTTGAGGAATAATTATTGGCCCCGGGACCCCGGGGAGACCCCCCTGTTTCTGAATAGTGCCGTGGGATCTTTCACATACACCTAAAACACCAGACGGCGCCTCGGTTTACCATCTCATCCAAAAGACGGCACCTCCGATAGTGCAGCACTCCCTCAGTACTGCTCCTCCGACAGTGCAGCCCTCCCTCAGTACTGCCCCTCCGACAGTGCAGTGCTCCCTCAGTGCTGCCCCTCCGACAGTGCAACGGAGCTCCCTCAGTACGGCCCCTCCGACAGTGCAACGCTCCCTCAGTACTGCCCCTCCGACAGTGCGGCACTCCCTCAGTACTGCCCCTCCGACAGTGCGGCGCTCCCTCAGTACTGCCCCTCCGACAGTGCAACGCTCCCTCAGTACTGCCCCTCCGACAGTGCAACGCTCCCTCAGTACTGCCCCTCCGACAGTGAGGCGCTCCCTCAGTACTGCTCCTCCGACAGTGCAACGCTCCCTCAGTACTACCCCTCCGACAATGCAGCGCTCCCTCAGTACTGCTCCTCCGACAGTGCAGCACTCCCTCAGTACTGCTCCTCCAACAGTGCAGCGCTCCCTCAGTACTGCCCCTCCGATAGTGCAGCACTCCCTCAGTACTGCCCCTCTGACAGTGCAGCACTCCCTCAGTATTGCTCCTCCGACAGTGCAGCGCTCACTCAGTACTGTCCCTCCGACAGTGCAGCACTCCCTCAGTACTGCCCCTCCGACAGTGCAGCACTCCCTCAGTACTGCCCCTCTGACAGTGCAGTGCTCCCTCAGTACTGCCCCTCCGACAGTGCAGCGGACCTCCTTCAGTACTGTCCCTCCGACAGTGCAGCACTCCCTCAGTACTGCCCCGACAGTACAGCGCTCCCTCAGTACTGCCCCTCTGACAGTGCAGCGCTCCCTCAGTACTGCCCCTCTGACAGTGCAGCTCTCCCTCAGTACTGCCCCTCTGACAGTGCAGTGCTCCCTCAGTACTGCCCCTCCGACAGTGCAGTGCTCCCTCAGTACTGCCCCTCCGACAGTGTAGCACTGCCTCAGTACTGCCCCTCTGACAGTGCCGCACTCCCTCAGTACTGTCCCTCTGACAGTGCAGTGCTCCCTCAGTACTGCCCCTCTGACAGTGCAGTGCTCCCTCAGTACTGCCCCTCCGACAGTGTAGCACTGCCTCAGTACTGCCCCTCTGACAGTGCAGCACTCCCTCAGTACTGCCCCTCCGACAGTGCAGCGCTCCCTCAGTACTGCCCCTCCGATAGTGCAGCGCTCCCTCAGTACTGCCCCTCCGACAGTGCAGCACTCCCTCAGTATTGCTCCTCCGACAGTGCAGCGCTCCCTCAGTACTGCCCCTCCGACAGTGCAGCGCTCCCTCAGTACTGCCCCTCCGACAGTGCAGCACTCCCTCAGTACTGCCCCTCCGACAGTGCGGCGCTCCCTCAGTACCGCCCCTCCGACAGTGCAGCGCTCCCTCAGTACCGCCCCTCCGACAGTGCAGCGCTCCCTCAGTACCGCCCCTCCGACAGTGCAGCGCTCCCTCAGTACCGCCCCTCCGACAGTGCGGTGCTCCCTCAGTACTGCCCCTCCGACAGTGCAGCGCTCCCTCAGTACTGCCCCTCTGACAGTGCGGCGCTCCCTCAGTACTGCCCCTCCGACAGTGCAGCGCTCCCTCAGTACTGCCCCTCTGACAGTGCGGCGCTCCCTCAGTACTGCCCCTCCGACAGTGCAGCGCTCCCTCAGTACTGCCCCTCTGACACTGCGACACTATCCAGGTGGTCCCACTCCCTGCTCTTTCCCCACAGCCCTGCAAAATTTCCCCCTTCAAGTATTTATCCAATTCCCTTTTGAAAGTTACTATTGAATCTGCTTCCACCGCCCTTTCAGGCAGCGCGTTCCAGATCACAACAACTCGCTGCGTAAAAAAATTTTTCCTCGTCTCCCCTCTGGTTCTTTTGCCAATTACCTTCAATCTGTGTCCTCTGGTTACCGACCCTCCTGCCACTGGAAACAGTTTCTCCTTATTTACTCTATCAAAACCCTTCATCATTTTGAACACCTCTATCAAATCTCCTCTTAACCTTCGCTGCTCCGAGAACAATCCAAGCTTCTCCCGTCTCTCCACATAACTGAAGTCCCTCAACCCTGGGACCATTCTAGTAAATCTCCTCTGCACCCTCTCCAAGGCCTTGACATCCTTCCTACAGTGTGGTGCCCAGAATTGAACACAATACTCCAGCTGGGGCCCAGACCCCATGCAACGTGTCATGGATGAGGCGGCAGCAGCTATTGCAGCACAGGCCGAGGCAACGCAATGGCTTAGTGCTGTAATAGAGTCAGTCGTTGCTCTCATGCCGTCTCAGATTGATGCCACGCAAGCACTGACTGCTGCCATTGTCGCTGGGTCACCCACTATCCACCGGGAATCTGACAGTGCTGCAGCAGGCCAGCAATCTGTGCTCGAGCAGATTGCTCCAGATGCTGAGGTTCTGCCCCGGGGGGTGGCAGTGTGTCAGTCGAGCAGGAAGGCGCCGCCCTCTCTCAGGATGACAGCATTCCTGTTCCCACCATTGCCACACCGCCATTGCACTTGCCACAGCCTGTAACCCAGCCAGCCCAGACTGCTGCCGCCCATGCAGATTTGGTGCAGTCTGCAGGCGGGCCCTCCAGGCCCAGAGCGGGTTGAGGGCATCCTTCAAGGCCATCTGTAGTCTCTGAATCCGACACTCAGCAGCCTCCCACCAGCCTTGCTGCAGCCACTGGGGGCACATTACGGAGGAGCAGTCGGGCTGGGAGCGGGGAATTCCAAGGGGGAGGGAGATCAGTGAAGGGGGAGTAAAGAATACTTTAGTAGCAAATGGGGGCAGTGTGTGTTAATAGATTGATGTGTCTGTAAATAAAAAGTTGTGTTTCATAAGAGGGAGTTGTGTTCAATAATAAATTGTTAATTTGATGTTGCACATTTTGTGATGTTTCTCATTTAACCTTTGCCCAGTGATCGAGGTTGCGAGCTGGCTGCTCTGTGCAAAGGCCATGGGTTCGATCATTCATTGGAAGTGGTGTCTAATGAGGCGATCACGAACGGCCATTGCAGAAGCAAGATTGAGTGCCTCGCTCCTCAGTTGCTGCTCCTCCTCCTCCTCTCCCTCCTCCTCCTCTCCCTCTTCCTCCTCTCCCTCTTCCTCCTCTCCCTCCTCCTGAGGTGGACCTCCAATCCCTGGTGGCAATGGCTGAGGCCTCAGAATGGCCGGGTTGTGCAGCATGCAGCATACAACGATGAAAAGGGAGACTCGATCAGGGGAGTACTGCAGGGCTCCTCCAGAGCGGTCAAGGCACTGGAACTGTTGCTTAAGCAACCCCGATGTTCAATCAGGTTCCTGGTGGCTCTATGGCGGTCATTGCAGGAGTGTTGGGGTTGTGGAAGGGTGTCATCAGCCAGGTGGCGAGAGGATAACCCTTGTCTCTGAGCAGCCAGCCACGAGCTTCATGTGGTGGTTGGAACAGTGCTGGGACACCGGTCTGTCGCAGGATGAATGAATCGTGGCTGCTGCCAGGATAGCGGGTATTGATGGCGAGGATGCGCTGTCTGTGGTCGCACACCAACTGCACGTTCAGAGAGTGGTAGCCTTTGCGGTTGCGGAACACCTCTGCATTGTGATGAGGTGCCCGCAATGCCACGTGGGTGCAGTCAATGGCGCCCTGAACCAATGGGAAGCCCGCTATCCTTGCAAAGCAACATGAGCATCCATCCTGTTTCTCTCTGGTCATGGGGAATGAAATGTTCTCCCTTCTCCTTCTGTAGAGAGCTTCTGTTACCTCCCAGATGCAGCAATGGACGGCGAACTGCGAAATGTTTGCAATATCCCCTGTTGAAGCCTAGAAGGTTGCCGCTGGTGTACAAAATGGGAGCAACTGTGACCTTCACTGCCACTGAGAAGATATCCTGGTCCTGAGCTGAGGCTGGAGCTCTGGCTGCAGGAGGTGGCAGAGCTCTGTGACCACCTCCTGGGTGAAGCGGAGCCTTCTAAGGCACTGCTCCTCTGACCGATCAATGTTGGAGAAGTGCTCCCGGAATACCCTGGGAGGCTGCCTGTTGAGAGCCCTGTTGGCCCTCCTGCCCCTGGCCACATTTTGCAATTTTTCTCTCTGCCTCTGCTGCCTCTGACGGTGACACTGGAAGTCGAGGTCGAGGTCCAGTACAGCCCCCATTAAATGATGGAAATGTTGCACTATCAAATGTAACCCAAATGAACGTGATACATTTTTCTCAGCCAAAAACTCGCATCAAGCTGAAAACGATCAAATGGGTGAAAACGCCTGTCTGCTTGTGTCAAACTGACAAGGCAGCATTGTTTGACAACAAAACCCCAGAAGTTGCCCGTTTATATTGCGCTCCTCCGGCGCTCCTCCGACTGTAACCGCCTCCTCTACCTGCCGTTGGTAATGGCAGGCGCGCAGGCAGGGGGCGAGAGTCAATTTCCGAGCCGGGGCGCTGCGCAGCCGGATGACATCATGATCTGCGGGCGCAGGAGCTCGTGGCGTTAGTGGTTACCGCCGTCGCCGCAAACCTCCAGCTCAAACTCGTGGCCGTCGGTAGGAGCACCGCGCCCGGTCGCAAAGATGGTAGCGCCTCGTTGGGGCCCCTGGAGGCGCAAAGGCACCCAATTTCTCTCCCACAGTCTCAGAATAAGGGGTCGGCCATTTAGGACTGAGATGAGGAGAAATTTCTTCACTCAGCGGGTGGTGAATCTTTGGAATTCTCTACCCCAGAGGGCTGTGGAGGCTCAGTCGTTGAGTATATTCAAGGCTGAGATCGATAGATTTTTGGACTCGAGGGGAATCAAGGGATATGGGGATCGGGCGGGAAAGTGGAGATGAGGTCAAAGATCAGCCATGATCTTATTGAATGGTGGAGAAGGCTCGAGGGGCCAAATGGCCGACTCCTGCTCCTATTTCTTCTGTTCTTATCCCATCCGGACCAGGTGACTTTTCTACTTTGAGTGCTGCCAACCTTTTAAGTTCCTCCTATTTGTTTTTATCCTATCCAATTTCACCTTTACTGGGATATTGATTAGATCCAGCACTTCTTCCTTCCTCGTGAGGCTGGAAACACACAGACCAAGGAAGTTCTCTTGTACACATTTCAGGAATTCCTCCCCCTCTTTGCCCTTTTCACGGCTCCTCTCCCAGTCTATCTGGGAGGAGGTGTCGAAAGGCGGAAGTCACACCCCCATCCACATCAATGGGGCGGAGGTGGAAAGGGTGGCCAGCTTTAAGTTCCTCAGAGTCCACATCACGGAAGACCTCTCCTGGTCCCTCAACACCTCCTCTCTGGTGAAGAAGGCCCAGCAGCGCCTATATTTCTTGAGGAGGCTGAAGGGATGTAATCTGTCACCCCCGATCCTCTCTAACTTCTACCGCTGCACTATAGAGAGCATCCTGACAAACTGTATCACGGTATGGTATGGCAGCTGTAGCTCCCATGACCGGAAAGCCCTGCAGCGAGTAGTCAAAACTGCCCAACGCATTACCGGCACCCGGCTACCGACCATAGAACATATATATCAGAAACGCTGCCTACGGAGGGCACGGTCCATCATCAAAGACCCTACCCACCCCAGCCACAGTCTGTTCGCCCTCCTACCATCTGGAAGACGCTACAGATGCATTCGCACCCGTACGACCAGATTTAGGAACAGCTTCTTTCCCAGGGCTGTCATCCTACTGAACTCCACAAATAAACACTAAAGCCTGCACATCTGCCGATGCACTTTATTATGGTCATATTTATGCTAATATATATGTACAAATGTATGTTGAAATGTTTAAGTGTCCTAATCCAAATTGTACACTCTCGGGAGCCGCAAGCCTACATTTCGTTGTACTGCACTTGTGCACTAACAATGACAATAAAAGTTGATTTGATTTGATTTGATTTGATTTGTGTGAGCGAGCTGTGGTCAGACTCACATGTTGGGGATGATGTTGAGGCGGCCAGCATCAGGTGGATTGCTCTCCCGGTGGGACGAGGCACTAAGCTGCTGGTAGCGGATCCGGCCGTCCTCCAACCCCAGCGCCAGGCTGCACGGGCCTAAAGAGAGAGCAGAGCGCAGAGTCAGCACGGAGAGCACTGGCGGATGATGGTGGGGAGGGGGGAGAGAGGGTGGGGGGGAGAGAGGGGGAGGGGGGAGAGAGGGTGGGGGGAGAGAGCAGGAGGGGGAGAGATGGGAGGTGGAGAGAGGGAGTGGGGAGAGGGGGAGAGGAGGGGGGAGAGAGGGTGGGGGGGAGAGGGGAGAGGAGAGAGGGGAGGGGGGAGAGAGGAGAGGGGAGAGAAGGTGGGGGAGAGGGGAGGGTGTAGGGGTTTCGCAAAATCCCCTATTTCCCTGAAGATTGAAAAATATTGGTCCACATCGTGGACGAAGAATTGGGTGATGTGACTTGTCTACAATGTTTTAAAATGTGCCTAGAACCACAAAAGACTGCTCTGAGATGGGAAGAACGTGGACAACACGGGAGTCGTAGAGCTCTGTGGAAAATATTTACACACCTTAAGACAGTACTTTTATTAATAAAATAGTTCCCTGGAGTTTGGGCAATCACAAAAGGTTTTAAAATGGCCACAGAAAGCATTGGCCAAGCTTGAAAAAGGCAGCTTGAGTTGTCTGTGAAAAAGTGGGAGGATACAGTGACAGTCAAAGACCTGCCAATCAAAGGGAGGTTCCCTTCAGAAGCACTTGAAGTTGCTTATTGACATAAGGGATTCGCCCACTTGAGACCAGGCAGGACAATCAATTGAAACTGCTTCTGTTTACACAGCAATTCAAAGCACTCACAGACAATGAGATACTGAAACCATGGGACGGATTTTTCATGCAACAGTTTAAGCATTGAATAGGTTTGAATCACCCATCATTCTGGACAATAGGGCAGTTGCATTTCCTTTTGTTTTAGCCCAGGTGAGCTCCGGATGTGGGCGGGAACATTTTGGCCCCACAGTGCAGACACATTAACCCATTCCAACCACTTTGAATCAACCAATCAGCAGCGTTTCTCTTGTGTATTGGAACTTTGGGCGTGAATTTTGCAGACAGACTTTCCCAGGTATGGACCCCAGGTGAGCAGGTTTTCTGACTCCTCAACAAGGCAACCTAGTAAGGAGTTTGGGGATGGTAATTGAGGGGAAATTGCTAAGATTGTTCAATCAACTTACCCCTCATTTTTTGCCGTCTGCCTTCCTCCATTTAAGCAACTTTACTGTAATTACTGTGTTCGTGTGGTATAGTTCTATATTTGATTATAGTTTCTTTTAGTTAATAAAGCTTGATTTTCTCTCATCCAGACCATTTGTCTGTTTTAATATCATTAATTATAAGCCCTTCAGTCAGAACTGGAAGGTGGGGTAGCGATTCGAAACCGCTGTTTGAAAATTGGTTTATTGGAATCTGGTTTACAGTGTAGCAGCAAGGCTGCCTGACCAGGTGAATTACCATAAACCAGGTAAAAGATTGGAATTAAGTCAGAGTGCAGGCAAAGGCTGCAGACCAGGGAAATTACCTTAAATCAGTTAAAAGATGCCCCCTACAAGAGGGGAGAGAGGGTGGGGGGAGAGGGGAGAGGGGAGAGAGGGTTGAGAGGGTTGAGAGGGGAGAGGGGGAGAGGGTAGGAGGTGAGAGGGAAGAGGGGAGAGGGAGGAGGGGGAGAGAGGAGGAGGGGGAGAGAGGAGGGGGAGAGAGGAGGGGGAGAGAGGAGGGGGAGAGAGGAGGGGGAGAGGGGAGGGGGAGAGGAGAGAGGAGAGAGGGGAGACGAGAGAGGAGAGAGGGGAGAAGGGAGAGGGGAGAGGGGAGAGGGGAGAGAAGAGAGGGGAGAGGAGGAGAGAGGGGAGAGAGGAGGAGAGAGGGGAGAGAGGGGCGAGGGGACGGGGAGAGAGGAGGAGGGGGAGAGAGGAAGGGGAGAGGGGAGGTGGAGAGGAGAGAGGAGAGAGGAGAGAGGAGAGAGGAGAGAGGAGAGAGGGGAGAGGGGAGAGGGGAGAGGGGAGAGGGGAGAGGAGGGAGAGGGGAGAGAGGGGAGAGAGGGAGAGGGGAGCCATAAACAGATGGACAACTGTAAAAGTATCCTCCGGACTCAAAGGAAAACCGTAAACAATGCATGCAGGGCAGAACTAGGCCAATATCCATTAATAATTACTATCCAAAAAAGAGCCACCAAATTTTGGAAACACCTAAAAATGAGCAACCCCCACTGCTATCATTACAAAGCCCTGAAATGCCAAGAGAGGACCATAAAGAAGAATACCCTCAGTCAACTAGTCCTGGGACTCAGTGAAGTAACTACTAACACTACTAACAATAACCAGCCCCAGGACAGTGACATCGTAACACAGAGAATTCGACCCAACACAATCGTCACTAAGCAAAAGGAAAAATATCTGTCATATTGGGCAGAAACAACAAAAACCCAAAACAAACTCAATTGCTACTTGGCCCTAAACAGACAATACAACATGGCTGATTACCTGACCATGGTAAAGGATAGTAAACTGAGAAAAACCTTGACAATGTACAGACTTAGTGAACATAGCCTGGCCATCGAAAAAGGCAGACACAGGCAGACCCGGCTACCAAGAGAGGACAGGATATGCTCTCACTGCAGTCAGGGAGTGGTGGAGGCAGAGATGCACTTCTTCACAGCTTGTAGAAAATATCAGGGCATGAGGGAGAATTTCTACCCAAAATTCACAAAAATATGCCCTGAATTCAGAAATTTGAATGACGACCAAAAACTCCCATACCTACTAGGGGAACAGAGAAATTGTGTAACCTTAGCGGCACACTATGTTACAGCTTGCCATAAACAGAGGGACAACCATTAAATCTAAAAGAGTATATACAAATTATACGAATGTATATTTATACACTCAGGGATATATCTGTTTATACACTGTATGGATAGACCTGCGTTTATGTGTTCAACCATAAATGTTCTTCGATGCTTTGGCAACATAAGATGTACCTTGTCATGCCAATAAAGCAATTTGAATTGAATTGAATTGAATTGGAGAGGTTGGGGGGACAGGGGAGAGAGGGAGGGGGAGGGGGGGGAGAGAGGGGAGAGGGGAGGGGGAGGGGGGGAGAGGGGAGAGGGGAGAGGGGAGGTGGGGAGGGGGGAGAGGGGAAGGGGGAGAGGGGAGAGAGGGGAGAGAGGGGAGAGAGGGGAGAGGGGAGAGGGGAGAGGGGAAAGGGGAGAGGGAGAGAGGGGAGAGGGGAGAGGGAGAGAGGGGAGAGGAAGAGAGGGGAGAGGGGAGGGGGGAGAGAGGGGAGAGGGGAAGGGGAGAGAGGGGAGAGGGGAGAGGGGAGAGGAGAGAGGAGAGAGGGGAGAGGGGGAGAAAGGGAGAGGGGAGAGGGGCAGGGGAGAGAGGGAGAGGGGAGGGGGGGAGAGAGGGGAGAGGGGAGGCGGGAAGAGGGGAGAGGGGGGAGAGGCAAGTGGGGAGTGGGGGGGAGGGGGTTGGAGAGGGGGGAACAGGGAGGAGGAAGGCGGAGGGCCAGTCTCTGGCTGGGTTTGAGTGGGGTTGGGGAGTAGGGGTAAGGGAAGGGGAAGGGGAGGGGGCGGAGGGTGGAGGAAGCAGGCTGAGTTTGAGGGAAGGGGCTGTACCTGTTGGCTGAGGTTGAGTGACCGCGACCATCGAACTGCCCAATCCATGGGGCTCAGTCACAGACTCCACCTGCAATGACATAAACTGTGAGCAGAATCGAGCAGCGGGCACTGTGAGGCTCCGACCCCCGTCAGACCGTGCTGACCAGGGGCAGTGTGGAATGCTGGTCATTGGCCGAGGCTCCAGCTGACCAGGGCCAGTCTTCAGCAACATTTGCTTAAAGCTACAGGCAGCAATCCTCATCTCGCTTCTATCCCTAAAAACCGTCCGTACCCAGTGAGAGTCAGTGCCTGTGGAACTGTACCCCAGTGAGAGTCAGTGTCTGTGGAACTGTACCCCAGTGAGAGTCAGTGTCTGTGGAACTGTACCCCAGTGAGAGTCAGTGTCTGTGGAACTGTACCCCAGTGAGAGTCAGTGTCTCTGGAACTGTACCCCAGTGAGAGTCAGTGCCTGTGGAACTGCACCCCAGTGAGAGTCAGTGTCTGTGGAACTGTACCCCAGTGAGAGTCAGTGTCTGTGGAACTGTACCCCAGTGAGAGTCAGTGTCTCTGGAACTGTACCCCAGTGAGAGTCAGTGCCTGTGGAACTGCACCCCAGTGAGAGTCAGTGTCTGTGGAACTGTACCCCAGTGAGAGTCAGTGTCTGTGGAACTGTACCCCAGTGAGAGTCAGTGTCTGTGGAACTGTACCCCAGTGAGAGTCAGTGTCTGTGGAACAGTACCCCAGTGAGAGTCAGTGTCTGTGGAACTGTACCCCAGTGAGAGTCAGTGCCTGTGGAACTGTACCCCAGTGAGAGTCAGTGCCTGTGGAACTGTACCCCAGTGAGAGTCAGTGCCTGTGGAACTGTACCCCAGTGAGAGTCAGTGCCTGTGGAACTGTACCCCAGTGAGAGTCAGTGTGTGTGGAACTGTACCCCAGTGAGAGTCAGTGTCTGTGGAACTGTACCCCAGTGAGAGTCAGTGTCTGTGGAACTGTACCCCAGTGAGAGTCAGTGTCTGTGGAACTGTACCCCAGTGAGAGTCAGTGTCTGTGGAACCGTACCCCAGTGAGAGTCAGTGTCTGTGGAACTGTACCCCAGTGAGAGTCAGTGTCTGTGGAACTGTACCCCAGTGAGAGTCAGTGCCTGTGTAACTGTACCCCAGTGAGAGTCAGTGTCTGTGGAACTGTACCCCAGTGAGAGTCAGTGTCAGTGGAACTGTACCCCAGTGAGACTCAGTGTCTGTGGAACTGTACCCCAGTGAGAGTCAGTGCCTGTGGAACTGTAACCCAGTAAGAGTCAGTGCCTGTGGAACTGTACCCCAGTGAGAATCAGTGTCTGTGGAACTGTACCCCAGTGACTGTCAGTGTCTGTGGAACTGTACCCCAGTGAGAGTCAGTGTCTGTGGAACCCGTACCCCAGTGAGAGTCAGTGCCTGTGGAACTGTACCCCAGTGAGAGTCAGAGCCTGTGGAACTGTAACTCAGTGAGAGTCAGTGCCTGTGGAACTGTACCCCAGTGAGAGTCAGTGTCTGTGGAACTGTACCCCAGTGAGTGTCAGCGTCTGTGGAACTGTACCCCAGTGAGAGTCAGTGTCTGTGGAACTGTACCCCAGTGAGAGTCAGTGTCTGCGGAACTGTACCCCAGTGAGAGTCAGTTTCTGTGGAACTGTAACCCAGTGAGAGTCAGTGCCTGTGGAACTGTAACAGGTTATTTGGATAATCATAAATTAATCGGACAAAGTCAGCATGGTTTTATGAAGGGGAAGTCATGTTTGACAAATTTGCTGGAGTTCTTTGAGGAAGTAACGTATAGGGTGGATAAAGGGGAACCAGTGGACGTAGTGTATTTAGACTTCCAAAAGGCATTTGACAAGGTGCCACACAAAAGATTATTGCTTAAGATAAAAAAATCTCGGGATTGGGGGTAATATTCTGGCATGGATAGAGGATTGGCTATCTAACAGAAGGCAGAGAGTTGGGATAAATGGTTCATTCTCAGACTGGCAATCAGTAACTAGTGGTGTTCTGCAGGGGTCAGTGCTGGGTCCCCAACTCTTTACAATCTATATTAATGATTTGGAGGAGGGGACCGAGTGTAACATATCAAAGTTTGCAGATGATACTAAGATGGGAGGGAAAGTAGTGAGTGAGGAGGACATAAAAAACCTGCAAGGGGACGTCGACAGGCTAAGTAAGTGGGCAGAGATTTGGCAGATGGAATACAATACTGGAAAGTGTGAGGTTATGCACTTTGGCAGGAAAAATCGTAGAGCAAGTTATTATCTTAATGGCAAGAAACTGGAAAGTACTGAAGTACAAAGGGATCTGGGGGTCCTGGTGCACGAAACTCAAAAGGTTAGTATGCAGGTGCAGCAAGTGATTAAGAAGGCCAATGGAATGTTAGCTTTCATTGCTAGGGGGATAGAATATAAAAATAGGGAGGTATTGCTTCAGTTGTACAAGGTATTGGTGAGACCGCACCTGGAATACTGCGTACAGTTTTGGTGTCCATACTTAAGAAAGGACATACTTGCTCTCGAGTCAGTACAAAGAAGGTTCACTCGGTTAATCCCGGGGATGAGGGGATGGACATATGAGGAGAGGTTGAGTAGATTGGGACTCTACTCATTGGAGTTCAGAAGATTGAGAGGCGATCTTATTGAAACATATAAGATTGTGAAGGGGTTGGATCGGGTGGATGCGGGGAAGATGTTCCCGATGATGGGTGAAACTAGAACTAGGGGGCATAGTCTTAGAATAAGGGGCTGCTCTTTCAAAACTGAGATGAGGAGGAATTACTTCACTCAGAGGGTGGTAGGTCCATGGAATATGCTGCCCCAAAAAGCTGTAGAAGCTACATCATTACATAAATTTAAAACAGAAATAGACAGTTTCCTAGAAGTAAAGGGAATTAAGGGTTACGGGGAGCGGGCAGGAATTTGGACATGAGTCTAGGTTTGGATCGGTCATGGCCCTGTGGATAGCGGAGCGGGCCCAGGGGCCGTGTAGCTTGATCCTGCTCCTATTTCGTGTGTCTAATTCTGTTAGATTCAGGAGATGGTTCTGCGATAGTGGATTGGCGGTTAGGATCAGATCAGCCATGATCTTATTGAATGGCGGAGCAGGCTCGAGGGGCCGATTGGCCTACTCCTGCTCCTATTTCTTATGTTCTTATGTTCTTATGTACCCCAGTGAGAGTCAGTGTCTGAGGAACCCGTACCCCAGTGAGAGTCAGTGTCTGTGGAACTGTACCCCAGTGAGAGTCAGTGTGTGTGGAACTGTACCCCAGTGAGAGTCAGTGTCTGTGGAACAATACCCCAGTGAGAGTCAGTGTCTGTGGAACTGTACCCCAGTGAGAGTCAGTGTTTGTGGAACCCGTACCCCAGTGAGAGTCAGTGTCTGTGGAACTGTACGCCAGTGAGAGTCAGTGTCTGTGGAACTGTACCCCAGTGAGAGTCAGTGTCTGTGGAACTGTACCCCAGTGAGATTCAGTGTGTGTGACACTGTACCCCAGTGGGAGTCAGTGTCTGTGGAACTGTACCTCAGTGAATGTCAGTGTCTGTGGAACTGTACCCCAGTGAGAGTCAGTGTCTGTGGAACTGTACCCCAGTGAGAGTCAGTGTCTGTGGAACTGTACCCCAGTGAGAGTCGATGCCTGTGGAATTGTATCCCAGTGAGAGTCAGTGTCTGTGGAACTGTACCCCAGTGAGAGTCAGTGTCTGTGGAACTGTACCCCAGTGAGAGTCAGTGTCTGTGGAACTGTACCCCAGTGAGAGTCAGTGTCTGTGGAACTGTACCCCAGTGAGAGTCAGTGTCTGTGGAACTGTACCCCAGTGAGAATCAGTGTCTGTGGAACTGTACCCCAGTGAGAGTCACTGCCTGTGGAACTGTACCCCAGTGAGAGTCAGTGTCTGTGGAACTGTACCCCAGTGAGAGTCAGTGTCTGTGGAAATGTACCCCAGTGAGAGTCAGTGTCTGTGGAACTGTACCCCAGTGAGAGTCAGTGTCTGTGGAACTGTACCCCAGTGAGAGTCGGTGTCTGTGGAACTGTACCCCAGTGAGAGGCAGAGGCTGTAGAAATGTACCCCAGTGAGAGTCAGTGTCTGTGGAAATGTACCCCAGTGAGAGTCAGTGTCTGTGGAACTGTACCCCAGTGAGAATCAGTGTGTGTGGAACTGCACCCCAGTGAGAGTCAGTGTCTGTGGAACTCTACCCCAATGAGAATCAGTGTCTGTGGAACTGTACCACAGTGAGAGTCAGTGTCTCTGGAACTGTACCCCAGTGAGAGTCAGTGCCTGTGGAACTGTACCCCAGTGAGAGTCAGTGCCTGTGGAACTGTACCCCAGTGAGAGTCAGTGCCTGTGGAACTGTACCCTAGTGAGAGTCAGTGTCTGTGGAACTGTACCCCAGTGAGAGTCAGTGTCTGTAGAACTGTACCCCAGTGAGAGTCAGTGTCTGTGGAACTGTACCACAGTGAGAATCAGTGTCTGTGGAACTGTACCCCAGTGAGAGTCAGTGCCTGTGGAACTGTACCCTAGTGAGAGTCAGTGTCTGTGGAACTGTACCCCAGTGAGAGTCAGTGTCTGTGGAACTGTACCCCAGTGAGAGTCAGTGTCTGTGCAACTGTACCCCAGTGAGAGTCAGTGCCTGTGGAACTGTACCCCAGTGAGAGTCAGTGCCTGTGGAACTGTACCCTAGTGAGAGTCAGTGTCTGTGGAACTGTACCCCAGTGAGAGTCAGTGTCTGTGGAACTGTACCCCAGTGAGAGTCAGTGCCTGTGGAACTGTACCCCAGTGAGAGTCAGTGCCTGTGGAACTGTACCCTAGTGAGAGTCAGTGTCTGTGGAACTGTACCCCAGTGAGAGTCAGTGCCTGTGGAACTGTACCCCAGTGAGAGTCAGTCCCTGTGGAACTGTACCCCAGTGAGAGTCAGTGTCTGTGGAACTGTACCCCAGTGAGAGTCAGTGCCTGTGGAACTGTACCCCAGTGAGAGTCAGTGTTTGTGGAACTGTACCCCAGTGAGAGTCAGTGTCTGTGGAACTGTACCCCAGTGAGAGTCAGTGCCTGTGGAACTGTACCCCAGTGAGAGTCAGTGCCTGTGGAACTGTACCCCAGTGAGAGTCAGTGTCTGTGGAACTGTACCCCAGTGAGAGTCAGTGTCTGTGGAACTGTACCCCAGTGAGAGTCAGTGTCTGTGGAACTGTACCCCAGTGAGAGTCAGTGTCTGTGGAACTGTACCCCAGTGAGAGTCAGTGTCTGTGGAACTGTACCCCAGTGAGAGTCAGTGTCTGTGGAACTGTACCCCAGTGAGAGTCAGTGTCTGTGGAACTGTACCCCAGTGAGAGTCAGTGTCTGTGGAACTGTACCCCAGTGAGTGTCAGTGTCTGTGGAACTGTACCCCAGTGAGAGTCAGTGTCTGTGGAACTGTACCCCAGTGAGAGTCAGTGTCTGTGGAACTGTACCCCAGTGAGAGTCAGTGTCTGTGGAACTGTACCCCAGTGAGAGTCAGTGTCTGTGGAACTGTACCCCAGTGAGAGTCAGTGTCTGTGGAACTGTACCCCAGTGAGAGTCAGTGTCTGTGGAACTGTACCCCAGTGAGAGTCAGTGTCTGTGGAACTGTACCCCAGTGAGAGTCAGTGTCTGTGGAACTGTACCCCTGTGAGAGTCAGTGTCTGTGGAACTGCACCCCAGTGAGAGTCAGTGTCTGTGGAACTGTACCCCAGTGAGAGTCAGTGTCTGTGGAACTGCACCCCAGTGAGAGTCAGTGTCTGTGGAACTGTACCCCAGTGAGAGTCAGTGTCTGTGGAACTGTACCCCAGTGAGAGTCAGTGTCTGTTGTCCTTGAGTAGAGGGCAGTTAGTGCAGCGTCAGTAAAGACAATCACATTGTCCCACCTTTGTGCGGGGGGAGTGGGGGGTCGCTCGGACCCTCGGTCTGACAGATGTAACAGGTGCGTGGTCCTGGTCAAATATTCCTGCCTTTGTGACCTCTGAACTCTCGTGTGCTGGATGGAGGGTTGCGGTTGGCGTGGTCCCAACTGCTGGTCCGAGTATGGCCCAATGGGCAGTCGCTTCAGCAGGCAGTGCGCCAGTGGCTTCAGTGGTGGTGGGTGGTCCCAGGGAGCCTGGCTGGTGGTGACTGATGGCGATCCCTTGGACGCTGACCATCTCTGCTTCCTGTGTGGCACTAGGAGTAAATAACACAGAATATCGGTCAGTGAGGAACACAGTGCGTGGCCTGAGGAGGTTATTGGTCAGTGAGGGGCGCAGTGAGTGGCCGGAGGAGGTTATTGGTCAGTGAGGGGCGCAGTGAGTGGCCGGAGGAGGTTATTGGTCAGTGAGGGACACAGTGAGTGGCCGGAGGAGGTCATCAGTCAGTGAGGAACACATTGAGTGGCCGGAGGAGGTTATCGGTCAATGAGGGACACAGTGAGTGGGCGGAGGAGGTTATCGGTCAGTGAGGGACACGGTGTTGTGGCTGGAGGAGGTTATCGGTCAGTGAGGGACACAGTGAGTGGGCGGAGGAGGTTATCGGTCAGTGAGGGACACGGTGAGTGGGCGGAGGAGGTTATCGGTCAGTGAGGGACACGGTGTGTGGCCGGAGGAGGTTATCAGTCAGTGAGGGACACGTTGTGTGGCCGGAGGGGGTCATCGGTCAGTGAGTGACACGGTGAGTGGCCAGAGGTTATCGGTCAGTGAGGGACACAGCGAGTGGCCGGAGGAGGTTATCGATCAGTGAGGGACACGGTGAGTGGCCGGAGGAGGTCATCGGTCAGTGAGGGACACAGTGAGTGGCCGGAGGAGGTTATCGGTCAGTGAGGGACACAGTGAGTGGCCGGAGGAGGTTATCGGTCAGTGAAGTACACAGTTAGTGGCCGTAGGAGGTTATCGGTCAGTGAGGGAGACAGCGAGTGGCTGGTGGAGGTTATCGGTCAGTGAGGGACACAGTGAGTGGCCGGAGGAGGTTATCGGTCAGTGAGTGGCCGGAGGAGGTTATCGGTCAGTGAAGAACATGGTGAGTGGCCGGATGAGTTTATCGGTCAGTGAGGGACACGGTGAGTGGGCGGAGGAGGTTATCGGTCAGTGAGGGACACAGTGAGTGGGCGGAGGTTATCGGTCAGTGAGGGACGCAGCGAGTGGACGGCGGAGGTTATCGGTCAGTGAAGGACACGGTGAGTGGCCGGAGGAGGTTATCGGTCAGTGAGTGACACAGTGAGTGGCCGGAGGAGGTCATTGGTCAGTGAAGGACACGGTGAGTGGCCGGAGGAGGTTATCGGTCAGTGAGGGACACAGTGAGTGGGCGGAGGAGGTTATCGGTCAGTGAGGGACACGGTGAGTGGGCGGAGGAGGTTATCGGTCAGTGAGGGACACGGTGTGTGGCCGGAGGAGGTTATCGGTCAGTGAGGGACACGTTGTGTGGCCGGAGGGGGTCATCGGTCAGTGAGTGACACGGTGAGTGGCCGGAGGTTATTGGTCATTGAGGGACACAGCGAGTGGCCGGAGGAGGTCATCGGTCAGTGAGGGACACAGTGAGTGGCCGGAGGAGGTTATTGGTCAGTGAAGTACACAGTTAGTGGCCGTAGGAGGTTATCGGTCAGTGAGGGAGACAGCGAGTGGCTGGTGGAGGTTATCGGTCAGTGAGGGACACAGTGAGTGGCCGGAGGAGGTTATCGGTCAGTGAGTGGCCGGAGGAGGTTATCGGTCAGTGAAGAACATGGTGAGTGGCCGGATGAGTTTATCGGTCAGTGAGGGACACGGTGAGTGGGCGGAGGAGGTTATCGGTCAGTGAGGGACGCAGCGAGTGGACGGCGGAGGTTATCGGTCAGTGAAGGACACGGTGAGTTGCCGGAGGAGGTTATCGGTCATTGAGGGACACGGTGAGTGGCCGGAGGAGGTCATCGGTCAGTGAGGGACACGGTGAGTGGCCGGAGGAGGTCATCGCTCACGGACACTCCCAGATAACTGGGCACAGTTTGATGCCCGATGTTGTACCTGGGGGTGCCCTCGGACTCGGTGGTTCGTGGAACTGAGACGACACAGCCAATCTCATCAGACCCGTCAGCGCAGTCCGCCTGTTCGTCACATCTCTGCGAAGCTTTGATACACATCTCGCTGGGCCGGCACTGAAACTCCGACTGTAAACAGCCCCGTGGGCCGAGCACTGGTGAGGGCAGCGTACCTGGAGGAGAATGAGACAGCTGTCTGTTACCGCAGTAATGGGTTAATCACAACCCACACTCACTGTACACTACACACACACTGTACACTAACCGCAACATCGTCATCGAACCAGTAGACAAAGGAGGCGCCATCGTCATACAGAACAGAACAGACTATTGCAAAGAAGTATACCGAGAACTGGACAACCAGGAACACTACAGACAGTTACCAGCAGATCCGACCAAAGAACACACCCGCCAACTCAACAGACTGATCAAGGCCTTCGATCCAGACCTTCAAAGCATCCTACGCGCTCTCATCCCACGTACTCCCCGCGTGGGAGACTTCTACTGCCTCCCAAAGATACACAAAGCCAACACACCCGGACGTCCTATCGTATCAGGCAACAGAACCCTGTGTGAGAACCTCTCTGGATACATCGAGGGCATCCTGAAACCCATCGTACAGGGAACCCCCCAGCTTCTGTCGCGACACTACAGACTTCTTACAGAAACTCAGCACCCACGGACCAGTTGAACCAGGAACACTCCTCGCCACGATGGACGTCTCGGCACTCTACACCAGTATCCCCCACGATGACGGCATCGCTGCGACAGCCTCAGTACTCAACACCAACAACAGCCAATCTCCAGACGCCATCCTACAACTCATCCGCTTCATCCTTGACCACGTCTTCACCTTCGACAACCAGTTCTTTACCCAAACACACGGAACAGCCATGGGAACCAAATTCGCACCCCAATACACCAACATCTTCATGCACAAGTTCGAGCAAGACTTCTTCGCTGCACAGGATCTCCAACCAACGCTATACACCAGATACATCGACGACATTTTCTTCCTATGGACCCACAGCGAAGAATCACTGAAAAGACTACACGATAACATCAACAAGTTCCATCCCACCATCAAACTCACCATGGACTACTCCTCAGAATCGGTTTCATTCTTGGACACAAGAATCTCCATCAAAGACGGACACCTCAGCACTTCACTCTACCGCAAGCCCACGGACAACCTCACGATGCTTCACTTCTCCAGCTTCCACCCTAACCACGTTAAAGAAGCCATCCCCTATGGACAAGCCCTGCAAATACACAGGATCTGCTCAGACGAGGAGGAACGTGATGGACACCTACAGACACTGAAAGACGCCCTTGTAAGAACGGGTTATGACGCTCGAATCGTCGATCGACAGTTCCGACGGGCCACAGCGAAAAATCGCATAGGCCTCCTCAGAAGACAAACACGGGACACAACCAATAGAGTACCCTTCGTCGTCCAGTACTTCCCCGGAGCGGAGAAACTACGCCATGTTCTTCGCAGCCTTCAACATGTCATCGATGACGACGAACACATCACTAAGGCCATCCCCACGCCTCCACTACTTGCTTTCAAACAGAACAGACCATCGTTCGCAGCAAATTACCCAGCTTTCAGGAGAACAGCGACCACGACACCACACAACCCTGCCACAGCAACCTCTGCAAGACATGCCAGATCATCAACACAGATACCATCATCACACGTGAGGACACCACCCACCGGGTACATGGTACATACTCATGTGACTCGGCCAACGTTGTCTACCTCATACGTTGCAGGAAAGGATGCCCCGGAGCATGGTACATCGGCGAGACCATGCAGACACTGTGACAACGGATGAACGGACACCGCGCAACAATCACCAGGCAGGAGTGTTCCCTCCCAGTCGGGGAACACTTCAGCAGTCAAGGACATTCAGCCTCCGATCTTCGGGTAAGCATTCTCCAAGGTGGCCTTCGAGACACACGACAACGCAAAATCGTCGAGCAGAAACTGATAGCCAAGTTCCGCACCCATGAGGACGGCCTGAACCGAGATCTTGGGTTCATGTCACGCTACATGTAACCCCACCTGACGCAGGGTCATCCAGACTCGAGTCGTCGTTGGCTTGTTCTCTCCACACAGATGCGGACGGACCTGCTGTGATTTCCAGCAAAAAAAATGTTTTTTGTCTGTTTTTTTGTTTTTCATACAGACCCCAGCATCTGCAATATTTGACCCCTTGTGACCCCACCTCATTGTTCTTTGATGTAATGTTTTCCTGACTGACCTGTTTGGACACCATTCACACCTTTGATTGCTGTGATTATCTCTCTGCCGAGGTGTGATAAATGGCAGTTGGAAAGATTACCTGTAAACATCTGACATTATTCTCTGACTATATAAGCTGTGTCTTTATGCATTTCTCCACTTCACCTGACGAAGGAGCAGCGCTCCGAAAGCTTGTGATTTCGAATAAAGCTGTTGGACTATAACCTGGTGTTGTGTGACTGAGAGAAAATGGTTAAGGGTGCAGGACGTAAGGGTCAAGTGGGATGTGGAGGAAGAGGTTGACAAAGCAGAGTGCTGGTGAGGAGAGGCGATGGGGATCAGATTGAGGGTGATGGTGATGGAATACTCACTTTTCCTGTGCGGAGAAGGTCATGAAACCTCTTTCTGCACTGCAGCCAGGTTCTGCTGCACATTGATATCACACTCACCTCCTGGGCCACTTGCAGCCACACAGCTTTGGTCTGCTGGGGAGGTTTTATCCTCCCAGAGGAAGGAAACCACACCTCTATCTGAGCTCTGGCTCCCTCCACCAGAGCTTGGAAGGAGTCCTCGTCAAAGCGGGGTGCACACCTGGGTCTGGGGCTTGCCATGGTTTGCACCAGTAATCCCTCAGAAGTCTCAGCAAAACGTTGTACGGCAGAAAATGAACCAAGGCTGCTTGCAGGCCTTAAATGCAGCTGCATAGATGACATCATCAGAGGTGAGTTTCAGGGCCAAAAGACTCGTTGGGCCAGGGGTTCCCACACGCTGGGAATTGTAGTGTATGTGCCTTTAAGTCAGAACTACTTTTTACAGTTCCTGTATACTGTAGTACCGGCAGTGACCACACCGGTATATAAGCTTTGCGCATGCCTCTGTACCCCCAGTCTAGAGATTACCCTTCTCCAGTAAAGACCTGTTATTTGTTAATGTACAGCACCCGTGTGATTATTTATCCACTGAACCACGGACCTAACAGTGGCGACGAGTGTCGATTCAAATCTACCTGCAACATAAAAGAAAAAAAAAGTCGAGGCCCGGAACACGGGCGTCGACCACGAGCAACCGCCCAGCAGTCAGGCAGAGATCCAACTTCGCAGGGGAGGCTGTGGAGAGCCGGGCTTGGTTCCCCAGCCACAACGAGCAGTAAGAGACCGACGACAGGTCCAGAGCAGACCCTTCCCGAGCAGCGGCGGCTGGAGCCGACCGATGGCAGAGAGCCGAGCAGCGTCGACGGGGTAAGACAGAGGGTGAAGAGCGCAGGGCGCAGCCGGGGGTTGATCACCGAGCAGCGTCAAGGAAAAATAAAGCAAACCGGAGAGAGAGAGGGTAAGAAACAGCCGGGTTCTAGACTGAGCGGCGTCGACAAATATCAAGAGAAGAACGCGCAGAGCACAGCCAGGGATCACGGGCTGATCAGGGTCCGCGGGGCGAAGCAAGGGGAGACGCCATTGAGTCGCGGAGAAGCAGGGAGAGCGCGGGAGACGCCATTGAGCCGCGGAGAAGAAGGAAGAGCGCGGAAGATGCCATTTTGAGAAGCCGCAGCGGAGAAGAAGGGCGAGCGCGGGAAGGAAGGAAAACGCGGGAGACGCCATTTTGTGCCAGCGGAGAAGAAGGGGAAGCGCGGGAGGCGCCATTGGTGATAGTTAACGCACAACCAAGGATGCCGAAGAGTGGCAGTATCTCTACGTTCGACAATGAAGTCGAAGATTGGGCGACATATGTGGAACGTATTGAGGTGTACTGCAGGGCGAATGAAGTGCCAGATGCTAATAAAGCACTGGTTCTGTTAAATTCCATGGGTGCAAAAACTTATGGGTTACTGCGAAATCTAATAACCCCAGAGAAGCCGGTAAACAAGAATTTTGAAAGCATAGTAGAAATCCTACAGGACCACTTAAACCCCACACCGCTGCTGATAGCAGAACGATTTAAGTTCCATAAAAGGAACCAACACAAAGATGAAAGCAATGCTGAGTACCTAACGGAACCGCGTAAGCTATCGAAATACTGCCAGTTTGGAGCGGGACTAGCAGACACATTAAGGGACAAGTTTGTGTGTGGGCTACAAAGTGAAGGAACCCAGAAACGGCTTCTATCAGAAAAGGACCTTACGCTGGACAAAGCTTTCAGTATGGCAGTATCACACGAAGCAGCCACAAGGGGCGCTGCAGAGATACAACGGAGGACGCAAGAATATGGCACCAACGAAATGACCTATGGAACAGGGAAGTGCTATCGCTGCGGCAGAACAACACATGACCAGAAAGATTGTTGGTTCAAGGACCAAGTGTGCAGACAGTGTGGGAAAGCAGGACACATAGCAAGAGTCTGCAGGTCTGGGAAGAAAACCAACAGTAAGAAATTTCCACAGGAGAAGTACAAAAAGGTACACCAGGTGATGGACAGTGGTTCAGACGAACAGAAAAGTGACACAGACTCCGGAAGCAAGGAGCTGGGTTGTCTGAAACTACATAATGTAACCGAAATGGAGGATCACCAGACTATCTGGGTTACACTCAAGATAGACGGAGTCCAAGTGGAAATGGAATTGGACACAGGGTCAGCTCTAACAGTCATAAATCAAAGAGACTACAAGCGGCTATTTTCACACATACCCTTGAAAGCTACAGAGATTGTTTTGAAGACGTATACGGGGCAAAAAGTCTACCCCAAAGGAAAAATAAGGGTGAAAGTGACATATAAAGGCCAGGAAATACCTAAAATGGATATATATGTATTGCCAAATGGAGGACCACCACTGCTAGGACGTGAATGGATCCGGAAGATACAATTAGATTGGCATTCCATACAGGCACTGAAGGTTGAGGCCAAAAAGGATGACGACGTCACACCTGGACGACTGTCAAAAATGCTAACTGACGCAAAAGAAGTGTTCCAGGAGGGACTAGGAACACTAAAAGGAATAACAGCAATGATTAAAATAGAGGATAATGCAAGCCCAAAGTTTCTGAAGGCCAGACCAGTGCCTTATGTGATCAGACCAGCTGTTGAAGCAGAGCTGGAAGGGTTGGAACGTTCAGGAGTACTGTCCAAAGTGGACTGGAGCGAGTGGGCTACACCCATCGTTCCTGTAATGAAGAGGTCGTTGAGTAATATGCCTGGGGAACCAAAGAAGGTCCGCATCTGTGGGGATTTTAAGGTGACAGTGAACCCAGTCCTTCACATGGTGCAATATCCGCTTCCACGAATTGAGGATATTTTCGCCTCACTATCTGGTGGTAAACGCTTCACCAAAATTGATCTAGCCCAGGCGTACTTGCAAATGGAGGTAGAAGAAGCTTCGAAACATTACCTTACAATCAACACTCATAAAGGTCTCTATCAATACAACCGGCTGGTGTTTGGAGTAGCCTCGGCTCCGGCTATCTGGCAAAGGGCGATGGATCAGGTCCTGCAAGGGATTCCAGGGACCCAGTGTTATTTGGACGACATCTTGGTCAAGGGCGAAAATGACGGTGATCACCTCGCTAACTTGGAAAAGGTGCTCACCAGATTAAAGGAGTATGGGCTACGAGCTAATCGCCACAAGTGCGAGTTTTTCCAGAAACAGATCTCGTATTGCGGCCACGTCATCGATGAAGAGGGGTTACATAAGTCCCCTGACAAGATTGAGGCAGTAGTCAAGGCTCCAGCACCGGAAAATGTGTCACAACTGAGGTCGTTCCTCAGGCTGGTAAACTATTACCACAAGTTCTTACCAAATTTGTCTACGGTATTACACCCGCTGAACACCCTACTGCAAACAGGGGTACCATGGAAGTGGGATGACGAACGTAGACGAGCTTTCCAGAAGTGTAAAGAATTGATCACATCAAAAGAGCTGTTGGCCCATTTCAACCCAGCACTACCAATTCGTTTGGCATGTGATGCATCACCCTACGGCATTGGAGCGGTGCTGTCGCACAAATTCCCAGACGGGTTGGAGAGGCCAGTAGCCTTTGCGTCTCGGTCACTAACCTCAGCCGAGCGCAACTACGCCCAGATTGACAGGGAGGCCCTCAGCCTAGTATGGGGAGTAAAAAAATTCAACCACTATCTGCATGGACAGAAGTTCACCTTGCTGACTGACCACCAACCACTTGTCTCCATCTTTAACCCTAAGAAGGGCGTGCCAGTAATGACTGCACAGCGGTTACAAAGATGGTCCCTGTTTCTAGGGGCGAATCAATATGAAATAGAATATAAAGGCACGAGACAGCATGGGAACGCTGATGGGCTATCGCGCCTGCCACTGCCTACTGTGGAGGAAGCACCAGCAGTGGACCCTATCGAGATATTTTATTCGTCGATAATTGAACGATTGCCAGTTACAAACGCGGATATAGAGGAGAGCCGCAATGATCCGACGCTGTCACGGGTATATGAATTGACGGTGAGGGGATGGCCAACACATGGCGACTCACTGTTGCCAGCATTCTCATCCAGAAGAGAACAGCTGTCAGTATGCCAGGGGACAGTGATGTGTGGATCCAGAGTGGTGATTCCACCCTAGTTAAGGGAGAGAGTGCTAAATGAGCTACATGAAGGTCATCTGGGGGGAGTGAAAATGAAAAGCCTTGCTAGGGCTTATGTGTGGTGGCCGGGAATCGATCAACAAATCGAAGACCTAACTAAGAGCTGCTTAGGGTGCCAGAAGGTCCAAAATGCACCACCACATGCCCCTCTACACCCATGGGAGTGGCCCTCCTCTCCATGGCAACGGGTGCACATTGATTTCGCTGGTCCATTCATGGACTCAATGTTCTTAATAGCAGTGGATGCTCATTCAAAGTGGCCTGAGGTGATAAAGATGTCTTCAACCACTACAGAGAAAACGATTGCAGTCCTACGGACCATATTTGCCAGAAACGGTTTGCCAGAGCAGATCTGCTCTGATAATGGACCACAGTTTGTGTCCGACGAGTTCCAAAAATTCATGAAAAGTAATGGGGTAAGGCATTACACATCCGCCCCGTATCATCCAGCCACCAATGGATTGGCTGAGAGGTTCGTACAAACCTTTAAGAAGGCGATAAAGGCCATGTGCGACGAGGAAATTCCACTACAGCATAAGATGGACAATTTCTTATTAGCCTACCGAAACGCGACACCTGCAGTTACCAACCAGACCCCGGCCATGATGTTCTTTAACCGAAGGTTGAGATCTCGTCTGGACTTGCTCAGACCAAATGTGCGAAGAAATGTTGAGGACAAACAATTCCAGCACATCAATGAGAAGCTGCCAAGGAGCTTCAATGTAGGGCAACCAGTCTTGGCCCGTGACTATCGAACAGAGAAGTGGCAACCCGGAACGATATGTACAAGGCAGGGGCCATTAATGTACACAGTGGATGTCGGGGAGAACATTGTGAGACGCCACGTCGATCAGATCTTAGCGTCACAGGAACGCGTCAACCCCATGTCTCGAGTACCTGGGGATGAACCTGACATACCGGTAGCATCTACTTCAGACCCAGTAGCAGTGGAACCCGATGAACTACCCGATGAAAAGGGGTCAGAATCGCCTCTGCACCAAGAACAAGAACCTCTGGAAAGGCGCTATCCCGAAAGGGTCAGAAAGCCGCCCCAAAGACTGAATCTATCAATGGACTTTTGTTATTTAATGTACATGTAAAAATGTAATTGTTATTTGAATATTAAGGGGGTATTATTAATCTAAAAGGGGAGGAATTGTAGTGTATGTGCCTTTAAGTCAGAACTACTTTTTACAGCTCCTGTATACTGTAGTACCGGCAGTGACCACGCCGGTATATAAGCTTTGCGCATGCCTCTGTACCCCAGTCTAGAGATTACCCTCCTCCAGTAAAGACCTGTTATTTGTTAATGTACAGCATCCGTGTAATTATTTATCCACTGAACCATGGATCTAACAGGAATCAAGTGCCCAATTAGGGCAAAATCGCTCAATTGTCCCGCCTCACATTGGAGGTGGGAGCGGGACCCACCGACCACCTGACCCCGCCCCCAACCCTACCCCAATGACAAAATCCAGCTCTATACCTCTATTTATGAAGCCCAGGATCCCGTATGCTTTTTTAACTGCTTTCTCAACCCGCCCTGCCACCTTCAATGATTTGTGCACACATACCCCCAGGTCTCTCTGTTCATGCACCCCTTTAGGATTGTACCCTTTAGTTTGTATTTCCTCTCCTCATTCTTCCTACCAAAATGTATCACTTTGCAATTTTCTGCGTTAAATTTCATCTGCCATGTGTCCGCCCATTTCACCAGCCTGTCTGTGTCTTCTTGAAGTCTATCACTCTCCTCCTCACTGTTCACTATACTCCCACGTTTTGTGTCATCTGCAAATTTTGAAATTGTGCCCTGTACACCGAAGTCCAAGTCATTAATATATATCAAGAAAAGCAGTGGTCCTAGAACTGACCCCTGGGGAACTCCACTGTATACCTTCCTCCAGTCCGAAAAACAACCGTTCACCACTACTCTCTGTTTCCTGTCACTTAGCCAATTCCGTATCCAGGCTGCCACTGTCCCTTTTATTCTATGGGCTTCAACTTTGCTGGCAAGCCTATTATGTGGCACTTTGTCGAACACCTTTTGGAAACTCATGTACATCACATCAACCGCCTTGCCCTCATCAACCCTCTGTTACCTCATCAAAAAACTCAATCAGGTTATTTAAACACAGTTTGCCTTTAACAAATCCGTGCTGGCTTTCCTTAATTAATCTACACTTGTCCAAGTGACTGTTAAATTTGTCCCTGATTATCGTTTCTAAAAGCTTCCCCACTACCGAGGTTAAACTGACTGGCCTGTAATTGCTGGGTTTATCCTTACACCCTTTTTTGAACAAGGGTGTAACATTTGCAATTCTCCAGTCCTCTGGCACCACCCCCGTATCTAAGGAGGATTGGAAGATTATGGCCAGTACCTCCGCAATTTCCACCTTTACTTCCCTCAGCATCCCCTCCGGTCCTGGTGACGTACCTACTTTAAGTACTGCCAGCCTTTCTAGTACCATCCAGTATCTCAACTACCTCCTCTTTCACTATGACTTTGGCAGCATCCTCTTCCTTGGTGAAGACAGATGCAAAGGACTCATTTAGTACCTCAGCCATGCCCTCTGCCTCCATGCGTAGGTCTCCATTTTGGTCCCTAATCGGCCCCACCCTCCTTTTACTAACCGTTCACTATTTATATGCCTATAGAAGACTTTTGGTTTCCCTTTTATGTTCGCTGCCAATCTATTCTCATACTCTCTCTTTGCCCCTCTTATTTCCTTTTTCACTTTTCCTCTGAACTTTCTGTATTCAGCCTGGTTCTCCCTTGTATTCTCAACCTGACCTCTGTCATACGCCCCTTTTTCTGCTTCATCTTGCTCTCTATCTCTTTTGTCATCCAGGGAGCCCTGACTTTAGTTGCCCTACCTTTCCCCCTCGTGGGAATGTACCTCGGCTGTACTGGAACCATCTCCTCTTTAAAGGCAGCCCATTGTTCCATTACAGTGCCTGCCAATCTTTGATTCCAATTTACCCGGGCCAGATCCGTTCTCAACCCACTGAAATTGGCCTTCCTCCAATTAAGTATTTTTACTCTGGATTGCTCCTGGTTATTTTCCATAGCTAATCTAAACCATATGATATTATGATCACTGTTCCCTAAATGTTCACCTACTGACACTTGCTCCACTTGACCTACCTCATTCCCCAGACCCAGATCCAGCAATGCCTCCTCCCTCATTGGCCGGAAACGTACTGATCAAGAAAGTTCTCCTGAACAGACTTCAGAAATTCTTCCCCCTCGCTGCCCTTTACACTATTACTTTCCCAGTCTATATTAGGGTAGTTGAAGTCCCCCATTATCACTACTCTATAGTTCTTGTACCTCTCTGTAATTTCTCTGCTCCTCTATATCTTCCCCACTATTTGGTGGTCTATAGAATACACCCAGTAGTGTAATGGCACCTCTATTGTTTCTTAACTGCACACTGCACAGTGCACACTCACAGTTCACGCTCACAGTGCACGCTCACAGTGCACACTCACAGTGCACACACACAGTGCACACACACAGTGCACACTCACAGTGCACACTCACAGTGCACACTCACAGTGCACACTCACAGTGCACACTCACAGTGCACACTCACAGTGCACACTCACTGATCAAAGTCAGGATTTGTAAAAGGATGGGGAGAGAGCCAATCACCGTATTCTCCAGCCTCGATATGTGCCACACTCGAGACTCTCTCACTCCCAGCCGTTCAAAACCCTGACCCTGGGAATGAGAGTGGAAGGTTGAATATGATGGGACAGTAAACTCGCTCACCACAGTACAACTCATCCGAAGCATCACCACAGTCGTTGACTCCATTGCACACGAGCCCTCTGATCCCAGCCAGGACACAGTGCCCATTGTGACACTGGAACTCTCCTCTCTGGCACACCACGCTCCCTGGTGATGATGTTGGTGGGGTTGTCCCTCTGCGAGTGGCCTGAATTTCAGGGATTGCAGAACGAATCTCTGGGAAAGTGGAGCGATGCGGGAATGCGGAGGGAAGTGTGGAATCCTCAGAATCTGGAAGAGATGGAGACGGTTTGATCCAGAGACTGAGCGCAGTGACTGACAGATCATCAGTGCAGGAGAAAGGCCCAGCACATTAATTCCATCAGCTCAGGGTGGGATAAACAGCAAATTAATGACAGCATTTAACAGTCCCTCCCACATCACTGAAACGGTCCATATCAAAGTCACTAATGATTTACTATCCCTCCCTCCACATCCGCCTCAACCGGTCTGCAGAGTTTGACACGGTTGACCACTCCATCCTTCTCCAACGCCTCTCCACCGTCGTCCAGCTGGGTGGGACTGCACTCGCCTGGTTCCATTCTTATCTATCTAAATCACAGCCAGAGAATCACCTACAACGGCTTCTCTTCCCGCTCCCGCATCGTTACCTCTGGTGTTCCCCAAGGATCTATCCTTGGCCCCTCCTATTTCTCATCTACATGTTGCCCCTCGGTGACATCATCCAAAAACACAGCGTCAGTTTCCACATGTACGCTGACGACACCCAGCTCTACCTCATCACCACCTCTCTCGACCCCTCCACGGTCTCTAAATTGCCAGATTGCTTGTCCGACATCCAGTTCTGGATGAGCAGAAATTTCCTCCAACTAAATATTGGGAAAACCGAAGCCGTTGTCTTCGGGCTCCGCCACAAACTCCGTTCCCTAGCCACCGATTCCATCCCTCCCCCTGGCAACTGTCTGAGGCTGAACCACACTGTTCGCAACCTTGGTGTCATATTTGACCCCGAGATGAGCTTCCGACCACATATCCGCAGCATAACTAAGACCGCCTATTTCCTCTGTACCATCGCCCGTCTCCGGCCAGTCTCAGCTCATCTGTTGCTGAAACCCTCCCCCGGGCCTTTGTTCCCTCTAGACTTGACTATTCCAACGCACTCCTGGTTGGCCTCCCACATTCCACCCTCCGTAAACTTCAGCTCATCTCAAACTGCCCGTGTCCTAACTCACACTAAGTCCCGTTCGCCAATCTCCCCTGTGCTCGCTGACCTACATTGGCTCCCGGTTAAGCAACGTCTCGATTTCAAAATTCTCATCCTTGTTTTCAAATCCCTCCCTAGCTCTGTAACCTCCTCCCGCCCTACAACCCCCCGAGATCTCTGCGCTCCTCCAATTCTGGCCTCTTGCACATCCCCCAGTTGTCTTCAGCTGCCTGGGCCCTAAGCTCTGGAATTCCCTCCCTAAACCTCTCCACCTCTCTCTCCTCCTTTAAGACGCTCCTTAAAACCCAATATCTCCTTCAGTGGCTCAGTGTCAGATTTTGTTGGACCACACTCCGGTGAAGCGCCGCGGGACATTTTACCACAGTAAAGGTGCTGAACATCACCAATTCCAATCGAGAGAGAAATAGCCAGACCGGGTGAGACCAGCTCAGCTGGATCAGCACAGGCCGGGCATGGAGCCTGGGCCTTTCCTACTTTGCGCGGGGCTCAGTACCACAGCAGCAGGATAGTCAGCCCCAGGGATACCTTGCGAGGCCCCGGTGGGGACTGAAGAAGAAAGTTGGAGTGAATGACCTTTGCCCCCCCTCCGAATTTCTGCTGACCCCATTTGTCCTTTTACCGCCCCCCCCCCTTTCTCGGTGGCCCCCCTTTCTCGGTGACCCCCATTTCTCGGTGACCCACCTTTCTCGGTGACCCCCCTTTCTCGGTGATGCCCCTTTCTCGGTGACCCACCTTTCTCGGTGACCCCCCTTTCTCGATGACCCCCCTTTCTCGGAGACCCACCTTTCTCAGTGCAGTAGCAGCATCTGTCAGCCGATCCTTCAACAAGACTCTGACCCTGTGAGAAAAAGCAGCAAAGTTAGTCGGTGACTCCCAGAGACCCCCTGGAAACCTCACAGCCCTCCGTTCCCCTCCCCTCTCAGTCTGGTCTAAACCAAAGTCTTTAAACATCTTCACAGTGTGACTCTAAACCTGCTGTGCGACCAAGGGTCACTCTACCTCCAACCCCATCGATCCACCTCCCCTCCACTCCTCCTCCACCTCCTCACCTCTCCACACCTCTACCCTCCTCCCCTCTCCCTCTCCCTCCACTCCCCCGTCTCTCTCCTCCCCATCCCCACCCCTCTCCACTCCCCTCACCGACACCGCTCCCATCCTCCCCCTCTCCCTTTATACCTCCTCCTCCTCTTTCTCCTCCCCTCATCCTCCATCTCTCTCCCTTCCTCCCTCTCTCCTTCCTCTCCCTCCTCATCCCTTTCTCCCTCCTCCCCCTTCGGTCTTCCTCTCCCCCTCGATTCTCCAATCCATCCCTCCCCAGCCACTCGCTCCAGTGAGCTCGACGTGGCTGCGAGAGTCTGCCGCTGGTTAGCCGGGGGGCTGTGGCCAGTGTCGGAGGAGGAATGGATTGAGGACTTTGCTTTCACTGAACAGCGACTGCCAGCAAGATGCAGACTGTGGGAGGTCTGCGGGTCTCGGCTCAGACACCAGACATTGGGGGGGTGCTGGTCCGAGGAAATCGCCCAAAGCAACTGTGAGGAAAACTATCAGAGACACAGGAGAATTTTCAGGCATGTTGTGGAGGAAAGCGTTCGACAAACAAAAGCTGACCGACTAACTCAGGTTATGACAAGGATTGGCAGGTTAAACAGTAATTGAGCAATGGGAGATCTTCAAAGAGGAGATGGTTCGGCTACAGAGTAGACACATTCCCATGAGAGGGAAAGGAAGGGAATCCAAAGCCAGAGCTCCCTGGATGACTAAAGATTTAGAGGTTATAATGAAACAGATAAAAGAGGCTTATGATGAATGTCAGGTTCATAATAGAGTAGAGAATCAGGCTGATTACAGAAAGTACAGAGGGGAAGTGTTCTGGACCGATGGACTATTTTATGTGCAGATAGCACCCTCTGGTGGTGGTTATTGTGTTAGCAGTGTGTTTGTATGAAGCAGAGGTCATTTGACCTTTGTTCCTTTCTTCCTGTGTGAGGTCATTTGACCTTCGTACCTTTCTTCCTGTGTAATCCAGGAAGTAGAATCCCAGGAAGTAGAATTCCAGGAAGAACCTGGCAGTAATGGGGGATTCCATGAGGGTTTCATAATCCAATTTAATCTGATTTCATATGTTAGGCCAAGCACAATATCTGTGAGTATCTTTGTTTGTTAGCATAATAGCAACGTTGTCAGAGTAGTATTTTGACAATAATCTTCTATATATATAAACGAGTCGATCTGTCTGTCTGTCTGTCCTTCTGTCCTCGGATGTGCGTCTGTCCGGCTATGCACTCGAAAGTTATAGAGCGTACCTACGCGCGCGTTACCTCCGAAGAAAGCTTACGGTTCCGGGACGGTCGTAAGCATATTTACTTTTCGGTCGGACGAAAATTGTTCGCGCCTTATGCAAAAAACCTTCAAAATTAAACTCATTATCTGCTACTTAGCATTGATTGACTGACGTCAAGGTTCGACCAATCCTGTGCCGTCCCGATTGACCAATCCTACAGTACGGTCCCCTGATGGTTGGCCAATCGGTGTGTGTGTGTGGGCGGGACTAATCGTTTTCATCTCAGGGATGTGGCAGCCATTGTTTCACTGCTTCCAGCTCAAACTACTCTGCTTATCCAGCTTTGAAAAAGTTAGTATCTCTTTTAAAAATAACATAAAATTTACCAAAAACATTTTATAAGTACTTTCACTTTCATCTTTCAAGGTATTAAAAGGTAGAAATGTTGCCCGGCAGCAGATTGAGAGAGTGACACAGACAGGGCCCAAAAGCCTGGGACTCGATTTAAAATGTTGCCCGGCAGCAGATTCACAGAGGGACACAGAGAGGCCCCAAAGCCTGGCACTCGATTTAAACCGCCCGGCCCAAAACAGCCCTGGCAAAGCCGGGCTCCCCCAGCTAGTATGTTTATAAAAGGTTAATATTTGATAGTTACAGAAGTGAGTCCAAATGTTAGTTAGTTATACAATTAATCTATTCTACTGTTGTAAATATGTTTATATCTTATGTAATATCGAATGTATAGTACTCAGTTTATGTACAAAACATACTTTATCTTTGTTTACAGTTTCACAAAAATTGTTCAAGTAAAGGCTTCAAACAGCAAACGGCTTCACGAAGAATTATTTTGAATAAGTGTTTAACTTGCTGGATAACTAGATAGGAGCACGTCTAGCGCGGCCAGTACAGGAAGTGTAAATGGGAATAAGAGGGACAAAGAGAGATTATGAGAACAGATTAGCGGCTAACATAAAAGGGAACACCAAAGTCTTTTTTAAACACAAATAGTAAAAGGGTGATCAAAGGAAGGGTGGAACCGATAAGAGACCAACAATGAGATCTTGTGGAGGCTGAGGTACTAAATGAGGACTTTGCATCTGTCCTCACTGGAGAAGAGGATGCCGCCAATGTCACAGTAAAGGAGGAGGCAGTGGCGATGTTGGATAGGATGAAAATAAATAAAGGAGGTACTTAAAAGGTTGGTAGCACTCAAAGTAGAAATGTCACCTCGATTTATCCGAGGTTACTGAGGGAAGAAAGGGTCAAAATTGTGGAGGCTCTGGCCACAATCTTCCAATCCTCCTTCGATACGGGGGGTGGTGACAGAGGACTGGAGGATTGCAAATGTTACACCCCTGTTTAAAAAACAGTAGAGGGATAAACCCGGCAATTACAGGCCAGTCAGCCCAACATCAGTGGTGGGGAAACTTTGAGACATTAATTCAGGACAAAATTAAATGTCACTTGGAATAATATGGGTTTGTAAATGAAATCCAGCACGGGTTTGTTAAAGGCAAATTGTGTTCGACGAACTTGATTGAGCTTTTTGATGAAGTAACATAAGATCATAAGAAGTTATGCAGGAGTAGGCCATTTGGCCCCTCAAGCCTGCTCCGCCATTCAATAAGATCATGGCTGATCTTCTACCTCATCGCCACGTTCCTGCACTATCCCCATATCCCTTGATTCCCTTAATATTCAAAAATCTATCGATCTCTGTCTTGAATATACTCAACGACTAGGGTAGAGAATTCCAAAGATTCACCACCCTCTGAGTGAAGAAATTTCTCCTCATCACAGTCCTAAACGCCGACCCCTTATTCTGAGATGATGACCCGCTCAACCCCCGCAATTCACCACAACATTTCTGCAACTACCGATCTGCTCAACCACAGGAGGTATTGAATGAGGACTTTGCATCTGTCTTCACCAAAGAAAAGGAGGAAGTCAATGTAGGGGATGGTGAACAGCCAGAGGTCGTGGATCATATTGGTACCAACGACATAGGCAGAAAGAGGGATGAGGTCCTGCAGGCAGAGTTTAGGGAGCTAGGAAAGAGATTAAAAAGCAGGACCTCAAAGGTAGTAATCTCCAGATTACTCCCGGTGCCACAAGCTAGTGAGTATAGAAATAGGAGGTTAGAGCAGATGAATGTGTGGCCGGAGAGATGGTGCAGGTGGGAGGGCTTCAGATTCCTGGGACATTGGGACTGTTTCTGGGGGAGGTGGGACCTGTACAGGCCGGACGGGTTGCACCTCAACAAAACCGGAACCGATGTCCTCGCGGAGGGGTTTGCTAGTGCTGTTGGGGAGGGTTTAAACTAATTTGGCAGGGGGATGGGAACCAGGATGTAGTATTAGAAAGGGGAAATAAAGTGCACAAAGAATTGGGAGAGGCAGAGAGCACTAGAGTAAGAAATAGTGCGGTATTAGGTGGGGTCAGACTAAGAGAGAATACAAGAAGCTCTAAGATAGGTTTACAGCGCATGTGTGTGAATGCACGAAGTGTGGTAAATAAGGTTGGTGAGCTGCAGGCGCAAATAGCCACGTGGGAATATGATGTTGTGGCAATAAGGAGACCTGGCTCAAAAAAGGACAGGATTGGGTATTAAATATTCCTGGATATAAGGTGTTCAGGAAAGATAGGAAAGGAAAGAAAGGAGGTGGTGTGGCAGTATTGGTTAAGGAGAATGTTGCAGTGCTGGAGAGAGAGGATGTCCTGGACTGGGTTAGTAATAGTGTAAAGGGCAGGGAGGGGCAAGAATTTCTGAAGTGTGTTCAGGAGAACTTTCTTGATCAGTATGTTTCCGGCCCAACGAGGAAGGAGGCATTGCTGGATTTGGTTCTGGGGAATGAGGTGGGTCAAGTGGAGCAAGTGTCAGTAGGGGAACATTTAGGGAACAGTGATCATAATATCATAAGGTTTAGATTAGCTATGGAAAATGACAGGGAACAATCTAGAGTCAAAATACTTAATTGGAGGAGGGCCACTTTCAGTGGATTGAGAATTGATCTGGCCCAGGTAAATTGGAATCAAAGATTGGCAGGCAAAACTGTAATCGAACAATGGGCTGCCTTTAAAGAGGAAATAGTTCGGGTACAGTCGAGGTACATTCCCACTAGGGGGAAAGGTAGGGCAACTAAAGTCAGAGCTCCCTGGATGACGAAAGAGATAGAGAATAAGCAGAAGAAGAGCGTGTACGACAGATGTCAGGTCGAGAATACATCTGAGAACCAGGCTGAATATGGAAAGTTCAGAGGAGAAGTGAAAATGAAAATAAGAGGGGCAAAGAGAGAGTATAAGAATGGATTGGCAGCCAACATAAAGAGGAATCCAAAAGACTTCTATAGGCATATAAATAGTAAACAGGTAGTAAGAGGAGGGGTGGGGCCGATTAGGGACCTAAAAGGAGACCCACGCATGGAGGCAGAGGGTGTGGCTGAGGTACTAAACGAGTACTTTGCATCTGGCTTCACCAAGGAAGAAGATGCTGCCATAGACATAGTGAAGGAGGAGGTAGAGGAGACAATTGTCTTCACAAAGGAGGACACAAATAACCTCCCAGAAATGTCGGGGAACATAGGGTCTGATGAAAGGGAGGAACTGAAAGAAATCAGTATTTGTAGGGAAATGGTGTTAGGGAAATTGATGGGATTGAAAGCCGATAAATCCCCAGGGCCTGATAATCTACATCCCAGGGTACTTAAGGAAGTGGCCCTAGAAATAGTAGATGCATTGTTGATCATCTTCCAACATTCGATAGACTCTGGAACAGTACCCATGGATTGGAGGGTAGCTAATGTTACCCCACTATTCAAAAAAGGTGCTAGAGAGAAAAAGGGGAATTACAGACCGGTAAGCCTGACATCGGTAGTGGGGAAAATGCTAGAGTCCATTATAAAAGATGTAATAGCAGAGCGCTTGGAAAACAGTGACAGGATCGGACAAAGTCAACATGGATTAACAAAAGGTAAATTGTGCTTGACTAATCTGCTGGAATTTTTTGAGGATGTAACTGGTAGAATAGATAAGGGAGAACCAGTGGATGTGGTGTATTTGGACTTTCAGAAGGCTTTCGATAAGGTCCCACATAAGAGATTAGCGTGTAAAGTTAAGGCACATGGGATTGGGGGCAAGGTATTGACTTGGATAGAGAACTGGTTGGCAGACAGAAAGCAAAGAGTTGGAATAAACGGGTCTTTTTCAGAGTGGCAGGCAGTGACTAGTGGGGTACCGCAAGGATTGGTCCTAGGACCCCAGCTATTCACAATATATATTAATGATCTAGACAAGGGAACTAGATGTAATATCTCCAAATTTGCAGACGACACAAAGCTGGGTGGGCGTGTGTGCTGTGAGGAGGATGCCGAGAAACTCCAGGATGATTTGGACAGGTTGGATGATTGGGCAGAAGCATGGCAGGTGCAATATAACATGGATAAATGTGAGGTTATCCACTTTGGTGTCAAAAACAGGAAGGCAGATTATTATCTGAATGGCAATAGATTGGGAGAAGGGGAAGTGCAACGAGACCTGGGTGTCCTTTTGCACCAGTCGCTGAAGGTAAGCATGCAGGTGCAGCAGGCGGTTAAGAAGGCAAATGGTATGTTGGCCTTCGTAGCAAGAGGGTTTGAGTACAGGAACAAGGATGTCTTGCTGCAGTTGTACAGGGCCTTGGTGAGACCACACCTTGAGTATTGTGTGCAGTTTTGGTCGCCTTATCTGAGGAAGGATGTTCTTGCCATGGAGGGAGTGCAGCAAAGATTCATCAGACTGATACCTGGGATGGCAGGAATGACGTATGAGGAGAGATTGGGTTGATTGGGCTTATATTCACCTAAGTTTAGAAGAATGAGAGGGGATCTCATTGAAACTTATAAAATTCTAACAGGACTAGACAGACTAGATGCAGGAAGGATGTTCCCGATGGTCGGGGAGTCCAGGACCAGGATTCACAGTCTAAGGATAAGGGGTAAGCCATTTAGGACAGAGATGAGGAGGAATTTCTTCACCCAGAGAGTGGTGAACCTGTGGAATTCTCTACCACAGAAGGCAGTTGAGGCCAATTCATTAAATATATTCAAGAAGGAGTTAGATATATTCCTTAAGGCTAAAGGGATCAAGGGATATGGGGAGAAAGCAGGGACCGGGTACTGAATTTGGATGATCAGCCATGATCGCATTGAATGGCGGAGCAGGCTCGAGGGGCCGAATGGCCTACTCCTGCTCCTATCTTCAAGAAAAAAAAGGCAAATCGTGTTTTACCAACTTGAGGTAAAACACGATTGAGGGGTCAGTTCTGGGACCACTGCTTTTCTTGATATAAATTAATGATTTGGACGTGGGTGTACAGGGCACAATTTCAAAATCTGCAGATGACAGAAAACTTGGAAGTATAGTGAACAGTGAGGAGGAGAGTGATAGACTTCAGGAAGACATAGACAGGCTGGTGGAATGGGTGGACACGTGGCAGATGAAATTTAACACAGAAAAGTGCGAAGTGATAAATTTGGTGGAAGAATGAGGAGAGGCAATATAAACTAAAGGGTACAATCCTAAAGGGGGTGCATGAACAGAGAGACCTGGGGGTATGTGTGCACAAATCATTGAAGGTGGCAGGGCAGGTCGAGAAAGCGGTTAAAAAAGCTTACAGGATCCTGGACTTCATAAATAGAGGTATCGGGGTCGATTTTAACTCGGGCGCGGGGAATTGGCGGGTTCCCCGAATTTAGTGTTTCCCACACGATTCCAAATGGGTCTGTGAGATTGATGCAATTTTAACTCAATTGGCCAATTGATTTCCAGCGTGTAGGAAGCCTTGGCAATTGAGTATTCCCAGTCAGAAAGTCGCAGAATATGATGTCATCATTGCTGCTGCTTTTAAGAACATAAGAACATAAGAAGGTCCACAGCAAGCCTTGCTTCCTCTGCAGGCTTCCAACCTTCACCATTAACATGGCACAGGAGCCTGCAGGAGCAACGGCCAGCGGGAGGGCCAGATCTGCCCCCAAATTTGATGAGGCTTCACTCCAGGCATTACTGGATGGTGCTAGGGCCCACAGGGAGGTCCTGTTCCCTTCTTCAGGGAGGAAGAGGCCTCCCAGCCAGACCAAGGCTGTGTGGCTAGAGGTGGCAGGTCAAGTCAACTCCTTGGGGCTAACACGAAGAACGTGGTTGCAGTGCAGGAAAAGATTCCATGACCTTCTTCGCACTGGAAAAGTAAGTACTGTATGAAGTTTCCATCACCCTCAATCTGATCCCCATTGCCTTTCCTCACCAGCTCTCAGCTTTAGCAATCTCTTCCTGCACATCCCACTAGACACTCACATCCATGCACCCTTACCCATTCCCTCTCTCTCTATGCTCACATTCACAGAACTATTCCCCCATGCAGCCCTCACACTCCCTCTCACTCTGATGCTTTGAGCCTTGAGGATATCTCGGCCTCGGCGGGGGAGCAGCGCAGATTCACCAGAATGATCCCGGGGGCTAAAAGGGGTTAAGTTACGAGGACAGGTTGCACAGACTGGGCTTGTATTCCCTCGAGTTTAGAAGATTAAGGGGTGATCTGATCGAGGTGTTTAAGATGATTAAAGGAGTTGATGGGGTGGGGAGAGAGAGAAACTGTTTCCTCTGGTGGGGGGAGTCCAGAACAAGGGGGCAGAACCTTAAAATTAGAGCCCGGCCGTTCAGGGGTGACGTCAGGAAGCACTTCTTCACACAAAGGGCGGTGGAAATCTGGAACTCTCGCCCCAAAAAGCTGTGGGTCAATAGAAAATGTTGAGGCTGAGATCGATAGATTTTTGATGGGTTTGGGTATTATGGGTTATGGGACCAGGGTGGGTAAATGGAGTTAAGTTACAGATCAGCCATGATCGAATTGAATGGTGGGACAGGATCGAGGGGCTGAATGGCCTCCTCCTGCTCCTGTGTCTGGGAACATTGTGGGGTGGGTCTGGGATCAGGGAGACCTGGGAAAATGATGTGCACCAATCCCATAAATACCCCATAAATGCCCCAAACATACCCCATTAATACCATACACGCCACACACCCCTTACCTGTGGACATCCCAGCGCTGTGTAAGGACAGTAAGTGGAGCAGTGCACACGGAGCTGTTCGAAACACTGACAAACCTCACACTGTCCGACTCGCCAACGCTCGCCCATGGAGTAGAACCTGGCCTGGAATTCACAGTCCTGACAGGGCGCCGTCTGACACCTAAACACCAAGACAACGATAGTGTGGGAATATGTACTGCAGGACTCGAACCCCAAACCGAGGGACTCTGAACCCAGAGATCCCAAACCCCGAACCGAGCGACCCAAACCCCAAACCCCGAACCAAGGGACCCAAACCCCAATCCCCGAACCCTGAACCCAGAGACCCCAATCCCCGAACCAAGGGGCCCAAACCCCAAACCCCGAAGCAAGGGACCCAAACCCCCAAACCACGAACCCTGAACCCTGAACCCAGAGACCCCAATCCCCGAACCGAGGGACCCAAACCCCAAACCGAGGGACCCAAATCCCAATCCCCGAACCAAGGGACCCAAACCCCAAACCACGAACCCTGAAACCTCAATCCCCGAACCAAGGGACCCAAACCCCAATCCCCGAACCAAGTGACCCAAAACCCAAACCCCGAGACCCTGAACCCCGAGACCCCAAAGCCCAATCCCCGAACCAAGGGACCCAAACCCCAATCCCCGAGACCCTGAACCCCGAGACCCCAAACCCCAATCCCCGAACCGAGGGACACAAACCCCAAACCCCGAGTTACCTGCGAGCTTTGCGGTAAATTCCTCTACACGGGTTGCCGTGCCCATGTTGTTTGGGGTTATTGGGGCTGCGGAACGACCATTGAACACTCTGAACCCCACATGGTCCCAGACAGTCGCCCCAGGCAGACCAACTCGACCAGCCACAGTCCACTGGTGTCGGGAATAAAAGACGAAGAAACCGTGTTAAAAACTGGCAAGAAATCAATAGGAATTGAATTCCGGTCTGGACACACGCCGGGTCCCTCACCCTCAGACAGATCGGGGGAACAGGAGGAGTCTCACAACGGGTCTGGGTGCTTTTCCCGGGCACAGAATCTCCCCGTTCTCTCCACCTCTCTAACTCAATGTTCCACCCACCCTCCGTATTCTTCCCATACCCCACCCTGTACCCCTGAACCCCCCCATACTCCACCCCCATACCTCACCCACCCCCGTACCCCACCCATCCCCCATACCCCACCCACCCCCATACCTCACCCACCCCCGTACCCCCATACCAAACCCCACCGTACCCCACCCCCTGTAACCCACCCATCCACCCACCCCACCCCCTGTAACCCACCCACCCTGTACCCCACCCACCCTGTACCCCACCCACCCCCCATGCCCTGTGTTATCTCAATCCCTGATTTATCACAGATTGATGAATCGTGCCGCTCTCTCTCCTCCGCTCACTGTTCCTGAGCTCTTCTGTTTCCCGTCTCCGAGTATCATTTACCTGAACACTCCGGATTGTGCCGGCAGAGCTCCAAACGGCCATTGTGACAGGAGCAGATCTCACAGTTGACTTTGACCAGCTGGCCCGGCCAGTATTTCACCCCGTCCACATGACATGGACAGTCCGCAGGGTGGACACAGCGCTGGTTAACGTCCAGTACCAGACCCTCGGGGCACCAGCAGCCTGCACACAACACACCAAGAATTCAGCCCAGGAGACAGGCAGTGTACAATAGTCACCCCCCAGTTCCTGCTCTCCACAACCAAATCGCCGGTGTCACAGAGTGTTAGCACACCAGGGGAATCACAGCTAATCCTGATCGATTCCTCACTTGATACACAGGCAGACAGACACACACAGACACACACAGAAACACACAGAGACAGACAGACACACACACACACACACACACAGACACCCACAGGCACACCCACCCACAGACACACAGTCACCCACAGACATACACAAAGAAACACACAGAAACAGACAGACACACACACAAATAGACACGCACACAGACACCCACAGACACACAGACACCCACAGACAAGCACATGCACCAGACACTCACACACACAGACACTCAGACACACACACACAGATGCACACAAACAACAACAACTTGCATTTATATAGCATCTTTAACATCGTAAAATGTTCCAAGGCGCTTCACAGGAGCGGTTATCAGACAGGCAGAGTGGGGTGCACCTGGCCCCGTGCTCAATGTCTGTGTCCTCGAAATCCTTGTGACCACCTCAAGCTTCCCTCCACCTACCCGAGAAACACATTCCTCCTTGGGGACAACTGGTCTCCATGGTTAGTTCTGCACAGGTCAAAGGACAAGTGGCACAATCTCGCATCACCAGATCCCCAGGACAGTGGTGTGTCTTCAAGCAGTCCTCAGAATGACAGGGAGCTGCAGAAATCAGAACAAGAGAATTAAAACTCGTGACATCAACAAACCATCAGAGCAGGAGCTGTATGCCTCAGAGACATGGACCATGTACAGCAGGCACCTCAAAGCACTGGAGAGGTACCACCAACACTGCCTCCGCAAGATCCTGCAAATCCATTGGCAGGATAGGCGCACCAACGTCAGTGTTCTGGCTCAGGCCAACATCCCCAGCATCGAAGCTTTGACCAAGCTCAATCAGCTCCGATGGACGGGCCACATCGTCTGCATGCCCGATACGAGACTCCCAAAACAAGCGCTCTACTCGGAGCTCTGGCACGGCAAGATAGCCCCAGGTGGGCAGAGGAAACGCTTCAAGGACACCCTCAAAGCCTCCTTGAAAAAGTGTAACATCCCCACTGACACCTGGGAATCCCTGGCCCAAGACCGCACAAAGTGGAGGAGAAGCATCCGGGAATGTGCCGAACACCTCGGGTCTCTTCGCCGGGAGCAAGTGGAAGCCAAGCGCAGGCAGCGCAAGGAGCGCACGTCAACCCAAGCACCCCACCCACCCGCCCCTTCAACCACTGTCTGCCCCACCTGTGACAGAGACTGTAGGTCCCGCATTGGACTCATCAGTCACCTGAGAACTCATTTTTAATGTGGAAGCAAGTCACCCTCGGTTCCGAGGGACTGCCTAAGAAGAGAAGAGGGCAGGAACACCAGAGATTAACTCAGGAATCCTGATAAAGAGGGAGAAAATAAAATGAGAGTGAACTAGCTAGAAATATAAAAACAGATTGTAAAAGCTTCTACAAGTATGGAAAAAGGAAGAGATTAGTGAAAGTAAACATGGGTCCCTTAGGGGCAGAGACAGGAGAAATTCTAGTGGGGAATAAGGAAATTGCAGTCATCACATGCATACTTTATATCTGTCTTCACAGTAGTAGAAACAAAAAACATTCCAGAAATAGTGGGGAGCCAAGGGTCTAATGAGTCATATGGCACAGGAGGCCGCCATTCGGCCCATCGAGTCCGTGCCGGCTCTGTAGAGCAATCCAGTCAGTCCCATTCCCCCGCTCTATCCCCGTAGCCCTGCAAGTTTATTTCCCTCAAGTGCCTATCCAGTCTCCCCTTGAAAACATTCAGTGTCTCCGCTTCCACCACTTCCGTCAGCAGCGAGTTCCAGGTCCTCACCACTCGCTGCGTAAAAAAGTTTTTCCTCACAACTCCCCTGTATCTCTTGCCCAAAACCTTAAATCTGTGTCCCCTAGTCCTTGTACCATCAACTAGTGGGAACAGCCTTTCCCCGTCTAGCCTATCCAAACCCGTCATAATCTTGTACACCTCTATCAAATCACCCCTCAACCTCCTTTGCTCTAATGAAAATAAATCCAGCTTCTCCAACCTGTCCTTGTAGCTAAGATCCCCCATCCCCGGAACCATTCTGGTAAATCTCCTCTGCACCCTCTCAAGGACCTTCACATCCTTCCTAAAGTGTGGTGACCAGAACTGGACGCAATACTCCAGTTGTGGCCTAACCAGCGCTTTATAAAGGTTCAGCATAACTTCTCTACTTTTGTACTCAATACCTCTATTTATGAAGCCCAAGATCCCATATGCTTTGTTAACCACTCTCTCAATATGTCCTGCCACCTTCAGGGACCTATGCACATTAACTCCCAGGTCCCTCTGTCCCTGCACACTCTTTAAAACTATGCCATTAAGTGTATATTGCCTCTCCCTGTTCCTTCTGCCAAAATGCATCACCTCACACTTCTCTGTATTAAATTCCATCTGCCACTTGTCTGCCCATTCTGCTAGTCTTTCTATGTCCTGTTGCAGCCAATTCAAATCAAATCAACTTTATTGTCATTGTTAGTGCACAAGTGCAGTACAACGAAATGTAGGCTTGCGGCTCCCGAGAGTGTACATTTAGATTAAGACATTTAAACATTCAACATACATTTGGCTTGTAATACATTAACATAAACATAACCATAATAAAGTGCATTGGCAGATGTGCAGGCTTTAGAGTTTATTTGTGGAGTTCAGTAGGATGACAGCCCTGGGAAAGAAGCTGTTCCTAAATCTGGTCGTACGGGTGCGAATGCATCTGTAGCGTCTCCCAGATGGCAGGAGGGCGAACAGACTGTGGCTGGGGTGGGTAGGGTCTTTGATGATGGACCGTGACCTCCGTAAACAGCGTTTCTGGTATATGTGCTCTATGGTCGGTAGCCGGTAATGCGTTGGGCAGTTTTGACTACCCGCTGCAGGGCTTTCCGGTCATAGTAGCTACAGCTGCCATACCATACTGTGATACAGTTTGTCAGGATGCTCTCTATTGTGCAGCGGTAAAAGTTAGAGAGGATCAGGGGTGACAGGTTACATCCCTTCAGCCTCCTTAGGAAATATAGGCGCTGCTGGGCCTTCTTCACCAGGAGAGGTCTTCCGTGATGTGGACTCCGAGGAACTTAAAGCTGTCCACCCTTTCCACCACAGCCCCATTGATGTGGATGGGGGTGTGACTTCCGCCTTTAGACTTCCTGAAGTCCACAATGATTTCTTTGGTTTTCTTGATGTTAAGGGCCAGGTTGTTATTGGCGCACCACTTCACGAGATGCTGGACCTCCTCCCTGTAGGCTGACTCATCGTTGTTGGTGATCTGGCCTACTACCGTGGTATCATCCGCAAACTTGATGATGGTGTTGGAACCATGAACAGCCACACAGTCGTGGGTGAAGAGGGAGTAGAGGAGGGGGCTCAGCACACATCCTTGTGGGGCCCCCGTGTTTAGGGTATCATCCTCACTGTTTGCCACACCCTCAAGTTTGGTGTCATTGGCAAATTTAGAAATTCTACTCTGTATTCCAATATCCAGGTTATTTATAAATATCAAAAAAAGCAGTGGCCCCAGCACTGACCCTTGGGGAACACTGTAGTGTCCGTGTGTAGATAAAGACACTGAAGACAGGAGTTGGTTCATAGGTATTTACTAAGCAAGTCTGGGGGGGGTTTCTAAAGGATATACACAATACACAGGCTTATATAGCCCAAGTGGCAATTACCGGCATTACGCACACCTGGGGCTCTTAAAGGCACATACACCATAATTGCTCTTAAAGGCACATACACCACAATTCCTCCCCTTCCAGCTAACTAGTACATCATATTTTAAGTAATTATTAATTACATGTTATATGCAAAATAATATACATTGCTGTATTAATTAATTATAAGTTAGTCTCTCAGGAGGCTTCCTGACTTGGTCCGGATAACGCCTCGGGGGTGTAGTAGTTTCTGGTGGTGTAGTAGGTTCTTCTGGCAAGGCTGATTCGGCTTGAAGGCCAGTGTCGGGTTCATCGGGCTCCAGTATCACCGAATCGGAGGTAGATATGGGTATCTCTACTTCATCGTTAGATGTATAGAGTGGTGGTGTAGGTTGTCCCTTTTCAGATGACTTGATGATTTGGTCAGCATGGCGCCTTATTATGCTGTCTCCGATGTCCACGGTATACATCAGTGGTCCTAATCGTGTGCAGATAGTTCCAGGCTGCCATTTCTCGGTACGGTAGTCCCGGGCCAAAACCGGTTGGCCTATCTGGAAGGCCCTAGTTGGCCTTTCATTCATGCCCTGAAACTGCCGGTTCTCCACGTCCCTTCGGATGTTGGGCTTGACCAAATCCAGCCGGCATCTTAGGTTTCTATTGTAGAACATCATGGCGGGAGTTTGGTTAGTAACCATATGTGTTGCATTCCTATATGCAAATAAGAAGTTATCCACCTTGTGCTGAAGTTTTATGTCTTCATTACCCATGGCCTTGATGGCCTTCTTGAAGGTCTGGACAAACCTTTCAGCCAATCCATTGGTGGCGGGATGGTATGGGGCGGACGTGTAGTGCTTTACCCCATTGTTCTTTAAGAACTTTCTGAATTCTTCGGACACAAATTGCAGTCCATTATCAGAACATATCTGCTCCGGCAGCCCATTCCTGGCAAATATGGTCCTTAATACTGTGATGGTTTTTGCCGTGGTGGTGGAGGACATCTTTATTACCTCCGGCCACTTGGAGTGTGCATCAACTGCGATTAAGAACATTGAGTCCATAAATGGACCAGCAAAGTCGATGTGCACCCTTTGCCAGGGAGATGAGGGCCACTCCCATGGATGTAGAGGGGCCTGTGGCGGAGCATTTTGGACCTTCTGGCATCCTAGGCAGCTCTTGGTCATGTCTTCGATGTCTCCATCGATACCTGGCCACCATACAAACGCCCTAGCTAGGTTCTTCATTTTCACTCCACCCAGATGCCACTCGTGAAGCTCCTTTAGTACTTTATCCTGGAGTTTGGGTGGAATCACCACTCTGGATCCACACATCAAGGTTCCTTGGCACACTGACAGCTGTTCTCTTCTTTGCGAGAATGCTGGCAACAGTGGTTCGCCATGTGCTGGCCATCCCTTCATTGTTAAATCGTAGACCCGTGAGAGAGTAGGGTCATTTCTTGTCTCCCTTTCAATGGCAGAATTTGTCACCGGTAGACATTCCACTATGGTAGAGTGGAATATCTCTACTGGGTCTACTGTAGGTGCCTCTTCTATCGTTGGCAACGGTAGGCGTGATAAACCGTCAGCATTCCCATGCTGTTTTGACCCTTTGTATTCAATGTTGTATTGGTGTGCCCCTAGAAAAAGGGACCACCTCTGTAGTCTTTGTGCCGTCATAATGGGGACACCTTTTTTAGGGTTGAATATGGAGATGAGGGGTTGATGGTCAGTCAGCAAGGTAAATTTTTGTCCGTGTAGGTAATGGTTGAATTTCTTCACTCCCCATACCAGGCTGAGTGCTTCCCTGTCTATCTGGGCATAGTTACGCTCAGCTGAGTTCAATGAGCGTGACGCAAAAGCTATCGGCCGTTCCGAGCCATCAGGGAATCTATGGGACAATACCGCTCCTATGCCGTAAGGGGATGCATCGCACGCCAGTCTGATTGGTAGTGATGGGTTGTAATGAGCCAAAATTTTCTCGGATGTGATTAAGTCTTTACATTTATGGAAGGCACGTTTACAGTCTTCGTTCCATTTCCAAATCACTCCTGTCTGTAGAAGATCATTAAGAGGGTGTAGAATAGTTGATAAGTTCGGTAAAAATTTATGATAGTAATTTATTAATCCCAGGAATGACCTTAATTGTGAAACATTTTCAGGTGCTGGGGCTTTTATAACTGCTTCAATTTTCTCAGGTGACTTATGCAACCCTTCCTTATTAATTATGTGGCCACAATATGATATCTGATTTTGGAAAAATTCGCACTTGGGGCGATTTGCTCGTAGGCCCCGTTCTTTCAGCCTAGTGAGCACCTGCTCCAAATTGGCAAGGTGCTCGTTGTCGTTTTCTCCTGTTATAAGGATGTCGTCTAGGTAGCATTGAGTCCCCGGAATCCCTTGCAGGACTTGCTCCATAGCTCTTTGCCAGATAGCTGGAGCTGATGCTATTCCAAAAACCAGTCGATTGTACTGGTACAGGCCTTTGTGTGTGTTTATTGTGAGATACTTTTTAGAGGTCTCCTCAACCTCCATCTGTAGATATGCTTGTGCCAAGTCAATTTTTGTGAAACGTTTCCCTCCGGATAGTGAGGTGAAAATATCTTCTATCCTCGGAAGAGGATACTGTACCGTGTGAAGGACCGGGTTTACAGTCACCTTAAAGTCCCCACAGATGCGAATTTTTCTGTTCCTCAGAGTTATTTTTCAATGTTTTTTTCATGACTGGAACGATGGGTGTTGCCCATTCGCTCCAATCTATTTTGGATAATACGCCTGCCTTTTCCAAATTCTTCAGCTCTGCCTCGACTGCTGGACGTATTGCGTATGGCACCGGTGTTGCCTTAAAAAATTTTGGAATTGCTGTATCTTCCACTTTTATTGAGGCGGTGATGCCTTTCAAGGTTCCTAGTTTCTCTTGAAACACTTCTTTGGCGTTGGCCAAGATGTCTTTTAATCGTTCAGGTATGATGTCATCATTGTTTTTTTCCTTACTGGTCACCGTCAGTGCCTGAATGGAGTGCCAGTCTAAACGTATCTTCCTCATCCATTCACGTCCCAACAACGGTGGACCACCATCTTGTAGAATGTATAAATACAACTTATGTATTTCTTTGCCGTTGTATACCACAGGCACCCTTATTTTTCCTTTGGGGTAGACTTTCTGCCCCGTATATGTTTTTAAGATAATGGATGTGTCTTTTAGAGGTATATGCGAAAATAGCCTCTCGTAATCTCGTCGATTTATTACGGTTAGAGCTGATCCTGTATCTAGCTCCATTTTAACTGGGGACCCTGCTATTGTGAGGGTAACCCAAATGGTTTGGTAATCCTCTTTGGCAAGTACATTATGTAATTTGAGACAGCTTAGTCTCTTGTTTCCGGAGTCGCTATCGCTATTCTGGTCTTCGGAGCTATTGTCCGTCATCATTTGTACCTTCCTGTACTTTTCTTTATTGATTTTTTGTTTTCTGTCAGTGGATTTATTTTGTCCAGATTGGCATACCCGTGCAATGTGTCCAATCTTACCACATTGCCTGCATGCTTTGCCCTTGAACCAGCAGTCCCTCTGGTTATGGGTGGATCTGCCGCAGCGATAACATCTTCCGAATTCCTGTGTCATTTTATGGGTGCCGAAGTCCTGTGTCTCTTGTTGTATCTCTGCAGCTCCTTTTGCTGCTGCTTCGTATGATACAGCCATACTGAAAGCTTTGTCCAATGTTAAATCTTTTTCAGAAAGCAGTCTTTTTTTGTGTTCCTTCACTTAAGAGACCGCAAACAAATTTGTCTCGAAGATAATCCGATAGTCCTGCTCCGAATTGGCAGTACTTTGATAGCTTTCTTAATTCGTTTAGGTAATCAGCGTTACTTTCATTCTTGTGTTGATTTCTCTTGAAGAACTTGAATCGTTCCGCTATCAGCAGCGGTGTTGGGTTTAAATGCTCCTGCAGGGTATCAACAATTTCTTTAAAAGTCTTGTCCTTTGGTTTGGCTGGAGAGATTCAATTTCGTAACAGCCCGTATGTCTTCGCGCCCATTAAGTTCAGAAGTACTGAAGCTTTTTTTTCATCTGTTATTCCATTTGCAGTGCAATAAACCTCTACTCTTTCCACGTATGTGGTCCAATCTTCTACTTCGCCATCAAAAGCCTCAATATTACCAGATTCAGGCATTTCAGAAAAGATATGGCGCTTCCCGCGCTTTTTTTTCTCTCTCTGTAGCAACGATATGGCGCTTCCCGCGCTTTCCCGCCGCTGCTACCGATAACAACGCTGTTTTACTGTGGTTTCCGTTTATTCACTGTTGGAGACTCGTTCCCGACGGAGGTCTAAACGCTGACCTGCTTGCCGCGCCGGCCGTCTCTTGAGTGCACCCTCCCAGTCCGTTATTGCTTGCCTCCGATTTCGCTGCCTGTCTCAGCTGTAGAGCCCGCCGCTGGAGCTCCAGCCTGACGCCCAGGAAGGATTAGCGCAGTACCTGCCATCAGCTTGGCCAGCTGGTGAAACCACAGATTCTCTTACTTCCTTGAGTCTTCTGGACGCTGGAGGAATCGATGTCCTTGAGGTGCTGCCGAATTGCAGGTAAGTCCGTTTCCACTTCGTCGCCACTGTAGTGTCCGTGTGTAGATAAAGACACTGAAGACAGGAGTTGGTTCATAGGTATTTACTAAGCAAGTCTGGGGGGGGGTTTCTAAAGGATATACACAATACACAGGCTTATATAGCCCAAGTGGCAATTACCGGCATTACGCACACCTGGGGCTCTTAAAGGCACATACACCATAATTGCTCTTAAAGGCACATACACCACAAACACCACTGTCTACCATCCTCCAGTCTGAAAAACAGCCATTTACCACGACTCGCTGTTTTCTGTCCTTAAGCCAATTCCATATCCAAGCTGCCACTGACCCACCTATTCCATGAGCCTCAATTTTGTTAACCAGCCTTCTATGTGGTACTTTGTCAAAACACCTTCCTAAAATCCATGTAAACAACATCCATTGCATTTCCTTCATCAATCCTCTCTGTTATTTCATAAGATGTGAGGAACTTAAAGTAATTAATATTAGCAAAGAACAAGTACTGGAGAAATTGATGGGACTAAAATTGAAGGACTTTTCTGTCTCGAAGATTGAGACCATCCGTTCAGCTGCCTCTGCCGCTTTCCTCCCTTCCCCTAGCCCACCGGGCCAAATTTCTCCTAATGTTCCCCCCTGCCCTAGCCCTGGGCTCGCATCTTTCTCTAGTTTCTCTCCTATCACCTCTCCAAGCTCATCTTGTACATGAGCCCCACCTCCTGTCCCCTCGACCCTATTCCCATCAAACTGCTGACAGCCCAACTTCCCTTCCTGGCTCCCATGTTAGCTGATATTGTTAATGGTTCCCTCTCCTTAGATACTGTCCCCCTCTCCTTCAAATCTGCCGTCATTAACCCTCTCGAAAAACCAACCCTTGATCCCTCCGTCCTTGCAAACTATCGCCCCATCTCCAACCTCCTTTCCTCTCCAAAGTCCTTGAACGTGTTGTCGCCTCTCAAATCCGTGCCCATCTTTCCTGCAATTCAATGTTTGATTGCATCCAATCAGGTTTCCGCCCCTTATTAAAGTCACAAGTTACATCCTTTGTGACTGTGACAAAGGTAAACTCTCCCTCCTCATCCTTCTTGACTTGTCTGCAGCCTTTGACACGGTTGACCACTCCATCCTTCTCCAACATCTCTCCACCATCGCCCAGCTGGGTGGGGCTGCACTCGCCTGGTTCCATTCTTATCTATCTGATCATAGACAAGAATCACCTGCAACGGCTTCTCTTCCCGCTCCCGCATCGTGACCTCTGGGGCCCCCCAAGGATCTATCCTTGGTCCCCTCCTATTTCTCATCTCCATGCTGCCCCTTGGCGACATCATCCGAAAACACAGCGTCAGTTTCTACCCATTTATTCCTACTTTCTGTTTTCTGTCCATTAATCGATCCTCAATCCATGCTAAAATATTGAATGAAATCAGTATTTGTAGGGAAATGGTGTTAGGGAAATTGACGGGATTGAAGGCCGATAAATCCCCAGGGCCTGATAATCTACATCCTAGGGTACTTAAGGAAGTGGCCCTAGAAATAGTAGATGCATTGCTGATCATCTTCCAACATTCGATAGACTCTGGAACAGTGCCCATGGATTGGAGGGTAGCTAATGTAACCCCACTATTTAAAAAAGGTGGTAGAGAAAAAATGGGGAATTACAGACCGGTAAGCCTGACATCGGTAGTGGGGAAAATGCTAGAGTCCATTATAAAAGATGTAATAGCAGAGCACTTGGAAAGCAGTGACAGGATTGGACAAAGTCAACATGGATTTACAAAAGGTAAATCGTGCTTGACTAATCTACTGGAATTTTTTGAGGATGTAACTGGTAACATAGATAAGGGAGAACCAGTGGATGTGGTGTATTTGGACTTTCAGAAGGCTTTCGATAAGGTCCCGCATAAGAGACTAGCGTGTAAAGTTAAGGCACATGGGATTGGGGGTAAGGTACTGTCTTGGATAGAAAACTGGTTGGCAGACAGGAAGCAAAGAGTTGGAATAAACGGGTCTTTTTCCGAGTGGAAGGCAGTGACTAGTGGGGTACCGCAGGGATCGGTGCTAGGACCCCAGCTATTCACAATATATATTAATGATCTAGATGAGGGAACTAGATGTAATATCTCCAAGTTTGCAGACGACACAAAGCTGGGTGGGCGTGTGTGCTGTGAGGAGGATGCAGAGAAACTCCAGTATGATTTGGACAGGTTGGGCGATTGGGCAGATGCATGGCAGATGCAGCATAATGTGGATAAATGCGAGGTTATCCACTTTGGTGGCAAAAACAGGAAGGCAGATTATTATCTGAATGGCAATAGATTGGGAGAAGGGGAAGTGCAACGAGACCTGGGTGTCCTTGTGCACCAGTCGCTGAAGGTAAGCATGCAGGTGCAGCAGGTGGTTAAGAAGACAAATGGTATGTTGGCCTTCATAGCGAGAGGATTCAAGTACAGGAGCAAGGATGTCTTGCTGCAGTTGTACAGGGCCTTGGTGAGACCACATCTTGAGTATTGTGTGCAGTTTTGGTCACCTTATCTGAGGAAGGATGTTCTTGCCATGGAGGAAGTGCAGCGAAGATTCACCAGGCTGATACCTGGGATGGCAGGAATGACGTATGAGGAGAGATTGGGTCGATTGGGCTTATATTCGCTAGAGTTTTGAAGAATGAGAGGGGATCTCATTGAAATTTATAAAATTCTGACAGGACTAGACAGATTAGATGCAGGAAGGATGTTCCCGATGGCGGGGGAGTCCCGAACCAGGGGTCACAGTCTAAGGATAAGGGGTAAGCCATTTAGGACAGAGATGAGGAGGAATTTCTTCACCCAGAGAGTGGTGAACCTGTGGAATTCTCTACCACAGAAGGCAGTTGAGGCCAATTCATTAAATATATTCAAGAAGGAGTTAGATATATTTCTTAAGGCTAAAGGGATCAAGGGATATGGGGAGAAGGCAGGGACAGGGTACTGAATTTGGATGATCAGCCATGATCGCATTGAATGGCGGAGCAGGCTCGAGGGGCCGAATGGCCTACTCCTGCTCCTATCTTCTATGTTTCTATGTTTCTATGTTACCCCCAACCCCATGAGCCTTATCTCATTGAAACATACAAAATTCTTACAGGGCTTGACAGGGTAGATGCAGGGAGACTGTTGCCCCTGGCTGGGGAGTCTAGAACCAGGGGTCACAGTCTCAGAATAAGGGGTCGGCCATTTAGGACTGAGATGAGGAGAAATTTCTTCACTCAGAGGGTGGTGAATCTTTGGAATTCTCTGCCCCAGAGGGCTGTGGAGGCTCAGTCGTTGAGTATATTCAAGGTTCTGAGGATTCATGAAGAGTTTATTTGTAAATGTTCAAAGCTTTAGAAACCACATCAACACACGAGAGTAGAACGATGCACAGTTATAATCTCGAGAGACACTGGGGTTAGTCAGGTTAAAAGTGGGGGTGAGAGTTCTGGGGATGTATTTATTACAAGGTCTGGTTGACAGAACGTTGCAAGGAGGAAAGTGACAAGAGGACATTATGGCTGGAGAATCGATCCAAGTTAGATCAAAATATTCAATACCTGTAACAGGAAAAGGCTTGAAAATCAAACATGCACATCCAGTTTTAAAAATGTAATCCCACCCATTCTAACCTATTCTCCCCATATCCCCCAATCCCACCTTCTCCCCATATCCCCCAATCCCACCTTCTCCCCATATCCCCCAATCCCACCTTCTCCCCATATCCCCCATCCCACCTTCTCCCCATATCCCCCAATCCCACCTTCTCCCCATATCCCCCAATCCCACCTTCTCTCCATATCCCCCAATCCCACCTTCTCCCCATATCCCCCAATCCCACCTTCTCCCCATATCATAAGAACAGAAGAAATAGGAGCAGGAGTCGGCCATTCGGCCCCTCGAGTCTGTTCCGCCATTCAATAAGATCATGGCTGATCTTCTACCTCATCTCCACTTTCCTGCACTATCCCCATATCCCTCGATTCCCTTAATATCCAAAAATCTATCGATCTCTGTCTTGAATATACTCAACGACTGAGCCCCCACAGCCCTCTGGGGTAGAGAATTCCAAAGATTCACCGCCCTCGGAGTGAAGAAATATCCCCAACCCCACCTACCCACCTTCTCCCCATATCCCCCAACCCCACCTACCCACCTTCTCCCCGTATCCCCAACCCCACCTACCCACCTTCTCCCCATATCCCCCAACCCCACCTACCCACCTTCTCCCCATATCCCCCAATCCCACCTACCCACCTTCTCCCCATATCCCTCAACCCCACCTACCCACCTTCTCCCCATATCCCCCAACCCCACCTACCCACCTTCTCCCCATATCCCCCAACCCCACCTACCCACCTTCTCCCCATATCCCTCAACCCCACCTACCCACCTTCTCCCCATATCCCCCAATCCCACCTACCCACCTTCTCCCCATATCCCCCAACCCCACCTACCCACCTTCTCCCCATATCCCCCAACCCCACCATCACCCCATAACCTCCAATCCCTTCCCATTGCCCCTGGACCCGAGTTATACTGCCCACCCCCAACCCCCACAGCGAATATTTTGCCCGGAGCAGATTTCCCGAACCCTGACAAGTCTTCTTTTATTTGCTGAAATTCCTGACACCGGGATTGTCTGTAATCAGAGTGAACTTACTGATGTCGAGGGTGACGGGTGAACCCGGCAGTTCCGTGCAGTGCCTCCCTCCATTACTCGGGCTGATACAGTCTCGCTGTCGTATCACCAGACCCTCACAGTCTTGGGTGCAGTTTGACCAGGATGTCCACTCTGTCCACTCACCGTCCACTGCAGACAGACCAAGAGTCGGTCAGGGAGGGCAACAAACACATTCTACACTTGTAACACACCCTGAGGGGCGCTGGACACAGAGCTGGGAATACCTGGGGGTGTACGTACACAAGTCTTTGAGTGTGGCAGGACAAGTTGAGAAGGCTGTTAAAAAGCATTTGGGATTCTGGGCTTTATTAATAGAAGCATAGAGTACAAAAGCAAGGAAGTTATGCTAAACCTTTATAAAATGCTGGTTTGACATTGGCTGGAGTATTGTGTCCAATTCTGGGCACCGCACTTTAGGAAGGATGTCAAGGCCTTGGAGAGGGTGCAGAAGAGATTGACCAGAATAGTTCCAGGGATGAGGGACTTCAGTTATGTGGAGAGACTGGAGAAGCTGGGATTGTTCTCCTTAGAGCAGAGAAGGCTAAGAGGAGATTTAATAGAGGTGTTCAAAATCATGAGTGGTTTAGACAGAGTAAATAAGGAGAAACTGTTCCCAGTGGCAGGAGGGTCGGTAACCAGAGGACACAGAGTGAAGGGAATTGTCAAAAGAACCAGAGGGGAGATGAGGAGAATGTTTTTACGCAGCGAGTTGTTGTGATCTGGAACGCGCTGCCTGAAAGGGCGGTGGAAGCAGATTCAATGATGACTTTCAAAAGCGAATTGGAGAAATACATTAAGGGAAAAATTCACAGGGCTGTGGGGAAAGAGCAGGGGGGAGTGGGACTAATTGGAGAGCTCGTTCAAAGAGCCGGCACAGGCACGATGGGTCGAATGGCCTCCTTCTGTGCTATAATTCTACCCTCCTATTCGGGATTACTGGGGTGGGAAGTGAATGTATTGTGATGGACAGGGCACGGCTGTTGTGTGGGATGGTCTGAATGGTCCAGAGGGTCTTCTCCTGTCCGTCATTGTCCCTATGTTAATGTGGAAGGTGCATTTCTACTCTCAGTCCCGGTGCTGTGAGGCCGTGAAACTGGTCAGGGGATGATCGGAGGTCTTACTCCAGCTCTGCACCCCCCACCCCCCAGGAGGAGCTGCAGGTTTCCCGGAGATCAGCTCCTCACCCCAGGGACATTCCCTATGGGCGAACCTGGGAATTAGGACTACTGCCCGTGGGGAGGATAAGCACCACTCCGACTGTTTTCCTGGTGTGATTTTTATACAGGAGTCGAGAGAGTGAGGGGGCATCATACAGACCTCAGCGCTAACAGACACCAGACCACCAGACACAAACAGACATCAGACGCAGGCAGACGCCAGATGCAGACAGACACCAGACCACCAGACGCAGACACCAGACGCAGACAGACACCAGACACAGACAGACACCAGACCACCAGACACAGACAGACACCAGATCACCAGACGCAGACACCAGACACAGACAGACACCAGATCACCAGATGCAGACAGACACCAGATCACCAGACGCAGACAGACACTAGACCACCAGATGCAGACAAACACCAGACCACCAGACACAGACAAACACCAGACCATCAGACGCAGACAGACACCAGATTACCTGGACAGGCTAGGCTGAAGCACTGCTGTGTTTGCACCTCGTGCCCCCTGCACTGCCGGAGCAGATCCTTTGATGTGTTCACACACACTCGCTGGCGTGACTGTTTCCCCGCTGCACACGTCTGGCTACACTCGGACCACAATCCCCACGGCGACCACATCCCACAATTCACCTCATCAGACGGAAGTCCGCTCGAGTTTTCAGATCCATCTTTGCAATCATCAGCTCCATTGCACACCTGCACCAGCGAGAGAAAAGGCATGACTACACACCGCCGACACACACTGCTGTCACACATCGCCACTACGCACCGCCGTCACACACCACCACTACACACTGCCGACACACACCGCCGTCACACACCGCCACTACGCACCGCCGTCACGCACCGCCGTCACGCACCGCCGTCACACACCGCCACTACACACTGCCGTCGCGCACCGCTGTCACACACCGCCGCTACACACCGCCGTCACACAACACATTACTGATGTCACTAACTTCACCACGTACCTGTATAAAAGTGATACATCTCCCATCGGAACAGGAATATTCGGCGCACCCAGGACTCGTCCTGTTCCTCTCCGGGGGTGATGCTGTGGGGAACTCCAGTTCTATTAAATAACAAACACATCTTTGTATCAACTGCAGATCAAAACTGCCCAACAAATCTCTCCCACAGCCCACCTACCCGCTGCCACTGTGTCCAGTGCACTCAGCCGTTTCTTGAGATCACATGGAGTGAATTAACCCTCTCACCCTCCCCCCACCCCGTTCATCCCCTTCTTACCACAGCTCAGTTCATCCTCGCCCTGAGCGCAGTCCGGGTATCCGTTACACACCCGCGTGACGTTGATGCACACTTTGTTGTTGCAGAGGAAGCTGCCAGGGCAGGGTGGGATCCTCGTGGAGCCTGTGAGGTGGAACCAGAGACATCTCTAAACACAGGAAGCAGAGTTATAGGAACAGGAGGAGGCCATTCAGCCCCTCAAGCCTGTCCCAGCATTCAAATAGATCATGGCTGATCTGTATCTTAACTCCATTTACCTGCCTTGGTTCCATCTCCCTTAATACCCTGACCCAACAAAACTCGATCAATCTCAGTTTTGACATTTTCAATTGACCCCCAAAAAGGCTGTGGATGCTGAGAGAGAGTTCCAGATTTCCACCACCCTGTGTGTGAAGAAGTGCTTCCTGACATCACCCCTGAACGGCCTGGCTCTAATTTTAAGGTTCGGCCCCCTTGTTCGGGACTCCCCCCACCAGAGGAAACAGTTTCTCTCCATCGACCCGATCGACTCCTTCAATCATCTTAAACATTAGGTCACCCCTTAATCTTCTAAACTCGAGGGAATACAAGCCCAGTCTGTGCAACCTGTCCCATAATTTAACCCTTTAAGCAAGGCTAGTAACAGGCTTCAGGAGGACACAGACAGACTGGTGAAATGGGCAGACACATTTCAGATGGTACACATGGTATAGTCTGCCCGCACCCTCCTCCCCCCTCACCCGCCCCACAAGTCGACCTCAGGACGTCCCAAAGCGCTTTACAGCCAATGAAGTATTTTTGAAGTGTGGTCACTGTCGTAATGTAGGAAATGTGGCAGCCAATTTGCGCACAGCAAGATCCCCAAAAAACAGAAATTAGACACTGACCAGATAATCTGCTGCAGGTTGTGGTTGAATGATAAATATTGGCCAGAACCCCCCATCTGGACCTCAGTCTCCCTCCCTCCCTCACTATCTCTCTCCTCTTCCCTTATTCTCCCTCACTACTCCCTGTCTCACTCTCCCTCCCTCTCTTCTCTCCCCCCACCCCTCCATCACTCTCCCCCTATAGTTCACACACCAATGTCCCGTTGCTCCACTTACCACAGTTGTCTATGGTCTCGTCAGACTGGTCGTGGCAGTGCGGGATTCCATCGCACAGCTCGTGGTGTCGGATACACTGGGAGCTGCTCTCACACTGGAACTCTCCGCCTCGGCAGGTCCTGTTACAATTCTTCTCATCACTTCCGTCCATGCAGTCCAGCTCGTTATCACAGACCCAACCGTGCGGCGTACACTCACCACTCTCACACCGGAACTCGTAATGGAGGCACCCAGACTGAGCTGAAACAACAGGACAGAATCCGTCAGGAACGGCAAACAGTGTCACATGGTGAGAATGATGCAAAGCTAGGAGCGGCGGAGATCCAAGAGATTCGGGGCTGATTCAGGACCAGCAGCTCCCCCCGCAGAGACCAGCAGCTTCCCGCCCAGAGACCAGCAGCTCCCCGCCCAGAGAACAGCAGCTCCCCCGCAGAGACCAGCAGCTCCCCGCAGAGACCAGCAGCTCCCCGCAGAGACCAGCAGCTCCCCCGCAGAGACCAGCAGCTCCCCCGCAGAGACCAGCAGTTTCCCGCAGAGATCAGCAGCTCCCCGCCCAGAGACCAGCAGCTCCCCGCCCAGAGAACAGCAGCTCCCCCACAGAGACCAGCAGCTCCCCGCAGAGACCAGCAGCTCCCCGCAGAGACCAGCAGCTCCCCCCGCAGAGACCAGCAGCTCCCCCCGCAGAGACCAGCAGCTCCCCGCAGAGACCAGCAGCTCCCCCCGCAGAGACCAGCAGCTCCCCCCGCAGAGACCAGCAGCTCCCCACAGAGACCAGCAGCTCCCCGCACAGAGACCAGCAGCTCCCCCATAGAGACCAGCAGCTCCCTGCAGAGACCAGCAGCTCCCCACAGAGACCAGCAGCTCCCCGCACAGAGACCAGCAGCTCCCCCATAGAGACCAGCAGCTCCCTGCAGAGACCAGCAGGTCCCCCCGCAGAGACCAGCAGCTCCCCCCGCAGAGACCAGCAGCTCCCCCCGCAGAGACCAGCAGCTTCCCGCCCAGAGACCAGCAGCTCCCCGCCCAGAGAACAGCAGCTCCCCCGCAGAGACCAGCAGCTCCCCGCAGAGACCAGCAGGTCCCCCGCCCAGAGACCAGCAGCTCCCCGCACAGAGACCAGCAGCTCCCCGCACAGAGACCAGCAGCTCCCCCATAGAGACCAGCAGCTCCCTGCAGAGACCAGCAGGTCCCCCGCAGAGACCAGCAGCTCCCAGCTGGTGTTGGTTATCTCAGCTTCTCTGGATTTGCTCGATATTCCACCGATTTGGTTACGGGGCAGTGCCGAGGGGAAAGTTTCTCACCCAAAACCGGAGCGTCAGAGCACGGCATTGTGGGAGTGAACTTCTGAAATTTCCAAAGCTTTATAAAAATCATTCTTGGGATGTGGGCATCACTGGCAAGGTCAGCAATTATTGCCCATCCCTAATTGCCCTCGAGAAGGTGGTGGTGAGCTGCCTTCTTGAACCGCTGCAGTCCGTGTGGTGAAGGTGCTCCCACAGTGCTGTTAGGAAGGGAGTTCCAGGATTTTGACCCAGCAACGATGAAGGATCGGCCGATATATTTCTAATTCAGGATGGTGTGTGACTTGGAGGGGAACTTGGAGGTGGTGGTGTTCCCATGCGCCTGCTGCCCTTGTCCTTCTAGGTGGTCGAGGTCGTGGGTTTGGGAGGTGCTGCCGAAGAAGCCTTGGCGAGTTGCTGCAGTGCATCTTGTAGATGGTACACACTGCAGCCACGGTGTGCCGGTGGTGGCGGGAGTGAATGTATAAATTCATTCTGGCAATTATCTCCCTCGCAATCACTCAAAATTTGGAGTCTGTGTTCCTACCTGATGCAGAGACGATTCTGGAGGATGGCACTGTTGGGCTGACACTGGAAGGTGGTTGCACGCTGGAACCTGGGCACTTGGCTGGTGTCTCGTCCTCACCATGTTCACAATCAGCCTCTCCATTACACAACTGCTCTCTGGGAATGCACGAACCATTTCTACAGGGTGCCTGCCCTGGCCCACAGGTCACTGGAACTGGAGAGAGACAGGAACTAGTTAACATGCGACACGTGACGCAGACCTGAAGGCAGGCAGGCGGTCAGGGAAATACACGCACCTCATTTACACGGTGCACACTCATCAGATAGATACATCCAGCTTACACACTCATTGTCTACACCTGCTAATCACTACAATCCCCTTCACAGCTCATTGCCTGCTGAAAAAGAGACTGGGTGGGCACAACAACAACTGTACACACTATTTACACACTGACTGTACACACTATTTACACACTGACTGTACACACTGACTGTACACACTATTAACACACTGACTGTACACACTGACTGTACACACTGACTGTACACACTATTAACACACTGACTGTACACACTGACTGTACACACTGACTGTACACACTATTTACACACTGACTGTACACACTATTTACACACTGACTGTACACACTGACTGTACACACTGACTGTACACACTGACTGTACACACTATTTACACACTGACTGTACACACTGACTCTATGCACTATTTACACACTGGCTGTACACACTGACTGTACACACTATTAACACACTGACTGTACACACTGACTGTACACACTATTTACACACTGACTGTACACACTGACTGTACACACTGACTGTACACACTATTTACACACTGTACACAATAGATACACACTGACTGTACACACTGATTGTACACACTATTTACACACTGACTGTACACACTATTTAAACAGACTGTACACACTGACTGTACACACTATTTACACACTGACTGTACACAGTGACTGTACACTGTACACACTGACTGTACACACTGACTGTACACACTATTTACACACTGACTACACACTATTTACACACTGACTGTACACACTATTTACACACTGACTGTATGCACTGACTGTACACACCATTTACACACTGACTGTACATACTGACTGTATGCACTATTTACACACTGACTGTACACACTGACTGTACACACTGAGTGTACACTATTTACACACTGTACATACTGACTGTACACACTACTTACACACTGACTACACACTATTTACACACTGACTGTACACACTATTTACACACTGACTACACACTATTTACACACTGACTGTACGCACTGACTGTACACACTATTTACACACTGACTGTACGCACTGACTGTACGCACTATTTACACACTGACTGTACGCACTATTTACACACTGGCTACACACTATTTACACACTGACTGTACACACTGACTGTACACACTATTTACATACTGTACACACTGACTGTACACACTATTTACACACTGACTACACACTATTTATACACTGACTGTACGCACTGACTGTACACACTATTTACACACTGACTGTACACACTACTTACACAGACTGTACACACTGACTGTACAATCTGACTGTACACATTATTTACACACTGACTACACACTGACTACACACTATTTACACACTGACTGTACGCACTGACTGTACACACCATTTACACACTGACTGTACATACTGACTGTACACACTATTTACACACTGACTGTACACACTGACTGTACACACTATTTACACACTGACTACACACTTTACACACTGACTGTATGCACTGACTGTACACACTATTTACACACTGACTGTACGCACTGACTGTACACACCATTTACACACTGACTGTACATACTGACTGTACACACTATTTACACACTGACTGTACACACTGACTGTACACACTATTTACACACTGACTGTACGCACTGACTGTACACACTATTTACGCACTGACTGTACACACTATTTACACACTGACTACACACTATTTACACAATGACTGTACACACTATTTACACACTGACGGTACACACTATTTACACACTGACTACACACTATTTACACACTGACTGTACACACTATTTACACACTGTTACATACTGACTGTACACACTGACTGTACAGTGACTGTACACACTATTTATACACTGACTGTACACACTGACTGTACACACTATTTACACACTGACTGTACACACCGACTGTACACAGTATTTACACACTGACTGTACACACTGACTGTACACTCTATTTACACACTGACTACACACTATTTATACATTGACTGTACGCACTGACTGTACACACCATTTACAAACTGACTACATACTGACTGTACACACTGACTGTACACACTATTTACACACTGACTGTACATACTGACTGTACGCACTATTTACACACTGACTGTACACACTATTTACACACTGACTACACACTATTTACACACCGACTGTACACACCATTTACACACTGTTACACACTGTACGCACTGACTGTACACACTGACTGTATGCACTATTTACACACTGACTGTACACACTGACTGTACACACTATTTACACACTGACTGTACACACTATTCACACACTGCCTGTACACACTATTTACACACTGACTACACACTATTTACACACTGACTGTACGCACTGACTGTACACACTATTTACACACTGACTGTACACACTGATTGTACACACTGACTGTACACACTGACTGTATACACTATTTCCACACTGACTGTACACACTGACTGTACACACTGTTTACACACTGACTGTACGCACTGACTGTACACACTACTTACACACTGACTGTACACACTGACTGTACACACTATTTACACACTGACTACACACTATTTACACTGACTGTACACACTATTTACACACTGACTGTACACACCGACTGTACACAGTATTTACACACTGACTGTACACTCTATTTACACACTGACTACACACTATTTATACATTGACTGTACGCACTGACTGTACACACCATTTACAAACTGACTACATACTGACTGTACACACTGACTGTACACACTATTTACACACTGATTGTACACACTGACTGTACACGCTATTTACACACTGACTGTACATACTGACTGTACGCACTATTTACACACTGACTGTACACACTATTTACACACTGACTACACACTATTTACACACCGACTGTACACACTATTTACACAGTTACACACTGTACGCACTGACTGTACACACTGACTGTATGCACTATTTACACACTGACTGTACACACTGACTGTACACACTGACTGTACACACTGACTGTACACACTGACTGTACACACTATTCACACACTGACTGTACACACTATTTACACACTGACTACACACGATTTACACACTGACTGTACGCACTGACTGTACACACTATTTACACACTGACTGTACACACTGATTGTACACACTGACTGTATACACTATTTCCACACTGACTGTACACACTGACTGTACACACTATTTACACACTGACTGTACGCACTGACTGTACACACTATTTACACACTGACTGTACACACTGACTACACACTATTTACACTGTACACACTATTTACACACTGACTGTACGCACTGGCTGTACACACTGACTGTACACACTATTTACACACTGACTGTACACACTGACTGTACACACAATTTACACACTGACTGTACACACTGACTGTACACACTATTTACACACTGACTACACACTATTTACACTCTGACTGTACACACTATTTGCACACTGACTGTACACACTATTTACATACTGACTACACACTATTTACACACTGACTGTACACACTACTTACACAGACTGTACACACTGACTGTACAATCTGACTGTACACATTATTTACACACTGACTACACACTGACTACACACTATTTACACACTGACTGTACGCACTGACTGTACGCACTGACTGTACGCACTGACTGTACACACCATTTACACACTGACTGTACATACTGACTGTACACACTATTTACACACTGACTGTACACACTGACTGTACACACTATTTACACACTGTACACACTGACTGTACACACTATTTACACACTGACTACACACTTTACACACTGACTGTATGCACTGACTGTACACACTATTTACACACTGACTGTACGCACTGACTGTACACACCATTTACACACTGACTGTACATACTGACTGTACACACTATTTACACACTGACTGTACACACTGACTGTACACACTATTTACACACTGACTGTACGCACTGACTGTACACACTATTTACGCACTGACTGTACACACTATTTACACACTGACTACACACTATTTACACAATGACTGTACACACTATTTACACACTGACGGTACACACTATTTACACACTGACTACACACTATTTACACACTGACTGTACACACTATTTACACACTGTTACATACTGACTGTACACACTGACTGTACAGTGACTGTACACACTATTTATACACTGACTGTACACACTGACTGTACACACTATTTACACACTGACTGTACACACCGACTGTACACAGTATTTACACACTGACTGTACACACTGACTGTACACACTGACTGTACACACTGACTGTACACTCTATTTACACACTGACTACACACTATTTATACATTGACTGTACGCACTGACTGTACACACCATTTACAAACTGACTACATACTGACTGTACACACTATTTACACACTGATTGTACACACTGACTGTACACACTATTTACACACTGACTGTACATACTGACTGTATGCACTATTTACACACTGACTGTACACACTATTTACACACTGACTACACACTATTTACACACTGACTGTACACACTATTTACACACTGTTACACACTGTACGCACTGACTGTACACACTGACTGTATGCACTATTTACACACTGACTGTACACACTGACTGTACACACTATTTACACACTGACTGTACACACTATTCACACACTGACTGTACACACTGACTACACACTATTTACACTGTACACACTATTTACACACTGACTGTACGCACTGGCTGTACACACTGACTGTACACACTATTTACACACTGACTGTACACACTGACTGTACACACAATTTACACACTGACTGTACACACTGACTGTACACACTGACTGTACACACTATTTACACACTGACTACACACTATTTACACTCTGACTGTACACACTATTTACACACTGACTGTACACACTGACTGTACACACTATTTACACACTGACTGTACACACCGACTGTACACAGTATTTACACACTGACTGTACACACTGACTGTACACTCTATTTACACACTGACTACACACTATTTATACATTGACTGTACGCACTGACTGTACACACCATTTACAAACTGACTACATACTGACTGTACACACTGACTGTGCACACTATTTACACACTGATTGTACACACTGACTGTACACACTATTTACACACTGACTGTACATACTGACTGTACGCACTATTTACACACTGACTGTACACACTATTTACACACTGACTACACACTATTTACACACCGACTGTACACACTATTTACACACTGTTACACACTGTACGCACTGACTGTACACACTGACTGTATGCACTATTTACACACTGACTGTACACACTGACTGTACACACTGACTGTACACACTATTTACACACTGACTGTACACACTATTCACACACTGACTGTACACACTATTTACACACTGACTACACACTATTTACACACTGACTGTACGCACTGACTGTACACACTATTTACACACTGACTGTACACACTGATTGTACACACTGACTGTACACACTGACTGTACACACTATTTCCACACTGACTGTACACACTGACTGTACACACTATTTACACACTGACTGTACGCACTGACTGTACACACTATTTACACACTGACTGTACACACTGACTACACACTATTTACACTGTACACACTATTTACACACTGTACGCACTGGCTGTACACACTGACTGTACACACTATTTACACACTGACTGTACACACAATTTACACACTGACTGTACACACTGACTGTACACACTATTTACACACTGACTACACACTATTTACACTCTGACTGTACACACTATTTGCACACTGACTGTACACACTATTTACACACTGACTGTACACTATTTACACACTGACTGTACACACTATTTACACACTGACTGTACGCACTGACTGTACACACTATTTACACACTGACTGTACACACTATTTACGCACTGACTGTGCACACTATTTACACACTGACTGTACACTGACTGTACACAATATTTTCACACTGACTGTACACTGACTGTACACACTATTTACACACTGCCTGTACACACTGCCTGTACACACTATTTACACACTGACTACACACTATTTACACACTGACTGTACACACTGACTGTACACACTATTTACACACTGACTGTACACACTGACTGTACACACTATTTACACACTGACTGTATGCACTGACTGTACACACTATTTACACACTGACTGTACACACTGACTGTACACACTATTTACACACTGACTGTACACACTATTTACACACTGACTGTATGCACTGACTGTACACACTATTTACACACTGTACACACTGACTGTACACACTATTTACACACTGACTGTACACACTGACTGTACACTATTTACACACTGACTGTATGCACTGACTGTACACTATTTACACACTGACTGTACGCACTGACTGTACACACTGACTGTACATACTGACTGTACACACTATTTACACACTGTCTGTATGCACTGACTGTACACACTATTTACACACTGACTGTACACACTTTACACACTGACTGTACACACTATTTACACACTGACTGTATGCACAGACTGTACACACTATTTTCACAGACTGTACACACTGACTGTACACACTATTTACACACTGACTGTACACACTGACTGTACACACTATTTACACACTGACTGTATGCACTGACTGTACACACTATTTACACACTGACTGTACGCAGTGACTGTACACACTGACTGTACATACTATTTACACACTGACTGTATGCACTGACTGTACACACTATTTACACACTGACTGTACACACTGACTGTACACACTATTTACACACTGACTGTACACACTGACTGAACACACTGACTGTACACACTGACTGTACACTCTATTTACACACTGACTACACACTATTTACAGACTGACTGTACGCACTGACTGTACACACTGACTGTACATACTGACTGTACACACTATTTACACACTGACTGTATGCACTGACTGTACACACTGTTTACACACTGACTGTACACACTGACTGTACACACTATTTACACACTGACTGTACACACTGACTGTACACACTGACTGTACACACTGACTGTACACACTGACTGTACACACTGACTGTACACACTGACTGTACACTCTATTTACACACTGACTACACACTATTTACAGACTGACTGTACGCACTGACTGTACACACTGACTGTACATACTGACTGTACACACTATTTACACACTGACTGTATGCACTGACTGTACACACTATTTGCACACTGACTGTACACACTGACTGTACACACTATTTACACACAGACTACACACTATTTATACACTGACTGTACGCACTGACTGTACACACTATTTACACACTGACTATGCACTGACTGTACACACTATTTACACACTGACTATGCACTGACTGTACACACTATTTACACACTGACTGTATGCACTGACTGTACACACTGACTATACACTGACTGTACACTGACTGTACACACTATTTACACACTGACTACACACTATTTACACACTGACTGTACACACTGACTGTACACACTGACTGTACACACAATTTACACACTGACTGTACACACTGACTGTACACACTATTTACACTGACTACACACTATTTACACTCTGACTGTACACACTATTTGCACACTGACTGTACACACTGACTGTACACACTATTTACACACTGACTACACACTATTTACACACTGACTGTACACACTATTTACACACTGACTACACTATTTACACACTGACTGTACACACTATTTACACACTGACTGTACGCACTGACTGTACACACTATTTACACACTGACTGTACACACTATTTACGCACTGACTGTGCACACTATTTACACACTGACTGTACACTGACTGTACACAATATTTTCACACTGACTGTACACTGACTGTACACACTATTTACACACTGACTGTACACACTGACTGTACACACTATTTACACACTGACTACACACTATTTACACTCTGACTGTACACACTATTTACACACTGACTGTACACACTGACTGTACACACTATTTACACACCGACTGTACACAGTATTTACACACTGACTGTACACACTGACTGTACACACTATTTACACACTGACTACACACTATTTACACTCTGACTGTACACACTATTTACACACTGACTGTACACACTGACTGTACACACTATTTACACACTGACTGTATGCACTGACTGTACACACTATTTACACACTGACTGTACACACTGACTGTACACACTATTTACACACTGACTGTACACACTATTTACACAGACTGTATGCACTGACTGTACACACTATTTACACACTGTACACACTGACTGTACACACTATTTACACACTGACTGTACACACTGACTGTACACTCTATTTACACACTGACTGTGTGCACTGACTGTACACACTATTTACACACTGACTGTACACACTGACTGTACACACTATTTACACACTGACTGTACACACTATTTACACAGACTGTATGCACTGACTGTACACACTATTTACACACTGTACACACTGACTGTACACACTATTTACACACTGACTGTACACACTGACTGTACACACTATTTACACACTGACTACACACTATTTATACACTGACTGTACGCACTGACTGTACACACTATTTACACACTGACTGTACACACTACTTACACAGACTGTACACACTGACTGTACAATCTGACTGTACACATTATTTACACACTGACTACACACTGACTACACACTATTTACACACTGACTGTACGCACTGACTGTACGCACTGACTGTACACACCATTTACACACTGACTGTACATACTGACTGTACACACTATTTACACACTGACTGTACACACTGACTGCACACACTATTTACACACTGTACACACTGACTGTACACACTGACTGTACACACTATTTACACACTGACTACACACTTTACACACTGACTGTATGCACTGACTGTACACACTATTTACACACTGACTGTACGCACTGACTGTACACACCATTTACACACTGACTGTACATACTGACTGTACACACTATTTACACACTGACTGTACACACTGACTGTACACACTATTTACACACTGACTGTACGCACTGACTGTACACACTATTTACGCACTGACTGTACACACTATTTACACACTGACTACACACTATTTACACAATGACTGTACACACTATTTACACACTGACGGTACACACTATTTACACACTGACTACACACTATTTACACACTGACTGTACACACTATTTACACACTGTTACATACTGACTGTACACACTGACTGTAGTGACTGTACACACTATTTATACACTGACTGTACACACTGACTGTACACACTATTTACACACTGACTGTACACACCGACTGTACACAGTATTTACACACTGACTGTACACACTGACTGTACACACTGACTGTACACACTGACTGTACACTATTTACACACTGACTACACACTATTTATACATTGACTGTACGCACTGACTGTACACACCATTTACAAACTGACTACATACTGACTGTACACACTATTTACACACTGATTGTACACACTGACTGTACATACTATTTACACACTGACTGTACGCACTATTTACACACTGACTGTACACACTATTTACACACTGACTACACACTATTTACACACCGACTGTACACACTATTTACACACTGTTACACACTGTACGCACTGACTGTACACACTGACTGTATGCACTATTTACACACTGACTGTACACACTGACTGTACACACTATTTACACACTGACTGTACACACTATTCACACACTGACTGTACACACTGACTACACACTATTTACACTGTACACACTATTTACACACTGACTGTACGCACTGGCTGTACACACTGACTGTACACACTATTTACACACTGACTGTACACACTGACTGTACACACTGACTGTACACACAATTTACACACTGACTGTACACACTGACTGTACACACTATTTACACACTGACTACACACTATTTACACTCTGACTGTACACACTATTTACACACTGACTGTACACACTGACTGTACACACTATTTACACACTGACTGTACACACCGACTGTACACAGTATTTACACACTGACTGTACACACCGACTGTACACACTATTTACACACTGACTGTACACACTGACTGTACACACTATTTACACACTGACTGTACACACCGACTGTACACAGTATTTACACACTGACTGTACACACTGACTGTACACTCTATTTACACACTGACTACACACTATTTATACATTGACTGTACGCACTGACTGTACACACCATTTACAAACTGACTACATACTGACTGTACACACTGACTGTGCACACTATTTACACACTGATTGTACACACTGACTGTACACACTATTTACACACTGACTGTACATACTGACTGTACGCACTATTTACACACTGACTGTACACACTATTTACACACTGACTACACACTATTTACACACCGACTGTACACACTATTTACACACTGTTACACACTGTACGCACTGACTGTACACACTGACTGTATGCACTATTTACACACTGACTGTACACACTGACTGTACACACTGACTGTACACACTGACTGTACACACTATTTACACACTGACTGTACACACTATTCACACACTGACTGTACACACTATTTACACACTGACTACACACTATTTACACACTGACTGTACGCACTGACTGTACACACTATTTACACACTGACTGTACACACTGATTGTACACACTGACTGTACACACTGACTGTATACACTATTTCCACACTGACTGTACACACTGACTGTACACACTATTTACACACTGACTGTACACACTGACTACACACTATTTACACTGTACACACTATTTACACACTGTACGCACTGGCTGTACACACTGACTGTACACACTATTTACACACTGACTGTACACACTGACTGTACACACAATTTACACACTGACTGTATGCACTGACTGTACACACTATTTACACACTGACTGTACACACTGACTGTACACACTATTTACACACTGACTGTACACAGACTGTACACACTATTTACACACTGACTGTACACACTGACTGTACACACTATTTACACACTGACTGTACACACTATTTACACACTGACTGTATGCACTGACTGTACACACTATTTACACACTGTACACACTGACTGTACACACTATTTACACACTGACTGTACACACTGACTGTACACTCTATTTACACACTGACTGTATGCACTGACTGTACACTATTTACACACTGACTGTACGCACTGACTGTACACACTGACTGTACATACTGACTGTACACACTATTTACACACTGTCTGTATGCACTGACTGTACACACTATTTACACACTGACTGTACACACTTTACACACTGACTGTACACACTATTTACACACTGACTGTATGCACTGACTGTACACACTATTTTCACAGACTGTACACACTGACTGTACACACTATTTACACACTGACTGTACACACTGACTGTACACACTATTTACACACTGACTGTATGCACTGACTGTACACACTATTTACACACTGACTGTACGCAGTGACTGTACACACTGACTGTACATACTATTTACACACTGACTGTACACACTATTTACACACTGACTGTACACACTGACTGTACACACTATTTACACACTGACTGTACACACTGACTGAACACACTGACTGTACACACTGACTGTACACTCTATTTACACACTGACTACACACTATTTACAGACTGACTGTACGCACTGACTGTACACACTGACTGTACATACTGACTGTACACACTATTTACACACTGACTGTATGCACTGACTGTACACACTGTTTACACACTGACTGTACACACTGACTGTACACACTATTTACACACTGACTGTACACACTGACTGTACACACTGACTGTACACACTGACTGTACACTGACTGTACACACTGACTGTACACACTGACTGTACACACTGACTGTACACTCTATTTACACACTGACTACACACTATTTACAGACTGACTGTACGCACTGACTGTACACACTGACTGTACATACTGACTGTACACACTATCTACACACTGACTGTATGCACTGACTGTACACACTATTTGCACACTGACTGTACACACTGACTGTACACTGACTGTACACACTATTTACACACTGACTACACACTATTTATACACTGACTGTACGCACTGACTGTACACACTATTTACACACTGACTATGCACTGACTGTACACACTATTTACACTGACTATGCACTGACTGTACACACTATTTACACACTGACTGTATGCACTGACTGTACACACTGACTGTACACTGACTGTACACTGACTGTACACACTATTTACACACTGACTACACACTATTTACACACTGACTGTACACACTGACTGTACACACTGACTGTACACACAATTTACACACTGACTGTACACACTGACTGTACACACTATTTACACACTGACTACACACTATTTACACACTGACTGTACACACTATTTACACACTGACTGTACACTATTTACACACTGACTGTACACACTATTTACACACTGACTGTACGCACTGACTGTACACACTATTTACACACTGACTGTACACACTATTTACGCACTGACTGTGCACACTATTTACACACTGACTGTACACTGACTGTACACAATATTTTCACACTGACTGTACACTCTGACTGTACACACTGACTGTACACACTATTTACACACTGACTACACACTATTTACACTCTGACTGTACACACTATTTACACACTGACTGTACACACTGACTGTACACACTATTTACACACTGACTGTACACACCGACTGTACACAGTATTTACACACTGACTGTACACACTGACTGTACACACTATTTACACACTGGCTACACACTATTTACACTCTGACTGTACACACTATTTACACACTGACTGTACACACTGACTGTACACACTATTTACACACTGACTGTATGCACTGACTGTACACACTATTTACACACTGACTGTACACACTGACTGTACACACTATTTACACACTGACTGTACACACTATTTACACAGACTGTATGCACTGACTGTACACACTATTTACACACTGTACACACTGACTGTACACACTATTTACACACTGACTGTACACACTGACTGTACACTCTATTTACACACTGACTGTACACTATTTACACACTGACTGTACGCACTGACTGTACACACTGACTGTACATACTGACTGTACACACTATTTACACACTGTCTGTATGCACTGACTGTACACACTATTTACACACTGACTGTACACACTTTACACACTGACTGTACACACTATTTACACACTGACTGTATGCACTGACTGTACACACTATTTTCACAGACTGTACACAGACTGTACACACTATTTACACACTGACTGTACACACTGACTGTACACACTATTTACACACTGACTGTATGCACTGACTGTACACACTATTTACACTGACTGTACGCAGTGACTGTACACTGACTGTACATACTATTTACACACTGACTGTATGCACTGACTGTACACACTATTTACACACTGACTGTACACACTGACTGTACACACTATTTACACACTGACTGTACACACTGACTGAACACACTGACTGTACACACTGACTGTACACTCTATTTACACACTGACTACACACTATTTACAGACTGACTGTACGGACTGACTGTACACACTGACTGTACATACTGACTGTACACACTATTTACACTGACTGTATGCACTGACTGTACACACTGTTTACACACTGACTGTACACACTGACTGTACACATTATTTACACACTGACTGTACACACTGACTGTACACTGACTGTACACACTGACTGTACACACTGACTGTACACACTGACTGTACACACTGACTGTACACACTGACTGTACACACTATTTACACACTGACTGTATGCACTGACTGTACACACTATTTGCACACTGACTGTACACACTGACTGTACACTCTATTTACACACTGACTACACACTATTTACAGACTGACTGTACGCACTGACTGTACACACTGACTGTACATACTGACTGTACACACTATTTACACACTGACTGTATGCACTGACTGTACACACTATTTGCACACTGACTGTACACACTGACTGTACACTGACTGTACACACTATTTACACACTGACTACACACTATTTATACACTGACTGTACGCACTGACTGTACACACTATTTACACACTGACTATGCACTGACTGTACACACTATTTACACACTGACTATGCACTGACTGTACACACTATTTACACACTGACTGTATGCACTGACTGTACACACTGACTATACACTGACTGTACACACTATTTACACACTGACTACACACTATTTACACACTGACTACACACCATTTACACACTGACTGTACACACTACTGTCTGTACGCACTGACTGTACACACTATTTACACACTGACTGTACACTGACTGTACACACTGGCTGTACACTGACTGTACACACTGACTGTACACACTATTTACACAGACTGTACACACTGACTGTACACACTATTTACACACTGACTGTACACACTGACTGTACACACTGACTGTACACACTGACTGTACACACTGACTGTACACACTGACTGTACACACTATTTACACACTGACTACACGCTATTTACACACTGACTGTACACACTATTTACACACTATCCTGTGTTCTATAGACATGAATCCCACTGTGCCTGATACACAAAGCCTGCTGCACAGAATACCAACAACCTGCATTTATGTAGCGCCTTTAGTGTAGTAAATCGTCCAATGTACAAAATAACCCACTGTACACATCGTACTGTGTATATGTGTATATGGAAAACAAAGCAAAATACTGCGGATGATGGAAATCTGAAACAACAACAGAAAATGCTGGAAGCACTCAGCAGGTCAGGCAGCATCGAGGAGAGAGAAACAGAGTCAACGGTTCGAGTCGAACCCCTCGATCTGACGAAGGGTTTGACCCGGAACGTTGACTGTTACTCCCCGATGCTGCCTGACCCGCTGAGCCGACTCTATAAAATGTGGGCGGATTATCCGACTGTTTCGAGTCGAACCCCTCGTTCTGACGAAGTGTTTGACCCGGAACGTTGACTGTTACTCCCCGATGCTGCCTGGCCCGCTGGGCCGACTCTATAAAATGTGGGCGGATTATCCGATTGTTTCCCTACATTGCAACAGTGACTCCACTTCAAACCTGCGTCACTGGCTGTGACGTGCTTTGTGACGTCCAGAGGTCGTGAAAGGCGCTACAGTATAGAAATGCATGTTCTCTTGTTCTGCTGTGCTTAATACCTACTGTACATACACCTATTGTATACAATGTGCACTCACTGTACCTGATACTGCACACACCTCACTGTATATGTACACAATATCCTATAAATGCAACACCATGTAGGCAATGTGTACACAGTACTTATTGTATATGATACTGTACAAAACCACTGTTAGACCAGCCATGATCTGATTGAATGGTAGAACCAGCTCGAGGGGCTGAATGGCCTCCTCCTGTTCCTATCTAACTGCACACCAGGACCAACTTACTACAAGCATGCATCCACAATCCCCTCGGGCCAGTCCTCTTCGATTCCTCCCAAGATCCAAATCCTCCAGCCCAAACACTCTTCCTCATCTCTCACATCAGCCCTCAGTTGTTACATTGCCCCAAACGTGGAATGTTTAGAGAAAATGTTGAATTGTCAGGGCTCAGTCAGTATCTGTGGAGGGTCAATGAGCGACAGAGACTGACTGGCTCAGTGTTTCCAGCATTTTCTACTTTAGTTTCACATCTCTTGTCTTTTGCTTCTTTCCCCAGAATATTTACCTTCAGTTTGACAGACGAGTTCATCCACTCCCGGGTCACAGTCTGACGTCCCATCACAGACCTGCTCACTCCTCAGACAGAGATTGTCTGGACACTGGAACTCTCCCGAATTACACACACAATGATGCTCATCACTGAAATCTCCGCAATCATCGTGACCATCACATCTCTGAGTGTAGGCAATACAGAGGCCCGTCCAACACTGGAACTCTGCCACTCCACACAGAGACCAACAACCTGCACAGGGTGTTCAAGGACAATTACAATCTTTACAGAATAATCCTTACCGTCAACAGTGACTACATACAGAAGGCTTCTTCGGCAGCACCTCCCAAACCCACGATCTCCACCTCGCAGAAGGACAAGGGCAGCAGCCGTATGGGAACACCACCATCTCCAGGTTCCCCTCCAAGTCACAGACCATCCTGACTTAGAAGTATATCGGCTGATCCTTCATCGTCGCTGGGTCAAAGTCCTGGAACTCCCTCCCTAACAGCACTGGGGGAGCACCTTCACCACACGGACTGCAGCGGTTCAAGGCGGCGGCTCACCACCACCTTCTCGAGGGCAATTAGGAAACCAAGGCTCCGTGGAGCAGGAGGCAGTTTACGGGGGTGGTGGGTGGAGGGAGGGAGGGGGTGGGGGGAAGGAGCAGTATAGAAAGGTTGCAGCTATAGGGGATTTGATAATTAGAGGGATAGACAGCATCCTCTGCAGCCACGATCGAGAGTCCCAAAGGGTGGACCCAGGATAAGGGATATCACAACACGGCTGAAAAGGAATTTGGAAAGGGAGGGGGAAGATCCAGTTGTCGTGATCCATGTTGGGACCAGTGACATAGGGAGGAAAAGGGTTTGAGGTCCTGCTGGGGGAGTGTCAGGAGTTAGGAACTAAATTAAAACAGCAGGGCCTTGAGGGCGGTAATCTTGGGATTATTACCCGGGCCACGTGCTAATTGGCACAGGAACAAACAGACAAGGAAGGTGAGCACGTGGCTGAAGGAGTGGTGTGGAATGGAGGGGTTCCACTTCATGGGACACCAGCTCTAGTCCTGCGACAGGAGGGAGCTGTTCTGCTGGGACGAGCTGCACCTGAACCGGGGCGGGGCCAGGGTCCTAGCGGAAAGAATAGGGCCGTAAAAAGGACCTTAAACTAATAAATTGGGTGGAATTAGTAATAATAATAATATTCTAAAGGTGAGAAGAGAAGGGATGCGAGCAAAGCTCAGGATTCAAAAAGTGATATACTCCCGCTTCAGAAACAGGTACAGGAAGTTATAATAAAATGCATAATATCAATAAAACAGCAATGATGAAAAATAAGATAAAGTGTGATAGGTCAAAAGTGAGGGAGCACCATCAGGGCAAAGGGCAGGGTGGGGAGAGATACCCAGATAAAGGTTCTCGATACAATAACACGAGGCAACAGCAATAAAACAAGAGAATTAGAAACACAAATTCAGCTTAAGGGGGATGGCCATCACAACCTGGGCACGACTGGCAGATAAATATTCCAGGTAATAGGATCTTGGGAAAGCACAGGGAAATAGGGAAAGGAGGAGGAGGTGCAATGTTGATAAAAGACACAATTACAGCAATCAGGAAGGGTGAGCAGGCACTGCATCATCAGGGACTGAGTAGGTGGGCAGGTTTCAGCTGATCGGAGTGAGTCAGCGTGGAGTTATGACGGGTCGTCATGTCTGACTAATGGGATTGAATGTTTTGCGGAGGTCACTAACATGGTGGACAGGGGAGTGTCGATGGATGTGTCTATATGGACTTCCAGAAGGCATTGGATCAGGTTCCACACAAGAGATTATTGGTCGAAATGAGACCGCACTGAACTGGAGGTAACCTTGTGACACGGGTTGGGAGGTAGGAGAGAGAGAGAGTGGGGAGAGAGGGAATGTTCTCTGCTTGGTGGGATGTGACGAGTGGTGTCCCCCAGGGATCTGTACTGGGGCCTCAGCTTTTCACTAGGTTTATAGAATCATAGAATGGTTACAGCACAGAAGGCCATTCGGCCCGTCGAGCCCGTGCCGGCTCTCTGTAAGAGCACCTCAGCTAGTCCCACTCCCCCGCCCTTTCCCCGGAGCCCTGCAAATTATTTCCCCTCAGGTACTTCTCCAACTCCCTATTGAAAGCCGTGATTGAATCTGCCTCCACCACCCTTTCAGGCAGTGCATTCCAGATCCTAACCACTCGCTGTGTAAAAAAGTTTTTCCTCGTGTTGCCTTTGGTTCTTTTGCCAATCACCTTAAATCTGTGTCCTCTGGTTCTCGACCCTTCCGCCAATGGGAACAGTTTCTCTCTATCTACTCTGTCCAGACCCCTCATGATTTTGAACACCTCGATCAAATCTCCTCTCAAACTTCTCTGCTCCAAGGAGAACAACCCCAGCTTCTCCAGTCTATCCACGTAACTGAAGTCCCTCATCCCTGGAACCATTCTTGTAAATCTTTTCTGCACCCTCTCTAAGGCCTTCACATCCTTCCTAAAGTGCGGTGCCCAGAATTGGACACAATACTCCAGTTGAGGCCGAACCAGTGTTTTATAAAGGTTCATCATAACTTCCCTGCTTTTGTACTCTATACCTCTATTTATGAAGCCCAGGATCCCGTATGATGTTTTATCCACTTTCTCGACCTGCCCTGCCACCTTCAATGATTTGTGCACATATACCCCCAGGTCTCTCTGGTCATGAACCCCCTTTAGGATTGTACCCTTTAGTTTATATTGCCTCTCCTCGTTCTTCCTACCAAAATGTATCACTTTGTACTTTTCTGTGTTAAATTTCATCTGCCACGTGTCCGCCCATTCCACCAGCCTGTCTGTGTCTTCCTGAAGTCGATCACTCTCCTCCTCACTGTTCACTATACTTCCAAGTTTTGTGTCAGCTGCAAATTTTGAAATTGTGCCCTGTATGAAGGAACAGAGAGCTGTCTATCCAAGTTTGGTGATGACACTAAGTTAGATGGAACAGTCAGTAGTGTGGACGGGAGCAGGAGTTGCAAGGGGACATCGATAGCTTCAGTGAGTGGACAAAGCTCTGGCAGATGGAGTTCAATGGATCGATCAGAGTATTTTCTAAATGGTGAGAAGCTGGGAATGGTGGGGAGCAGAGCGTTAGGGGTCCATGTACAGAAATCACTGAAAGAGTGAGGTGTTTAAGATGATTAAAGGATTCAGTAGGGTAGAGAGAAACTATTTCCTCTGGGGCGGGGGGGGGGGGGGGGGGAGTCCAGAACAAGGGGGCAGACCCTTAAAATTAGAGCCAGGCCGTTCAGGGGTGATGTCAGGAAGCACTTCTTCACACAAAGTGGGGTGGAAATCTGGAACTCTCTCCCCCAAAAGGCTGTGGTTGCTGGGGGTCAATTGGAGTTTTCAAGGCTGGGATTGATCGATTTTTGTTGGGCGATGGTATTAGGGTTGTGGAACCAGGGTGGTAAATGGGTTGAAGATACAGATCAGCCATAATCTAATTGAATGTTAGAACAGGCTCGAGAGGCTGAATGGCCTCCTCCTGTTCCTATAGCTGCAGTCTGTCTCCCGCCCTCCCTTTTATACTCAATACCTGGTGTCCTGTGTAATTCTCCCCGTACCTGATTCATCAGAGTGATCTGCGAAGCCACAGTCCAGGCGTCCATCACAGACTTGCGCGGTGGCGATACACCGCCCGCTCCCACAGCGGAACTCATCCTCAGTGCAGGCGGGGACCGGGCAGTCCCTCTCATCTGAACGGTCAGTGCAGTCCGGCCGCCCATTGCAGTGGTCAGTCTGTGCCACGCACTGACCATTGGCACACTGGAAGTGCTGTGGGTCACATGTCGGTACACAGAACTCATCGGACCCATCTCCGCAGTCGTCTTCATTGTCACAGACCCACATCTTCGGCACACAGCGGCCAGTGAGACAGGGAAACTCCGAGTCCAGGCACGGCGGAGACGGCTCACAGGACTGACCAGCGCACAGCCACTCCGCTTGATGGCAGGTACTGTGGACAAGGAAACTAATGGTGAGCCAAGACGCTACGGCCAGACACAGACCTTCCCCGTCTGGCCCAGAGACAGATATTCCCCGTCTGGCCCAGAGACAGACATTCCCCATCCGACCCAGACACAGACATTCCCCATCTAGCCCAGACACAGGCATTTCCCGTCGGAGACTGGGCCAGACACAGACATTCCCCGTCTGGGACTGGGCCAGACACAGGCATTCCCCGTCTGGCCCAGAGACAGACATTCCCCGTCTGGCCCAGAGACAGACATTCCCCATCCGACCCAGACACAGACATTCCCCATCTAGCCCAGACACAGGCATTTCCCGTCTGAGACTGGGCCAGACACAGACATTCCCCATCTAGCCCAGACACAGACATTTCCCGTCAGAGACTGGGCCAGACACAGACATTCCCCGTCTGGGACAGAGCCCAAGACAGACATTCCCCATCTGGGACTGGGCCAGACACAGACATTTCCCATCTGGCGCAGAGACAGAGATTTCCCATCTGGTATGGAGCCAGACACAGACATTCCCCGGCATTCGCTACCGGTGGGGAAAGGTGGGCCGTGTGTTCACTATTGTGGGGGAGGGGCCGGGCCCTGTGTTCACTATTGTGGGGGATGGTTCGGGCCCTGTTTTCACTATTGTGGGGGATGGGCCGGGTCCTGTGTTCACTATTGTGGGGGAGGGGCCAGGTCCTGTGTTCACTATTGTGTGGGGTGGGCCGGGTCCTGTGTTCACTATTGCGGGGGAGGGGCCAGGTCCTGTGTTCACTATTGTGGGGGAGGGGTCGGGCCCTGTGTTCACTATTGTGGGGTTGGGCCGGGTCCTGTGTTCACTATTGCAGGGGAGGGGCCAGGTCCTGTGTTCACTATTGTGGGCGATGGGCTGGGCCCTGTGTTCACTATTGTGGAGGAGGGGCCAGGCCCGGTGTTCACTATTGTGGGGGATGGGCCGGGTCCTGTGTTCACTATTGCGGGGGAGGGGTCGGGCCCTGTGTTCACTATTGTGGGGGAGGGGCCAGGCCCTGTGTTCACTATTGTGGGGGTGGGCTGGGCCCTGTGTTCACTATTGTGGGGGGTGGGCAGGGCCCTGTGTTCACTATTGTGAGGGAGGGGCTGGGCACTGTGTTCACTATTGTGGGTTGGGCTGGGCCATGTGTTCACTATTGTGGGTTGGGCTGGGCCCTGTGTTCACTATTGTGGGTTGGGCTGGGCCCTGTGTTCACTGTTGTGGGGGAGGGGCCAGGTCCTTTGATCACTATTGTGGGGGAGGGGCCAGGTCCTGTTTTCACTATTGTGGGGATGGGCTGGGCCCTGTGTTCACTATTGTGGTGGATGGGCTGGGCCCTGTGTTCACTATTGTGGGGGAGGGGCCGGGCCCTGTGTTCACTATTGTGGGGGATGGGCTGGTCCCTGTGTTCACTATTGCGGGGGATGGGCCGGTCCCTGTGTTCACTATTGTGGGGGATGGGCCGGGCCCTGTGTTCACTATTGTGGGGGATGGGCTGGTCCCTGTGTTCACTATTGTGGGGGATGGTCCTGGCCCAGTGTTCACTATTGTGGGGGATGGGCCGGGCCCTGTGTTTACTATTGTGGGGGATGGGCCGGGCCCTGTGTTCACTATTGTGGTGGATGGGCTGGGCCCTGTGTTCACTATTGTGGGTTGGGCTGGGCCCTGTGTTCACTATTGTGGGGGAGGGGCCGGGCCCTGTGTTCACTATTGTGGGGGATGGGCCGGTCCCTGTGTTCACTATTGTGGGGGATGGGCCGGTCGCTGTGTTCACTATTGTGGGGAATGGGCCGGGCCCTGTGTTCACTATTGTGGGGGATGGGCCGGTCCCTGTGTTCACTATTGTGGGGGATGGGCCGGGCCCTGTGTTCACTATTGTGGAGGGGGGGCGGCCGGGCCCTGTGTTCACTATTGTGGGGGATGGGCCAGGTTCTCTGCTCACACTTGCGACCGACACACTCACCAGTTCTTGCAGTCCTGAGTGATCACAGCTCCCTCGGGAAACACGGCTTCGCCCCAATAACAGGAGCATTCCGTGGGGTCAATGCAGCCGGAGTCTGGACAGGAAGAGAGCCGAGAATTAGATCCACGGGCCAGTGTCCGCGGGGTGGGGGCGGTCAGTGTCCGTGGGGTGGGGGACGGTCAGTGTCCGTTGGGTGGGGGGACGGTCAGTCTCCGCAGGGTGGGGGACGGTCAGTGTCCGCGGGGTGGGGGACGGTCAGTATCCGCGGGGTGGGGGACGGTCAGTGTCCGCGGGGTGGGGGGCGGTCTGTGTCCGTGGGGTGGGGCAGTCAGTGTCCATGGGGTGGGTGACGGTCAGTGTCCGTGGGGTGGGGGGCGGTCAGTGTCCGTGGGGTGGGGACGGTCAGTGTCCGCGGGGTGGGGGACGGTCAGTGTCCGCGGGGGACGGTCAGTGTCCGTGGGGTGGGGACGGTCAGTGTCCGCAGGGTGGGGGACGGTCAGTGTCCGCGGGGTGGGGGACGTTCAGTGTCCGCGGGGTGGGGGATGTTCAGTGTCCGTGGGGAGGGGTCGGTCAGTGTCCGTGTGGTGGGGGGCGGTCACTGACGTGGTGTGGGGACGGTCAGTGTCCGTGGGGTGGGGGACGGTCAGTGTCCGTGGGGCGGTGGACGGAGAGTGTCCGTGGGGTGGGGGACAGTCAGTGTCCGTGGGGTGGGGGGCGGTCAGTGTCCGTGGGGCGGTGGACGGAGAGTGTCCGTGGGGTGGGGGACAGTCAGTGTCCGTGGGGTGGGGGGCGGTCAGTGTCCGCGGGGTGGGGGACAGTCAGTGTCCGTGGGGTGGGGGGCGGTCAGTGTCTGTGCGGTGGGGACGGTCAGTGTCCGTGGGGTGGGGGACGGTCAGTGTCCATGGGGTGGGGGGCGATCAATGTCCTAGGGGGACAGTCAGTGTCCGCGGGGTGGGGGATGGTCAGTGTCCGCGGGGTGGGGGCAGTCAGTGTCCGTGGGGTGGAGACGGTCAGTGTCCCTGGGGTGGGGGACGGTCAGTGTCCGTGGAGTGGAGGACGGTCAGTGTCCGTGGGGTGGGGGACGGTCAGTGTCCGAGGGGTGTGGATGGACAGTGTCCGCGGGGTGGGGGGATGGTCAGTGTCCGCGGGGGACGGTCAGTGTCCGTGGGGTGGGGGACAGTCAGTGTCCGTGGGGTCAGGACGGTCAGTGTCCGTGGGGTGGGGACGGTCAGTGTCCGTGGGGTGGGGACGGTCAGTGTCCGTGGGGTGGGGACGGTCAGTGTCCGTGGGGTGGGGACGGTCAGTGTCCGTGGGGTGGGGGGCGGTCAGTGTCCGTGGGGTGGGGGACGGTCAGTGTCCATGGGGGACGGTCAGTGTCCATGGGGTGGGGGACGGTCAGTGTCCGTGGGGTGGGGGACAGTCAGTGTCCGTGGGGTCAGGACGGTCAGTGTCCGTGGGGTGGGGACGGTCAGTGTCCGCGGGGTGGGGGCGGTCAGTGTCCGTGTGGTGGGGGGCGGTCAGTGTCCGTGTGGTAGGGGACGGTCAGTGTCCGTGGGGTGGCGGACAGTCAGTGTCCGTGGAGTGGGGGCGGTCAGTGTCCTTGGGGCGGGGGACGGTCAGTGTCCGTGGGGTGGGGACGGTCAGTGTCCGTGGTGTGGGGACGGTCAGTGTCCGTGGGGTGGGGGCGGTCAGTGTCCGTGTGGTGGGGGGCGGTCAGTGTCTGTGGGGTGGGGGACGGTCAGTGTCCGTGGGGTGGGGGACGGTCATTGTCCGCGGGGTGGGGACGGTCAGTGTCCGTGGGGTGGGGGACGGTCATTGTCCGTGGGGTGGGGGACGGTCAGTGTCCGTGGTGTGGGGACGGTCAGTGTCCGTGGGGTGGGGGACGGTCAGTGTCCGTGGGGTGGGGACGGTCAGTGTCCGTGGTGTGGGGACGGTCAGTGTCCGTGGGGTGGGGGACGGTCAGTGTCCGTGGGGCGGGGGACGGTCACTGTCCGTGGTGGACGGTCAGTGTCCGCGGGGTGGGGATGGTCAGTGTCCGCGGAGTGGGGGACGGTCAGTGTCCGTGGGGTGGGGGACGGTCAGCATCCGCGGGGGAGCGTCAGTGTCCGCGGGGTGGGGGACGATCAATGTCCGTGGGGTGGGGGACGGTCAGTGTCCGTGGGGTGGGGGACGGTCAGTGTCCGTGGGGTGGGGACGGTCAGTGTCCGTGGGGTGGGGGACGGTCAGTGTCCATGGGGTGGGGGACGGTCAGTGTCCGTGGGGTGGGGGACGGTCAGGTCCTTGGGGTGGGGGACGATCAATGTCCGTGGGGTGGGGGACGGTCAGTGTCCTTGGGGTGGGGGACGATCAATGTCCGTGGGGTGGGGGACGGTCAGTGTCCGTGGGGTGGGGGCGGTCAGTGTCCGTGGGGTGGGGACGGTCAGTGTCCGTGGGGTGGGGGGGCGGTCAGTGTCTGTCGGGTGGTGGACGGTCAGTGTCCGTGGGGTGGGGGAAGGTCAGTGTCCGCGGGGGACGGTCAGTGTCCGCGGGGTGGGGACGGTCAGTGTCCATGGGGTGGGGGACGGTCAGTGTCCTTGGGGTGGGGGACGGTCAGTGTCCGTGGGGTGGGGGACGGTCAGTGTCCGTGGGGTGGGGACGGTCAGTGTCCATGGGGTGGGGGACGGTCAGTGTCCGTGGGGTGGGGACGGTCAGTGTCCATGGGGTGGGGGACGGTCAGTGTCCTTGGGGTGGGGGACGGTCAGTGTCCGTGGGGTGTGGAAGGTCAGTGTCCGTGGGGTGGGGGACGGTCAGTGTCCGTGGGGTGGGGACGGTCAGTGTCCACGGGGTGGGGGACGGTCAGTGTCCTTGGGGTGGGGACGGTCAGTGTCCGTGGGGTGGGGACGGTCAGTGTCCATGGGGTGGGGGACGGTCAGTGTCCTTGGGGTGGGGGACGGTCAGTGTCCGTGGGGTGTGGAAGGTCAGTGTCCGTGGGGTGGGGGACGGTCAGTGTCCGTGGGGTGGGGACGGTCAGTGTCCGTGGGGTGGGGACGGTCAGTGTCCGTGGAATGGGGGCGGTCAGTGTCCGTGGGGTGGGGGACGGTCAGTGTCCGTGGGGTGGGGGACGGTCAGTGTCCGTGGTGTGGGGGATGGTCAGTGTCTGTGGGGTGGGGAGCGGTCACTGTTGGCGGGATGGGGACGGACAGTTTCCGTGGTGTGGGGGACGGTCAGTGTCCATGGTGTGGGGGACGGTCAGTGTCTGTGGGGTGGGGAGCGGTCAGTGTTGGCGGGGTGGGGGGCCGCTGAGTTTCTCACCGTGACAAACTGTCCCCTCGGGACAGAAACAGCCCTCAACACACGAGTGTGAGGTGCAGCGAGTGTCTGTGGGGTGGGGGCGGTCAGTGTCCGTGGGGTGGGGGCGGTCATTGTCCGTGGGGTGGGGCGGTCAGTGTCCGTGGGGTGGGGGACGGTCAGTGTCCGTGGGATGGGGGACGGTCAGTGTCCGTGGGGTGGGGGCGGTCAGTGTCCGTGGGGTGGGGGACGGTCAGTGTCCGTGGGGTGGGGGACGGTCAGTGTCCGTGGGGTGGGGGACGGTCAGTGTCCGTGGGGTGGGGGACGGTCAGTGTCCGTGGTGTGCGGGGCGGTCAGTGTCCGTGGGGTGGGGACGGTCAGTGTCCGTGGTGTGTGGGATGGTCAGTGTCCGTGGGGTGGGGGACGGTCAGTGTCCGTGGGGTCGGGACGGTCAGTGTCCGTGGGGTGGGGACGGTCAGTGTCCGTGGTGTGTGGGACGGTCAGTGTCCGTGGTGTGGGGGGCGGTCAGTGTCCGTGGGGTGGGGGTTGGTCAGTGTCCGTGGGGTGGGGGATGGTCAGTGTCCGTGGGGTGGGGACGGTCAGTGTCCCCGGGCTGGGTGGCGGCCAGTGCCCGTGGGGTGGGGACGGTCAGTGTCCGTGGGGTGGGGACGGTCAGTGTCCGTGGGGTGGGGGACGGTCAGTGTCCCCGGGCTGGGTGGCGGTCAGTGCCCGTGGGGTGGGGACGGTCAGTGTCCGTGGGGTGGGGGACGGTCAGTGTCCCCGGGCTGGGTGGCGGTCAGTCTCCGTGGGGTGGGGACGGTCAGTGTCCGTGGGGTTTGGGACGGTCAGTGTCCGTGGGGTGGGGACGGTCAGTGTCCGTGGGGTGGGGATGGTCAGTGTCCGTGGGGTGGGGGACGGTCAGTGTCCGTGGGGTGGGGGACGGTCAGTGTCCGTGGGGTGGGGGACGGTCAGTGTCCGCCGGGTGGGGGACGGTCAGTGTCCGTGGGGTCGGGACGGTCAGTGTCCGTGGGGTGGGGACGGTCAGTGTCCGTGGTGTGGGGGACGGTCAGTGTCCCCGGGCTGGGTGGCGGTCAGTGTCCGTGGGGTGGGGGATGGTCAGTGTCCGTGGGGTGGGGGACGGTCAGTGTCCCCGGGCTGGGTGGCGGTCAGTGCCCGTGGGGTGGGGACGGTCAGTGCCCGTGGGGTGGGGACGGTCAGTGTCCCCGGGGTGGGGGATGGTCAGTGTCCGAGGGGTGTGGATGGTCAGTGTCCGTGGGGTGGGGGACGGTCAGTGTCCGTGGGGTTGGGACGGTCAGTGTCCATGGGGTGGGGACGGGCAGTGTCCGTGGTGTGTGGGACGGTCAGTGTCCGTGGTGTGGGGGGCGGTCAGTGTCCGTGGGGTGGGGGTCGGTCAGTGTCCGTGGGGTTGGGACGGTCAGTGTCCATGGGGTGGGGACGGGCAGTGTCCGTGGTGTGTGGGACGGTCAGTGTCCGTGGTGTGGGGGACGGTCCGTGTCCGTGGGGTGGGGGGCGGTCACTGTTGGCGGGATGGGGACGGACAGTTTCCGTGGCGTGGGGGACGGTCAGTGTCTGTGGGGTGGGGAGCGGTCAGTGTTGGCGGGGTGGGGGGCCGCTGAGTTTCTCACCGTGACAAACTGTCCCCTCGGGGCAGAAACAGCCCTCGACACACGAGTGAGGTGCAGCGAGTGTCCGTGGGGTGGGGGCGGTCATTGTCCGTGGGGTGGGGGACAGTCAGTGTCCGTGGGGTGGGGACGGTCAGTGTCCGTGGTGTGGGGGACGGTCAGTGTCCGTGGGGTGGGGGCGGTCAGTGTCCGTGGGGTGGGGGCGGTCATTGTCCGTGGGGTGGGGGACAGTCAGTGTCCGTGGGGTGGGGGACGGTCAGTGTCCGTGGGGTGGGGACGGTCAGTGTCCGTGGTGTGGGGGACGGTCAGTGTCCGTGGTGTGGGGGACGGTCAGTGTCCGTGGTGTGGGGGACGGTCAGTGTCCGTGGTGTGGGGGACGGTCAGTGTCCGTGGGGTGGGGGTCGGTCAGTGTCCGTGGGGTGGGGGACGGTCAGTGTCCCCGGGCTGGGTGGCGGTCAGTGTCTGTGGGGTGGGGGATGGTCAGTGTCCGTGGGGTGGGGGACGGTCAGTGTCCCCGGGCTGGGTGGCGGTCAGTGTCCGCGGGGTGGGGATGGTCAGTTTCCCCGGGCTGGGTGGCGGTCAGTGTCCCCGGGCTGGGTGGCGGTCAGTGCCCGTGGGGTGGGGACGGTCAGTGTCCGCGGGGTGGGGGACGGTCAGTGTCCGCGGGGTGGGGGACGGTCAGTGTCCGCGGGGTGGGGACGGTCAGTGTCCGTGGTGTGGGGGACGGTCAGTGTCCGTGGGGTGGGGACGGTCAGTGTCCGTGGTGTGGGGGGCGGTCAGTGTCCGTGGGGTGGGGGTCGGTCAGTGTCCGTGGGGTGGGGATGGTCAGTGTCCGTGGGGTGGGGACGGTCAGTGTCCCCGGGCTGGGTGGCGGTCAGTGCCCGTGGGGTGGGGGACGGTCAGTGTCCGTGGGGTGGGGACGGTCAGTGTCCGTGGGGTGGGGGACGGTCAGTGCCCGTGGGGTGGGGACGGTCAGTGTCCGCGGGGTGGGGGACGGTCAGTGTCCGCGGGGTGGGGGACGGTCAGTGTCCGCGGGGTGGGGACGGTCAGTGTCCGTGGTGTGGGGGACGGTCAGTGCCCGTGGGGTGGGGACGGTCAGTGTCCGCGGGGTGGGGGACGGTCAGTGTCCGCGGGGTGGGGACGGTCAGTGTCCGTGGTGTGGGGGACGGTCAGTGCCCGTGGGGTGGGGACGGTCAGTGTCCGCGGGGTGGGGGACGGTCAGTGTCCGCGGGGTGGGGACGGTCAGTGTCCCCGGGCTGGGTGGCGGTCAGTGCCCGTGGGGTGGGGACGGTCAGTGTCCGCGGGGTGGGGATGGTCAGTGTCCGTGGTGTGGGGGACGGTCAGTGCCCGTGGGGTGGGGACGGTCAGTGTCCGCGGGGTGGGGGACGGTCAGTGTCCGCGGGGTGGGGACGGTCAGTGTCCCCGGGCTGGGTGGCGGTCAATGTCCGTTGGGTGGGGACGGTCAGTGTCCGTGGGGTTTGGGGCGGTCAGTGCCCGTGGGGTTTGGGGCGGTCAGTGCCCGTGGGGTGGGGACGGTCAGTGTCCGTGGGGTGGGGGACGGTCAGTGTCCCCGGGCTGGGTGGCGGTCAGTGTCCGTGGGGTTTGGGGCGGTCAGTGTCCATGGTGTGGGGGACGGTCAGTGTCTGTGGGGTGGGGAGCGGTCAGTGTTGGCGGGGTGGCGGGCCGCTGAGTTTCTCACCGTGACAAACTGTCCCCTCGGGGCAGAAACAGCCCTCGACACACGAGTGTGAGGTGCAGCGAGTGTCGGGACCCCCAGTTGGGTCAGCACAGGTCTGAGGGCACAGGGGGCCACAGGCTTCGTACACCTGCCCTTTATCGCACTGCATGGCTGCAAAACAAGAGAGAGAGAGACATCAGATCGTCTTAAGGAAGTGGCCCTAGAAATAGTGGATGCATTGCTGATCATCTTCCAACATTCGATGGAATCTGGTACAGTACCCATGGATTGGAGGGTAGCTAATGTTACCCCATTATTCAAAAAAGGTGGTAGAGAGAAAACGGGGAATTACAGACCGGTAAGCCTGACATCGGTAGTGGGGAAAATGCTAGAGTCCATTATAAAAGATGTAATAGCAGAGCACTTGGAAAGCAGTGACAGGATCGGACAAAGTCAACATGGATTTACAAAAGGTAAATCGTGCTTGACTAATCTACTGGAATTTTTTGAGGATGTAACTGGTAGAATAGATAAGGGAGAACAAGTGGATGTGGTGTATTTGGACTTTCAAAAGGCTTTCGATAAGGTCCCGCATAAGAGATTAGCGTGCAAAGTTAAAGCGCATGGGATTGGGGGCAAGGTATTGACTTGGATAGAGAACTGGTTGGCAGACAGAAAGCAAAGAGTTGGAATAAATGGGTCTTTTTCCGAGTGGCAGGCAGTGACTAGTGGGGTACCGCAGGGATCGGTCCTTGGACCCCAGCTATTCACAATATATATTAATGATCTAGACAAGGGAACTAGATGTAATATCTCCAAATTTGCAGACGACACAAAGCTGGGTGGGCGTGTGTGCTGTGAGGAGGATGCCGAGAAACTCCAGGATGATTTGGACAGGTTGGGTGACTGGGCAGATGCATGGCAGATGCAATATAACGTGGATAAATGTGAGGTTGTCCACTTTGGTGTCAAAAACAGGAAGGCAGATTATTATCTGAATGGCAATAGATTGGGAGAAGGGGAAGTGCAACGAAACCTGGGTGTCCTTGTGCACCAGTTGCTGAATGTAAGCATGCAGGTGCAGCAGGTGGTTAAGAAGACAAATGGTATGTTGGCCTTCGTAGCGAGAGGGTTTGAGTACAGGAACAAGGATGTCTTGCTGCAGTTGTACAGGACCTTGGTGAGACCACATCTTGAGTATTGTGTGCAGTTTTGGTCGCCTTATCTGAGGAAGGATGTTCTTGCCATGGAGGGAATGCAGCGAAGATTCACCAGGCTGATAACTGGGATGGCAGGAATGATGTATGAGGAGAGATTGGGTCGATTAGGCTTATACTTGCTGGAGTTTAGAAGAATGAGAGGGGATCTCATTGAAACTTATAAAATTCTAACAGGACTAGGCAGACTAGATACAGGAAGGATGTTCCCGATGGTCAGGGAGTCCAGAACCAGGGGTCACAGTCTAAGGATAAGGGGTAAGCCTTTTAGGACAGAGATGAGGAGGAATTTCTTCACCCAGAGAGTCATGAACCTGTGGAATTCTCTACCACAGAAGGCAGTGGAGGCCAATTCATTAAATATATTCAAGAAGGAGTTGGATATATTTCTTAAGGCTAAACGGATCAAGGGATATGGGGAGAAGGCAGGGACTGGGTACTGAATTTGGATGATCAGCCATGATCTCATTGAATGGCGGAGCAGGCTCGAGGGGCCGAATGGCCGACTCCTGCTCCTATTGTCTATGTTTCTATGTCTGGACAGATACTGACTTACCATATCCTGAAAACCCCCAAATCCCCCCATGCCCCGAAACCCCAAACTCCCCAAAACTCACTGAAACACCCGCCCTGCGAAATTCACCCATCCCCCGAACATTTCCAGCCCGGAATTTGTGATGGGTCGATCAGGTCAGGTCGGACTATACTAGTTGAATGTATTGAGGACATCACCAAAATGGTGGATTGGGAGTGTCGGTGTATGTTGTCGAGATGGACTTTCAAAAGGCATCTGAGGTTCCACACGAGAGATTATTGGTAGAAATGAGACCTTGTGACATGGGTGGATAATTGCTTGGGAGGTAGGAGAGAGAGAGAGTGGGGTTAGAGGGAATAGAATCAGAGAATGGTTACAGCACAGAAGGAGGCCATTCGGCCCGTCGAGCCCGTGCCGGCTCTCTGCAAGAGCACTTCAGCTAGTCCCGCGCCCCCGCTCTTTCCCTGTAACCCTGCAAATCTTTTTCCATCAGATACATATCCAACTCCCTTTTGAAAGCCACGATTGAGTCTGCCTCCAGAATCAGGCAGTGCATTCCAGATCCTAACCACTCGCTGCGTAAAAAAGTTTTTCCTCATGTCGCCTTTGGTTCTTCTGCCAATCACCTTAAATCTGTGTCCTCTGGTTCTCGACCCTTCCGCCAATGGGAACAGTTTCTCTCTATCTACTCTGTCCAGACCCCTCATGATTTTCAACACCTCTATCAAATCTCCTCTCAATCTTCTCTGCTCCAAGGAGAACAACCCCAGCTTCTCCAGTCTATCCACGTAACTGAAGTCCCTCATCCCTGGAACCATTCTTGTAAATCTTTTCTGTACCCTCTCTAAGGCCTTCACATCCTTCCTAAAGTGCGGTGCCCAGAATTGGACACAATACTCCAGTTGAGGCCGAACCAGTGTTTTATAAAGGTTCATTATAACTTCCTTGCTTTTATACTCTATACCTCTATTTATGAAGCCCAGGATCCTGTAAGCTTTTTTAACCACTTTCTCGACCTGCCCTGCCACCCTCAACGATTTGTGCACATACACCCCCAGGTCTCTCTGTTCATGCACCCCCTTTAGGATTGTACCTTTTAGTTTATATTGCCTCTCCTCGTTCTTCCACCAAAATGTATCACTTCGCACTTTTCTGCGTTAAATTTCATCTGCCACGTGTCTGCCCATTTCACCAGCCTGTCTGTGTCTTCCTGAAGTCTATCGCTCTCCTCCTCACTGTTCACTATACTTCCACGTTTTGTGTCATCGGCAAATTTTGAAATTGTGCCCTGTACACCCACGTCCAAGTTTGAATGGGATATTTGAGTATTTCCAAGGGTGTCAGTTTTTAAAGCAATCTAGTGCCATAAGTCAATGGAACAAGCGGGGGAATTGGAACTCTCCTTGCCGGGCGTGTTAATTTCCTGCACCTTTCCTGCCCCGTGGCGATTTCAACCCAGCTGCTTTCTCATGCAGCCGAAGCACTGGCTGAATCAGAGCGTGCATTTATGCAAATCAGGTTATCTATGATGTACACAGGAGCCTAACCCCATTGAACCACCGCCTGACAAGTCCTGGCCACCCTGCTCAGTGAAACATGATCTGCAGGAAGAAGAGGTGCAGGTAAAATAAGTGTTAAACTTCTTTTGTGGGGCCAGTAGGAGCAGGAAAGTCTGGGGCTCGGCTACCTTCCTTTATTAAATCCAGGCTAGCGCCCACTCTATTCACTGTACCAAGACAGCCATAGCTAAAGGCACGAATGATATCCTCTGTGACTATAAGCTTGATGCACCATACCTCTCTGTCCTCAACCTCTTTGTAGTGCCCCATTCTCGCCGACTGTTTCTCATCTGTGGTTCAGTTTTGAGGGATTACCCTTTACTGGTTCCACTAGTAAATGTCTACTAATGATCCCCAAGCAATTCCCAAACAGCCAGCTCCGAGAAACCCCATGGCTCCATCCACAACTCCTCCTTTTCCTCATGTATGCGTTGTCCCTGAGGAATCTTATCTGTAAACAGTGATTCAGTTTCCACAAGTATTCTGACAGAATCACTGCTCTCAATTCACAACCATCTCTGCATTGTCAGATTGCCTATCTGATATCACTGAGATGAGGAGAAATTTCTTCACTCAGAGGGTGGTGAATCTTTGGAATTCTCTGCCCCAGAGGGCTGTGGATGCCGAGTCTTTGATTATATTCAAGGCTGAGATCGATAGATTTTTGGACTCTCGGGGAATCAAGGGATATGGAGATCAGGCGGGAAAGTGGAGTTGAGGTCGATGATCAGCCATGATCTTATTGAATGGCGGAGCAGGCTCGAGGGGCCGTATGGCGGAGCAGGCTCGAGGGGCCGTATGGCGGAGCAGGCTCGAGGGGCCGTATGGCGGAGCAGGCTCGAGGGGCCGTATGGCGGAGCAGGCTCGAGGGGCCGTATGGCGGAGCAGGCTCGAGGGGCCGTATGGCGGAGCAGGCTCGAGGGGCCGTATGGCGGAGCAGGCTCGAGGGGCCGTATGGCGGAGCAGGCTCGAGGGGCCGTATGGCCCACTCCTGTTCTTATTTCTTAGGTTCTTAGATCATCATAGATTAGCCAGAACTATCTCCAGTTGAATATTAGGAAAACCAAGGTCACATTATTCATCTCCTGCCAAAAATCTCAGGACCTTTGCTCCTGACTCTAACTCCATTCCTGGACTCACTCAGGCTGAATAGACCATGTGCAACTTCTGTGCTCTGTTTGACTCTCAGTTGAGCTTAAAACCCCATATTCCTATATATAACTGAAGTCCCTCATCCCTGGTATCATCCTGGTAAATCTCCTCTGCACCCTCTCCAAGGCCTTGACATCCTTCCTGAAGTGTGGGGCCCACAATTGTACACAAGACTCCAGCTGGGGCCTAACCAGGGATTTGTAAAGGCTTAACATGACTTCCTTGTTTTTTCTTTTCAATGCTCCTATTTACAAAGCCAAGTATCCCATCTGCTTTCTTAATCACCTAAATTTGTAGATATGCACTGCAAGGTCCCTCTGATCTTGCACCCCACCACCCACCCCCCCTCAAAATAGGACCATTTAGATTATCCTGCTTCTCCATGTTGTTTCTCCCAAAGTGCATCACTCCACACTTATCCACATTAAATTGCATCTGCCACATGTCTGCCCATTTCACCAGTCAGTATATGTCCTCCTGAAGTCTGCTACCACCCTGCTCACTAATTACTGCGTTGCCAAGTTTTCTATCATCCGCAAACTTCAAAATTGTACCCCCTATACCCAAGTTCAGGTCACTTATATATAACAAGAAAAGCAGTGGTCCTAATACTGACCCTGGGGGGCCCCACTGCATACTTCTCTCCAGTCAGAAGAACATCCGTTCACCACTCCTCTCCGCTCCTGTCCCAAGTTACCACCGTCCCTATAATCCCACCTGCTTCTATTTTCCAAATGTCTGTTATGTGATACTTTATTAAATGGGTTTTGAAAGTCCAGATATACAACTACTGCACTACCGTCATCAACCCTCTGTTACTTCATCAAAGAACTCAATCAGGTTAGTCAGACACAATTTGCCTTTAACAAATTCGTGCTGGCTGCCCCTTATTAATCCACGCTTCTCCAAGTGAGAATTAATTTTGTCCTTGACAATGGGGTTACAGGGATTGGGTGGGATATGTGTCGGTGCAGGCTCGATGGGCCAAATGGTCTCTATCTGCACTGTGGGGTTTCTGTGATTCTGTGAATGGTCTCTAGTAATTTTCCCACCACTGACGATACACTGATTGGCCTGTGATTACCAGGTTTATCCCTCTCCTCTTTTTTTGTATTGGGGTAAATCATGTGCAATCCTCCAGTCCTCTGGCACCATTCCCATATCCAAGGAGGATTGAAAGATTGTGGTCACAGAATCATAGAAATTTACAGCACAGAAGGAGGCCATTCGGCCCATCTTGTCCATGCCGGCCGACAAAGAGCTACAGCCTAATCCCACTTCCCAGCTCTTGGTCCGTAGCCCTGTTGGTTACGGCACTTCAAGTGCTATTTCCTCTTTTGCTTCTCTTAACAGTCTGGGATACATTTACATAACATAAGAACATAAGTAATAGGAGCAGGAGTCGGCCATTCGGCCCTTCGAGCCTGCTCCGCCATTCATAGATACATAGATACATAGAAGATAGGAGCAGGAGTAGGCCATTCGGCCCTTCGTGCCTGCTCCGCCATTCGATGAGATCATGGCTGATCCTTTAATTCAGTATCCCGTCCCCGCCTTCTCTCCGTAACCCTTAACCCCTTTTGCCCGTAGAAATATATCTAATTCCCTCTTAAATATATTTAATGAGCTGGCGTACACTGCCCTCTGTGGCAATGAGTTCCACAGGTTCACCACTCTCTGAGTGAAGAAATTCCCCCTCATCTCTGTCCTAAATGGTTTAGCCCTTATCCTTAAATTATGTCCTCTAGTTCTGTTCTCACCCGCCAAGGGAAACATTCCTTCTGCATCCAGTCTGTCTAGACCTGTCAGAATTTTATACACTTCTATGAGGTCCCCTCTCAATCTTCTAAACTCCAGTGTGTACATCCCTAAACTACATAGTCTCTCCTCATAGGTCATTCCCGCCATTCCTGGTATCAGCCTGGTGAATCGCCACTGCACCCCCTCCATGGCAAGAACATCCTTCCTCAGATGAGGCGACCAAAACTGTACACAGTACTCGAGGTGTGGTCTCACCAGTGCCCTGTACAGCTGCAGCAAGGTATCCCTGTTCCTGTATTCTAACCCTTTTGCTATGAAGGCCAGCATACCGTTTGCCTTCTTGACCGCCTGTTGCACCTGCATGCTCGCCTTCAGTGACTGGTGTACAAGACTTCGCACTTGTCCACATTATAGTGCATCTGCCATTTATCCGCCCAATCGCCCAGTCTGTCCAAATCGCTCTGGAGCTTCCTGGTCTCTTCCTCTGAGCCCACCCCCCCTCCTAGTTTAGTGTCGTCTGCAAATTTGGAAATGCTGCATCCGACTCCCTGATCCAGGTCATTAATGTAAATTGTGAACAGCTGGGGGCCCAGGACAGATCCCTGTGGTACCCCACTTGTTACTGCCTGCCATTCAGAAAATGAGCCGTTTATTCCAACTCTCTGTTTTCTATCTGACAGCCAGTTCCCTATCCACGCCAAAACTTTCCCCTTTATCCCATGAGCCTCAATTTTCCATGCTAATCTTTTATGTGGGACCTTATCGAAGGCCTTTTGGAAGTCCAGGTACACCACATCTACTGGCTCTCCCCCATCTATTCTACCAGTTACTCCCTCAAAAAATTCCAATAGATTAGTCAATGCGATCATGGCTGATCTTCTGCCTCAAATCCATTCATCGGCCCTATCGCCATATCCCTTGATGCCCTTACTAGTCAGAAATCTATTGACTTCTGTTTTGAATTTTGGTTAGAAAAGAGAGTGTCTGTTTTCTCATTACAAAGACTCTGCAATGAATATAGAAAGTACAGAGATCTAAAAAAGGGAATAAGAGGGGCAAAGAGAGAGTACATAAGGAATAGGAGCAGGAATAGGCCACTTGGCCCCTCACGCCTGCTCCGCCAGTCAATAAGATCATGGCTGATCTTGGGCTCAAAGCCACTTCCCTGCCCACTCCCTATAAACCTTCACTCCCTTATCTTGCAAAAATCTGTCTATCGCCACCTTAATGTATTCAATGACCCAGCCTCCACGGCTCTCTGGGGCAGAGAATTCCACAGATTCACGACCCTCTGAGAGAAGAAATTCCTCCTCATCTCAGTTCCAAAAGGGCGACCCTTATTCTAAAACTATGCCCCCACTGAGTTCTAGATTTCCCCACGAGTACCAGAATAGATTAATGGTTAACATAAAAGGGTACCCAAAACACAAATAGCAAAAGGGTAGTCAAAGGATCGGTAGGGCAGATTAGGGACCAAAAAGGAGATCTTCTTATGGCCGAGGTACTAAATGAGTACTTTGTATCCGTCTTCACTAGAAGAGGATGCTACCAATGTAGCAGTAAAGGAGGAAGCAATATTGGACAGGATAAAAATAGATAAAGAGCAAGCACTTAAAAGGTTAGCATTCCTCAAAGTCAACATGGATTTACAAAAGGTAAATCGTGCTCGACTAATCTACTGGAATTTTTTGAGGGTGTAACTGGTAAAATAGATAAGGGAGAACCAGTGGATGTGGTGTATTTGGACTTTCAGAAGGCTTTCGATAAAGTCCCTCACCCGGGCCTGGGGATTTATCCACTTTCAAAGCTGCTAAACCCCTTAATACTTCCTCTCTCACTATGTTTATTTCATCTAATATTTCACACCCCTCCTCCCTGATTGCAATTTCTGCATCGTCCCTCTCTTGTGTGAAAACAGATGCAAAGTATTCATTAAGAACCCTACCCATGTCTTCCGCCTCCACACACAGGTTACCTTTATGGTCCCTAATAGGCCCGACTCTTACTTTAGTTATCCTCTTGCTCTTAATGTATTTATTAAAACATCTTTGGGTTTTCCTTGATTTTACTTGCCAATATTTTTCCATGCCCTCTCTTTGCTTTCTTAATTTCCTTATTAATTTCACCCCTGCACTTTCTATACTCCTCTAGGGTTTCTGCAGTATTGAGCCCTCGGTACCTGTCATAAGCTTCCCTTTTTTGCCTTATCCTACCCTGTGTGCCCTTTGACATCCAGGGAGCTCTAGGTTTGTTAGTCCCACCCTTTTTCTTTAAGGGAACATACTTGCTCTGAGCCCTCACTATCTCCTCCTTGAATGCCTCCCACTGCTCTGACACTGATTTACCTTCAAGTTTCTGTCTCCAGTCCACTTTGGCTAAATCACCTCTCAGCTTAGTAAAATTAGCTTTTCCCCAATTGAGAACTTTTACTCCTGGTCTGTCCTTGTCCTTTTCCAAAATTACCCTAAATCTAACTGAATTATGATAATTACCACCGATATGCTCTCTCACCGATACCCCTTCCACCTGCCCAGCTTCATTCCCTAAAACTAGGTCCAGAACCGCCCCCCCCCTCTCGTTGGGCTTGCTACATACTGGCTAAAAAAGTTCTCCTGAATGTATGTTAAGAATTCTGCTCCCTCTATACCTTTCACACTAATTTTATCCCAGTTAATATTAGGGAAGTTGAAATCCCCGACTATTACTGCCCTGTTTCTGTACGTCTCAGAAATTTGACTACATATTTGCTCTTCTCTCTCCCTCTGACTGTTTGGGGTCTGTAGTTCACTCCCAGCAGTGTGATCGCCCCTTTTTTGTTTTTCAGTTCAACCCATATGGCCTCGTTGGATGATCCTTCTAAGATATCATCCCTCCTCACAGCTGTAATTGTTTCTTTAATTAATATTGTAACCCCCCCTCCTTTTTTATCCCCCTCTCTATCTCGTCTGAAAACCCTGTAACCAGGAATGTTGAGCTGCCATTCCTGCGCTTCTTTCAGCCATGTCTCTGTAATGGCTATAATATCACACTCCCACGTGTCTATCTGGGCCCTCAGCTCAGCTTCCGCTATTCCCACCCTTATTTCCCTTAGCAACCTCGGATGCATCCCGTCCGGATCGGTTGACTTGTTAACTTTGAGTGATGCCAACCTAATTAGTACCTCCTTGCTATCTATTTTTATCCGATTCAATATCTCTACTCCCCTCTACTGCGACACTAACTTCATCCTCTTCTTTTGTGAAGACAGATGGGGGCACCTTCGCCACACGGACTGCAGCGGTTCAAGAAGGCGGCTCACCACCACCTTCTCAAGGGCAATTAGTGATAGGCAATAAATGCCGGCTTTGCCAGTGACGCTCACATCCCGAGAATGAATAATTTAAAAAAATGCGACATAACTCAGTCATGCCCACTGCTTCCACAAGAAGATTTATTTTTTTGTCCCTACTCTGCCCCATTATTCCTTTAAGTATCATTTTACTTTTTATATGTTAATAAAAGATTTTTGGATTTGTTTTATGTTATCCGCTAATCTTTTCCCATACTCTCTCTTTGGCCTTCTTGTATCCTTTTTGAATTTCCCCCCTGCACTCTCTGTATTCTCCCTGTTTTCTACTGTATTCTGTACCTGACATTTGTCATAAACCTCCTTTTTCTGTTTTATTTTAACCTCTATTAACTTCTACAGTCATCCAGGGAGCTCTAGCTTTGGATGTCCCATCTTTCCTCTTTACGGGAATATGCTTGGTTTGTACACAAACTATCTCCGCCCTGAAGACCTGCCATTTCTCATTCACTGTATTCCTGTCCAATCTTTGTTTCCAGTCCACCTGTACTTGATCCCTTCTCAAATCACTGAAATTGGCTCTCTTCCAGTTGGGTATTTTCACAGTTGATTTTTCATTGTCCCTTTCCATAACTACTTTAAACCTAAATTATATTATGATTACTATTACCCAGATGTTCTTCCAGCGAAACACACTTTAGTTGCCCTACTTCCAGCTAGGTCCAGCACTGCTTCCTTCATCATTGGGCTAGAAACACAAGGATTAAGAAAGTTCTCCTGTACACATTTTAGGAATTCTTTACCCTCCTTGCCCTTTACCTTGTTTTTTTCCCAGTCTATATTCAGGTAATTGAAGTCCCCCCACTATTACTGCTCTATTATTTTTACATTTCTCTGCAACTTGCCTACAAATTTGCTCCTCTATTTCCTTCTCACTATTGGAGGGAGTCGATAGTAAACACCCAGAAATGTAACAGCTCCTTTCGGTTCCTTAACGCTAACCAACTACATTCAGTCTTTGAACTCCTAGTATATCGTCTCTTTGTAGAACTGGAATATTATCCTTCATCAATACTGACACCCGCTCTCCTGTCTTTTTCCCTTCCCGATCCCTTCTGAATACATTGCAGCCAGGAATGTTTAGTTCCCATTCCTGCCCATGTTGATGCCACTATATCACAACCCATGTGGCAACTTGTGCCTGCAGCTCATCAACTTTATTTGTAACATTCCTGCATTAACACACGTGCAGTCCCACACCATTGTTGTTTTCCCTCCATCTGATTCCCGCTTTTTCTGCACTATTCTTTGTTCTGTTGCTGTCTGTTCCTCCCAGTTCCTCTGAAACTAAGGTCTTCAATCTAAACAGAGGAAACTACAAGGGTATGAGGGACAAGTTGGCCATGGTAGATTGGGTGGACATACAATGGCTAACATTCAAGGAAATAATGCATAATTTCCAACAAACATATATTCCTCTAGGGCATAAAAACCCAAAAGGAAAAGTGATCCAACCATGGCTAACAAAAGAAATTAAAGGTAGTATTAAGTCAAAGGAGGAAGCTTATAAAGTTGCCAGAAAAAGCGGTCAGCCTGAGGATTGGGATCTTTTTAGAAATCAGCAAAGGGGGACCAAGAAATTGATAAAGAAAGGGAAAATGGAATATGAGCACAAACTTGCGAAAAGTATAAAAACGGATTGTAAAAGCTTCTATAGGTATGTGAAAAGGAAAAGATTGGCGAAGGTAAATAAATGTAGGTCCTTTACAGTCAGAGATGGGAGAATTTATAATGGGGAATGAGGAAATGGCAGAGAAATTAAATAAATACTTTGTTTCTGTCTTCATGGAGGAAGACACAAAAAACCTCCCAGAAATACGAGAAAACCAAAGGTGTGATGAGAATGGGAAACTTAAAGAAATTATTATTAGTAAAAAAACAGTTCTAGCAAAATTAATGGGACTAAAAGTCAATAAATCCCAAGGATCGGATGACCTACATCCTAGGGTTTTGAAAGAGGTGGCCATTGGGATAGTGGACGCATTGGTTGTCATCTTCCAAAATTCTATAGATTCTGGAACGGTTCCTGCAGATTGGAGGATAGCAAATGTAACCCCGCTATTTAAGAAAGGAGGGAGAGAGAAAACGGGGAACTACAGACCTGTTAGCCTCACATCAGTAGTTGGGAAAATGCTGGAATCTATTATAAAGGATGCAATAACTGGGCACTTAGAAACTAATAGTAAGATTGGGCAGAGTCCACATGGATTTATGAAAGGGAAATCCTGTTTGACAAACCTATTGGAGTTCTTTGAGGATGTAACTAGTGGAGTAGACAAAGGGGAACCGGTAGATGTGGTGTATCTGGATTTTCAGAAGACCTTCGATAAGGTCCCACACAAGAGGTTGGTGAACAAAATTAGGGCACATGGAATTGGGGGTAATATACTAGCATGGATTGAGAATTGGTTAACAGACAGAAAACAAAGAGTACGGATAAACGGGTCTTTTTCAGGATGGCAGGCTGTGACTAGTGGGGTACCGCAAGGATCGGTGCTTGGGCCCCAGCTATTCACAATCTATATCAATGATTTGGATGAGGGGACTAAATGTAACATTTCCAAATTTGCTGATGATACAAAGCTAGGTGGCAGTGTCAGTTGCGAAGAGGATGTGAAGAGGCTTCAAGGGGATCTCGACAGGCTCAGTGAGTGGGCGAGAACATGGCAGATGGAATATAATGTGGATAAATGTGAAGTTATCCACTTTGGTAGAAAAAACAGAAAGGCAGAGCATTTACTAAATAGTGAAAGATTGGGGAATGCAGATGCTCAAAGGGACCTGGGTGTCCTTGTACATGAGTCACTGAAAGTGAATGTGCAGGTGCAGCAAGCCATTAGGAAGGGAAATGGTGTGCTGGACCTTCATTACAAGAGGATTTGAGTACAGGAGTAAAGAAGTCTTACTCCAATTATATAGGGCCTTGGTGAGACCACACCTGGAGTAGTGTGTACAATTTTGGTCTCCTTACCTAAGGAAGGATATACTTGCCATAGAGGGCGTGCAACGAAGGTTCACGAGATTGATTCCTGGGATGACGGGAGCTCAATGTCTCAGCCTGAACTCAAATGTTCTCTGACTCTTGGGCTTCTGTGCATCCCCCTATTAGTGTTCCTCACATTGGTAGCGATCTGACCCCACTCTCTGGAACTCACTGCCTAACATTCATCTTTCTACTTCCCTCTCAAGTTTTTAAAACCTTCACATAACCTACCTTCAGCCAAAGTCTCCTAAATCCGCTACTGCTCTGTCTTTCTGCGATGTGAAACACCTTGGGATATTTTAGCATGTTAAAGGCACTCTGAACTGCAAGTTACTTCACTGATGCAATTCAGGCAAGAGAAATGATCATGTTCTCTGAATGGCGGGTGTGACTTGTGGTGTTCCCCAGGGATCTGCACTGGGGCCTCAGATTTTCACCATATTTATTAAGGACTTGGATGAAGGAATCGAGAGCTGTAGATCCAACTTTGCTGATGACACCAACTTAGAAAGCACAGTAAACAGTGTAGCTGTGACATTGAGAGATTAAGTGAGTGAGCAACATTGACTAGGCTTGGATTCCCTCGAGTTTAGAAGATGATCTAATTAGATCTAAGGGTGATCTAATCGAGGTATTTAAGATGATTAAAGAACTTAACAGGGTAGATGGGAGAAACTATTTCCTCTGGTGGGGGGAGTCCAGAACAAGGGGGCAGAACCTTAAAATTAGAGCCAGGCCGTTCAGGGGTGATGTCAGGAAGCACTTCTTCACACAAAGGGTGGTGGAAATCTGGAACTCTCCCCCGCAAAAGGCTGTGGATGCTGTTGGAGCTTTCAAGATTGAGATCGATAGGTTTTTGTTGGGTAAGGAGATCAAGAGATCCGGAGCAAAGATGAGTAAATATTAAGGACAGGTCAGCCATGATCTAAATGTAATCTAGGGGCTGAATGGCCTCCTCCTGCTCCTATGTTCGTATACAGTGGCGCGCAGATTCCTACAGAGGCTCCCCCACACATGTATCCATACAATAGAATACCACACCCGGTTTGTGGGACTGTGCAGGGTACGTACGGCAGAGGTCCTGGGATCTCCAGCGGATGTAGACTCCCCTCTTGTTACATTCTTCAGTGTAGGCAGCGATGGCCGTGCACAGGCACTCACAGTCCCCTCCCGTGTCACACCTGCACACACCCAGATAAGGACAGTAAGATCCCAGCAACACCAACCTTTAGCACAATAACTACACACTCACATCAAGCCGCACTCAGCGAGTGGCTGCTCAAACATTACCCAACGTTTCTCAAACGTAATCAACAAGATCACCCTGCAACTCAACTTTATCGACTTGTAACTCAGAGTCCTGGTGTGATGAAATATTCCATTCACCACTGCCTGTGACTGAGATCGGTTTCAGTGTCATTTCCCTTCCCCCAGACCTCATTGTATTGTGTACTGGAATGTGCTGTATTGTATACTGGAATGTGCTGTGTGTAGGGCTCCGCCCATACCTGGCCCCATTTGTAAGCTAGCTTCAGTCTGGCCTCAGTCTCCAGAAGGAAGACATCTCTCTCTCTTACGTGTTACTTTCTAAGTTAATAAAAGCCTTGTTTTTGTTCTGCTAACTTCGAGTCTCGGAATTATTGAGGCACATCAATTTTATTAACTTATTTTTCAACACTATGGATCAACTCCTGAAACCCGAACGTTTGGATTTGGATCAACATGCTCCGGACGCATCAGCACGCTTCGGACACTGGTTTGAGTGTATGGAATTCTTCCTGGACAATTCCGCAGCCGTCAAAGACGCTACAGACGCTGCGAGGATGAGACTCAGAATTCTGCGGAATTGGGTAAGCCACCGGGTTTACCCCCTCATCCAAGACGCCGAGACGTACCTGGCCGCCTGCGACATCTTAAAGGCGCATTACCAGCAGCCTACGAATGAGGTGTATGCTAGGCACCTGCTCGCTACCCGCGCACAGCGACCTGGGGAATCGGTGGAGGAGTTCCTAAGCACCCTGAAAATGCTTGGCAAAGACTGCAAGTGCCGAGATGTAAAAGCCGCAGTGTACACTGACGAGTTTGTTCGCGATGCCTTCATCACAGGCCTCAGCTCCACTTACATCCGGCAAAGACTGCTGGAAAAAACGGGGTTGGACCTGAAACAGGGTGCGGACACCGCGCGATCCCTGGATGTGGCCCAGAGAAACTCGGACGCCTACTCTTCAGCCCGCGCCGTCCACGCCGCCACGTGTGCACCGAGGGCGCCGCCATCTTGGAAGGCATCTTCCCCGCCCGACAGCCCGACACCGGCGGGGCCCCGCTCTCCCCCCAGGAGCCCTACAACAGCCGCGACGCGTCAGGGACCCAACTGCTACTTCTGCGGGCAGCCAAAGCACACCAGAAACCTGTGCCCGGCGAAAGGCACCACCTGCTTTAAGTGCGGTAAGAAGGGGCACTTCGGGAAGGTGTGCAGAGGGAACCCCGCCGGAAAACCCACCACCGCCGCGTGTGCGCCGTGGGAGCGGCCATCTTGGACGCCATCTTGCCCAACCTCGTGGGGTCCGCCATCTTGTGAGCAGACAGCGTGGATGCCATCTTGTATCGATCAGGGCCCTACAGTGGCATCGGTCACAGTGGACCAGACCAGGCCGCACCCGCTGTCCAGATCAATGGTGGACATCGAGGTAAACGGGTGCCGGGTTAAATGCTTAATTGACAGTGGAAGCACGGAGAGCTTTATCCACCCTGAACTGGCACAACAACTCTCCCTAAAGGTGGTCCCTACTCAGGGTACCATCTCTATGGCTGATAAAACCCAGACATCGACCATTCTGGGTTACTGCACGGTACAATTGTGCGTTAACGGAACTGTATATGATAATTTTAAAGTATTAATCATGAAGAACCTATGTGCGAGCGTGATCTTGGGCCTGGATTTCCAGTGCAACCACCAAAGCATCACGCTCAAGTACGGTGGGTCCCAGCCGCCCCTCACAGTGTGCGGTCTGGCTACCCTGAAGGTAAAGCCGCCTTCGCTATTCGCGAACCTTACCCCTAACTGCCGGCCAATAGCGACCAAAAGCAGGAGGTACAGCTGGGAGGACAGGCGGTTTATCGCGACCGAGGTAGACAGGCTCCTGAAAGAGCGCATTATTGAACGCAGCAACAGCCCGTGGCGCGCCCAAGTGGTAGTGGTAAGGGGTAGCGAGAAGAAACGGATGGTGATCGACTATAGTCAAACGATCAACAGGTACACCCTACTAGACGCCTACCCGCTACCCCGCATATCAGAAATGGTGAACCAAATCGCCCAATACCGGGTGTTCTCCACCATCGACCTCAAGTCAGCGTACCACCAGCTCCCTATCAGACCAGAGGACCGCCCGTACACCGCCTTCGAGGCGAACGGACGCCTCTACCAATTCCTCAGAGTCCCCTTTGGGGTGACGAATGGGGTCTCGGTCTTCCAGAGGGAGATGGACCGCATGGTCGATGACCACCACTTGCAGGCAACCTTCCCCTACCTCGACAACGTCACCATCTGCGGTCACAACCAGCAGGATCACGACTCGAACCTCGAGAGGTTCCTGAAAACCGCACAAAAACTCAACCTCACCTACAACGAGGACAAGTGCGTTTACAACACCACGCGCCTCTGCATATTAGGCAGCGTGGTGGAGAATGGGGAAATCGGGCCAGACCCCGACCGATTGCGCCCCCTACGGGAGCTGCCCCTGCCCAACACTCCCAAAGCCCTGAAAAGGTGCCTGGGGTTATTTTCTTATTATTCCCAATGGGTCCCCAACTACTCCGACAAAGCCCGCCCCCTCTTGAAAGCATCCTCTTTCCCGCTCTCTGCTGAGGCCCACGCCGCCTTCAAAAGCATTAAGCAGGATATTGAGCGGGCCACGCTACAGGCAGTGGACGAGAACACTCCATTTCAAGTGGAAAGTGATGCGTCTGACTTTGCCTTGGCGGCCACCCTCAACCAGGCGGGGCGGCCCCTAGCTTTCTTCTCGAGGACCCTCCAAGGGCCCGAGATCAGACACTCCTCCGTGGAAAAGGAGGCCCAAGCCATCGTGGAGGCAGTGCGCCACTGGCGCCACTACCTAGCCGGCAAACGCTTCACCCTACTTACCGACCAGCGGTCGGTAGCGTTTATGTTCAATAATAAACAGAGGGGGAAGATCAAAAATGATAAGATTCTTAGGTGGCGGATCGAGCTCTCCACCTTCGAGTATGACATCATTTACCGGCCAGGGGCCCTTAACGAATCCCCAGATGCCCTCTCACGAGGGATGTGTGCCAGCGCCACCGGGGATCGGCTACAGACCCTCCACAACGACCTCTGCCACCCAGGGGTCACGCGGCTGTTCCACTTCATAAAGTCCCGTAACTTACCCTACTCGATTGAGGAAGTTCGGTCCCTGACCAGGAACTGCCGCACTTGCGCTGAGTGCAAGCCTCGGTTCTACCGCCCAGATAGAGCCCACTTAATCAAAGCTACACGGCCCTTTGAGCGGCTCAGCTTAGGTTTCAAGGGCCCCCTCCCGTCTGTCGACCGCAATGTTTACTTCCTGAACATTGTGGACGAATACTCCCGGTTCCCATTCGCCTTCCCCTGCCCAGACATGACCAGCGCCACGGTCATTAAATGCCTCAACAGCCTGTTCTGCCTGTTCGGCATGCCGAGCTACATCCATACGGATAGGGGGGCGTCCTTCATGAGTGAAGAGCTACGCCAGTACATGCTGTCCAAGGGGATCGCCACGAGCCGTACCACCAGCTACAACCCCCGGGGTAACGGCCAAGTGGAGCGAGAGAACGGGACAGTATGGAAAGCAGTCACTCTAGCTCTAAGGACCAAGGGCCTCCCTATCTCCCGCTGGCAGGAAGTCCTCTCGGATGTGCTCCATTCGATACGGTCGCTATTGTGTACGGCCACTAATACCACGCCTCATGAACGAATGTTTGTCTTCCCCCGGAAATCCACCTCAGGCGTATCCATGCCGTCATGGCTCTCCACCCCAGGTCCGGTACTCGTGCGAAGGCATGTGAGGGGCCACAAGACGGACCCTCTCGTGGAGCCAGTACACCTACTCCACGCCAACCCCCAATACGCATATGTCCGGCACGCCGACGGAAGGGAGGACACCGTGTCCATAAAAGGCATCGCCCCAGCTGGCATCGACAACAACCACGGCAATAGCGGCAACGACGATCACAGCAACTCTTACCCACCCACTACTCTTTCATCACCCCCGGAAGAACACCGACCAACGGCACCCCCACCAACTACCCCTCCAACAACCCTGGCGGCACCCCCGGCAGAGACCCAGGAGGCTACCGGGGACACCCAGCCGACACCCACGGCACCGCAACAGTCACGTCGGTCGCAGAGGACTATCAAACCCCCGAACAGACTAAATCTATAGAAGGGGTGAATGTGATGAAATATTCCATTCACCACTGCCTGTGACTGAGATCGGTTTCAGTGTCATTTCCCTTCCCCCAGACCTCATTGTATTGTGTACTGGAATGTGCTGTATTGTATACTGGAATGTGCTGTGTGTAGGGCTCCGCCCATACCTGGCCCCATTTGTAAGCTAGCTTCAGTCTGGCCTCAGTCTCCAGAAGGAAGACATCTCTCTCTCTTACGTGTTACTTTCTAAGTTAATAAAAGCCTTGTTTTTGTTCTGCTAACTTCGAGTCTCGGAATTATTGAGGCACATCACCTGGGAACTGAGAGACTCCCGGGATCAGTAACTCAGACTCCTGGGAACTGAGAGACTCCCGGGATCTGTAACTGAGAGTCCTGGGAACTGAGAAACTCCCGGGATCTGTAACTGAGAGTCCTGGGAACTGAGAGACTCCCGGGATCTGTAACTCAGAGTCCTGGGAACTGAGAGACTCCCGGGATCAGTAACTCAGAGTCCTGGGAACTGAGAGACTCCCGGGATCAGTAACTGAGAGTCCTGGGAACTGAGAAACTCCCGGGATCTGTAACTGAGAGTCCTGGGAACTGAGAAACTCCCGGGATCTGTAACTGAGAGTCCTGGGAACTGAGAGACTCCTGGGATCTGTAACTCAGAGTCCTGGGAACTGAGAGACTCCCGGGATCAGTAACTGAGAGTCCTGGGAACTGAGAGACTCCCGGGATCTGTAACTGAGAGTCCTGGGAACTGAGAGACTCCTGGGATCTGTAACTGAGAGTCCTGGGAACTGA
>NC_140993.1:3469604-3517069 GCF_052327205.1 Somniosus microcephalus
ATCGGATGTTCTATAGTTTGGCAGGAATCCAATTTGGCTTTTACTCAAGACATTGTGCTCCTCAAGGAAGTTTATAAGTCTTTTGTTTATGATGCTACAGAATACCTTCCCCAGGTTACTGTTTACACAGATGCCTCGATAGTTGTTTGGGTCGATTTTGTCCCCACTTTTGTATATGGGCGTTATGAGTCCTTTGTTCCAGATATCAGGGAAATAACCGACACTCAGAACCAAGTTGAAGAGTTTTAGGATAGCCAGTTTCATTTTGTTGTCTGTGTATTTAATCATCTCGTTTAGTATGCAGTCTGTCCCGCAGGCTTTTCCTGGTCGCAGGTCCTTGAGTTTTTCAAGAAGTTCTTTTTCTGTTATTATGGCGTCTAGCGGGTTTTGGTTATCTTTTATGGCCATTTCTAGCTTTTCCAGTTTTTTGCATATTTGGTGTTGCTCTGGTCTTAGTGTGTTTTTCTGGTATAATTTTTCAAAGTGGTTTACCCATGTGTCCCCATTTTGAATGGCCAAATCGTCGTGTTGTTTTTTGTGTAGTGTTTTCAAGTTTTCCCAGAAACAATTGGAATCAATGGATTCCTCCATGGAGCTGAGTGTATTCTTAATATATTGCTCTTTTTTGGTTCTGAGTGTGTTTCTGTATTGTGTTAGTGTCTGACAATAAGTAAGGCATAGTTCCTCGTTTTCTGGATGTCTGTGTTTTTGGTTTGACATTTTTCTAAGTTTTTTCCTCATGTTATGGCAATCTCGGTCAAACCATTTTTCATAGTTTTTTGTTTTGGGTTTGTTCTTGCGAGCTTTCAAGTTTGCAGTTGTTGCCAAATTATCAAAAATATTGTTTAGTTTACTAACTGCCCGGTTTACGCCTTCTTTATTGTGAGTGTATATGTTATCCAGAAAGGTGTCTAAGAGAGCTCGAGTTGATGCATTGCTAATTGTTTTCTGGTATTTTTCCGTGTCGTTTTTGGCCCATCTGTACAATTTTTTGGTGTTGTACAGTTTACTGGGTTGTGTTTCTATGTTGTTTGTTTCTGTCTTTTTGAGGAACATAGTAATTTGACTGTGATCTGACAGTGTTGTTTGTGGTTTGACTGTGAATGCTCTGAAAGAGGATGGGTCTAAGTCTGTAATCATATAGTCTACTGTGCTGCAGCCAAGAGGTGAGCAATAGGTCGATCTTCCTAGGAGGTCTCCTATGAACCTACCATTGACAATGTACAGACCCAGGTTTCGACAGAGCTGTAGTAGCTGTTTTCCGTTGGTATTTGACTGCTTGTCGCAGTTATGCCTGTATGGAAGGGAAGGGATGTCAAAGTGGTTATTCCCGAAAACGTAATTGTTTCCCTGATTATTGGTGAAGTCTGGTTCTTCGCCCGTTCTTGAATTGAGGTCCCCACAGATCAACACGTTCCCCTGGGCCTGGTATTGGATAATTTCCCCCTCCATGTTGGAGAAGGTGTCTTCTTCAAAGTACGGGGAATCGATTGGAGGGATATAAAGTGCGCAAATGTAAACATCTTGGGTGTTTGAGATAATCTCCCTCTCAAGTTTGAGCCACATGTGGTTTTCGCCCTTTTTTATAAATTTGATGTAATTCTTAAGTTCTGTTTTAAACCAGATCAGTATGCCTCCGGAGTCTCTGCCTTGGGTTACACTTGGTAATTTATTGGAGGGGACCACCAGCTCAGTGTACCCTTGGGGACAGCCAGTGTGTCCTTTTCCTTTATACCAAGTTTCCTGTAAAATGATAATATCTAGGTCTTTAGTTTCATCTATGAACTCTGGGGTCCTACTTTTCACTTCTCGCAGTGAAGAGCGTAGACCTTGGATATTCCAGGTCGAAATATATAAGGATTTCATGTTAAGCTTGATCTTTTACTATGATAGGTTAAAGAGTGGTACGTGTTTGTCGTGTCTAAGTGTGGGGAAAAAAAAGATCACTTCAGTTGTCTATAAAAGTTAATACAATTTGGTTACAGTTCTTTCTATTAATTAGTCCTTGATCCATAAGGCGGAAGTAGATGCTGCTGCACATCTGCTTATTGTCTCTTAATGGATTGTTTCTGTCTGAGGTATTGCGTACGTCCTGTGCATCTCTCCCTCTGTCTGGCTGGGAGCGGTCCTATTCCCCTGTGGGACAGGAGTGGTGCAGGTCTGATATTATTGTTTTGCATGGGGATCCTCTCTGGTCTCGGTTGGTGTGTTGGTGGTCCTTGTAGTGTTCCTGATATGTACCCCGCTGATCTCTGGTGGTCGGGGGGGGGTTCCTCTTGGAGTCTGGGTATGGACCCGGTTAAAAGCGACGTCCTTCAGGGCTTTAGCAAAGATCGATATTCTTTGCCTTTGGATGTGGACGTGGTCGTAAAGACATTCCTCATCGAGGGGTGGGGTGTTGGGCCAGGTGTACGTTGTGGTTTGATTCGCAGTCTCTTGCTATGCTGGCATTTATCTCATGAATTGTGTTGTTGTTGAAGTCTGTTCTCGGCAATATTGTGGAAACAGTGATTCTAGTGTTTGGAAATGTACTGCTTGCCTTCCTAATCATTGCTCTGAGCGATGTTGCTACTTCTTTCTGTTGGGTCTTTAGGTCATTTGTGCCCGTGTGTATTATTATGTGTTGGGGGGAGCCTAATCTGGCTTTGGTCAGCCATCCCATGGCTCTGTTTGTTGTTGGGCACCAGATCTTTTCTACTTTACTTCTAGGGAATAGCTTTTTCTCCCATAGAAATTTCCCATTTGAGTCTATGAGTATTACGACGTCAGCCTTGTTTGTGTTTACTGTCTGGTGGCTTTCGCTTGGACTCATAGTGTGTGTGCTGGGCTGGGGTGTCTGGTGTGTGCGTACCTCTTGTGAGCGGCTCGCTTGTGGTTCCACGGTGGCGGGGGAAGATTGCGAATCAGTATGCTGGTCGGTCTGTGTGGCACCCCTTGTATTGTGTGTCTGTTGCTTTTGTTCCATGTGGGAGTGCAGCCGTTCTGTCCGGCTCTGTCTTGTCTTATCTCTAGCCTCTGGTTGCTGGTCTAATGGTGTTATCTCTCCTCTATGGCTCTCTTCTTTTTCCTGCAGCTCTTTCACCTGATTCCTAAGTAGATTCACCTGGTTCTCAAGTAGCTTCAGCTCTCTCTTGTGTCTCTCCCTCTCCTGATTTTGATCGTCATTCTTTTTGAGGACCTCCTCTCTAAGTTTAACCATCTCTATCTCTAATTGATTAAATTTATCTTTTGGTTGTATCTGGCTGTGTGATCCCGGGGTATGTGTCTGGTCGGCCCTGGAAGGCTCACTCACTTCCTGGCTAGGCTGGTCGGCCCTGGAGGGCTCACTCACTTCCTGGCTATGCTGCTCTTCTCTTGGTGAGCTGGGAATGGTAGGGGGACTATGTGTGGCTTCCTCCCTGGTAGTTATGCTGGGGTTTGTCAGTTGTATCGTGTGGCTGTGGTTCCCCGGGGTTAGTGTCTGGTTTGAACTGTGTGGCTCGTTCACCTCCTGACCAGGCAGATTTTCTCCTGGTAAGTTGTCAATGTTGGGGGGAGTGCGGGCCACTCTGGGGCTGTTCCTTCCCCCCTTAGTTAATCTTTTCAGTGTCCTGAAGGCCGTTGCAAATTTGTCGAGGTTGCCTTGCACTAATATTGTTCCGGTATTGTACGCGTTGGCCGTCGTGGTTGAACTGTCTCCTGGTGTGTTAATTTTCATTATGGACCCATTTGCGGTATTTTCTAGCTTAACATTGGTATAGTGTGATTTTATTGCTCTGATCCAAGCCGCTGGCTGATCTGAGTAGAAAATGAGGTTACTTTTTGTCCCATTGTTGTAACAGTCAGCAAAAAGTGTTTCTGGTTTTTCTCTCATCTGCTCATGCTTGATCGCTTTTATAGCTTTTTTTGCGGTGTTGGGGGGAATCTGGAAGCGGGGCTGTTGTGGATCTTCTGATTCGCTCATTTTTGGTAAAGTATTGTTGATCTTAGAATAAGCTTTTCTGGGGCCCCGGGTTTGGTGTTTCCCTCTCCCTGTTTGCGAACTTTCCCGGTCCCCCTCTCCGACCCCGTGGTCCCTGGGCCTCGGCTTCTGGGTTCACCCTTCTCAGGTCTGGGTCTGTGAGCCGCTGTTTCCCGGTGCCTTCGGGCTGTTCCCCTCCCCCTCAGAGGTCTCTGTGCCTCTGTCTCGGCCTGGCTCCTTGGGCCTTTCCCTGGCTTCAGTCTCCCTCCCTGGGCCCTGTACTCACAGTCTTGGTTTGCTTCTGGAAGCCTTCTGGTTGCTCCCCTTCTCCTCAGAGGTCTCTGGGCCTGGCTCCTCGGTCCTTTCCCGGGCTTTCTATCCCAGCCGCCGCTCGGGCTGTGCCTCGTTCGCCGTTCGGGTGCTGGACTGCGGTCGTCGCTCGGGTGCTGGACTGCGGCCGTCGCTCGGGTGCTGGACTGCAGTCGTCGCTCGGGTGCTGGACTGCGGCCGCCGATCGGGCTGTGTCTCGTTCGCCGCTCGGGCTCCCCGAGTCACCTCGTTCCGGCTGCCGCTGCGTCTCCGTGCGGCCTTCGCCGAGTCACCGCGCCTCGGTTCCCGATGCAGCCGAGTCACCTCGCTTCTGCTGCTGCTGTGGCCCCGTGCGGCCGCTGTTCTTTGGTTTGTATATTTTTTTTCCCTTATTTCTTTTTTTTCTTTGGCTTTTTTTTCTAATTTCCTCTGTTTTTTTTTCCCTTTGGTGGTCTCTTTGGCGGTCTTTTCCTTCCTTACTTAATCTAGTCTAAACTAAACTTAAACTTAACTAAACAAAACTAAACTAACTTAACTAGAACTAAATTTAACTTTAAAACCTTTTTAAACTTGAAATGAACCTTTTTTTCCCCACTTTAAACACTAAAAACACTAAAAATTCAGCAGCCCATCTTCAGCGTGTGTATTCACTCTGTCTGGCTGCCTCACACACTCCCACACTCTCTCTCTCACACTCTCTCTCACACTCTCTCTCTCACACTCTCTCTCACACTCTCTCTCTCACACTCTCTCTCACACTCTCTCTCTCTCACACTCTCTCTCTCACACACTCCCACACTCTCTCTCTCACACTCTCTCTCACACTCTCTCTCTCTCACACTCTCTCTCTCACACACTCCCACACTCTCTCTCTCACACTCTCTCTCTCTCACACTCTCTCTCTCACACTCTCTCTCTCACACTCTCTCTCTCACTGAGCAGATTCCAATCTATTGATCTACACCTCAGAAGGACTGGGTGAAACTCTCAGCCCCTCCAATCAGAGATCTCTGACTGAAATATATTTGACCCGAGACGCTTCACGGCGAAAGGGCATCAGCTGGAGCAACACTCACCTCCGTCCCAGAGAATGGTCAGCCCCAGATGTGAGATCACAGAAACAAAGAGCCCTGCCTGATGGAGAGAGAGTCCACTCCCCCTGTACAGTTTGGGCAGTTTCACTCCAACACCATTCACTGTAACATCCTTCCCTGTGGAGAGAGCCAACACAGAATTATAATATACTGATGATATATAGCCTGCACCCCTTTCAGATTGTACCTTTAGTTTATGTCGCCTCTCCTCATTCTTCCTACCAAAACGTATCTCTTCCCTCCTCTCTGCGTTAAATTCCCTCTGCCACGTGTCTGCCCATTTCACCAGCCTGGCTGTGTCCTGCGGGGCTCTGTTACCCCCCTCCTCACCGTTAATACATTTCTCCGTTTCGTGCCATCTCCAAACTTTGAAATTACGCCTCACCCTCCCTTTGACTGCCCTTTTACTACTTATATGTTTGTAAAATACTTTTGGATTCCCTTTTATGCTACCCGCTAATCTATTCTCCTACTCTCTCTCTGCCCCTCTTATTTAGTTCTTCAGTTCTCCCGGGCACTTTCTGTGCTGTGCCCGGTTCTCTGATACCCGTCATTTGGGAAACTTCCTCACAACTTCCCTGCTGATGCTGCAGTGCAGCAAGTGACTGAACCGTCCATTCTCTCGAACTTCACAATTACTCCCCAGCCCCCGCCGGCCTCTCCCCGGCCCCCGCCGACCTCTCCCCGGCCCCCGCCGACCTCTCCCCGGCCCCACCGTCCTCTCCCCGACCCCCACGACCTCTCCCCGAACCCACCGACCTCTCCCCGACCCCCGCGACCTCTCCCCGAACCCACCGACCTCTCCCTGACCCCACCGACCTCTCCCCAACCCCACCGACCTCTCCCCGGACCCACCGAGCTCTCCCCGGACCCACCGAGCTCTCCCCGGACCCACCGAGCTCTCCCTGGACCCCGCGACTTCTCCCCGGCCCCACCGACCTCTCCCCGGACCCACCGAGCTCTCCTCAGCCCCCGCGACCTCTCCCCGGCCCCACCTTACCCCTCAGTAGGTGGATGATTGTGTTGCCAATGGTCACGACGATGGATTTGGTGCACGTGACTCTACTGGTCCCACAAGGCACGTTCTCGGCCGTCACAATAAAAAGCCCGGTGTGCTCTCGCACGAGCACATACTCGCAGTCACCGAGGAAGCTGTACATCCTCCCATCGAACGTCACGTAGTGCGGGTCTCCTGTAGCAAGGCAGCTCCCACCACATGGCTCCCTGCTGCACTGCCACCTTCGGTCCTTACACACACTAACCGGGAACAGACACAGTGTGAGGGATTCAATACAGGGACATTGTACACAGCAGGAAGCACAGCTCCAGACAGTGCGAGCTCACACTGACAGGACAAACAGCCCCACTGGCAGCACCAGCAAGGAAGGGGAGGGAAGGGCTGATCGGAAATTAGAGATAGGAAAGTTAATCCTGTGGAGGGAAGAATGGCGGAGACTTACCCTGGGTTTGCACAGGAGAGTTCGGTGGTGGAAATGAAAAGATGCAAGTGGAGGAGGAAAAGTTAGAAAACATTAGTGAAAGTCAAAGTGGAAAATTCACCAGGAGAGCAAGTGGGTTAAAGGACAGAAGCAGAGGTTAAAGGTTAATGGTGGGGCGGAGGATGGGGGAGGGGGGAGAGGCGGTGCGGGGCTAATTTCCAGACACAGAATCATAGAATGGTTACAGCACAGAAGGAGGCCATTCGGCCCGTCGAGCCCGTGCCGGCTCTCTGCAAGAGCACCTCAGTTAGTCCCACTCCCCCACCCTTTCCCCGTAGCCCTGCAAATTTCGTTCCTTCAGGTACTTATCCAATTCCCTTTTGAAAGCCGTGTTTGAATCTGCCTCCACCACCCTTTCAGGCAGTGCATTCCAGATCCTAACCACTCGCTGCGTAAAAAACTTTTTCCTCATGTCGCCTTTGGTTCTTCTGCCAACCACCTTAAATCTGTGTCCTCTGGTTCATAAGAACATAAGAAGTAGGAGGAGGAGTAGGCCATACGGCCCCTCGGGCCTGCTCCGCCATTCAATAGGATCATGGCTGATCCAAACCTAGACTCACGTCCACTTCCCTGCCCTCTCCCCGTGACCCCTAATTCCCTTATCAGCTAGGAAACTGTCTATCTCCATTTTTTTTTAAATGTATTTAATGTCGCAGCTTCCACAGCTCTCTGGGGTAGCAAATTCCATAGATTTACTACCCTCTGAGTGAAGAAGTTTCTCCTCATCTCAGTTTTGAAAGGGCAGCCCCTTATTCTTAGATTATGCCCCCTAGTTCTAGTCTCACCCATCAGTGGAAACATCCTCACCGCATCCACCCGATCAAGCCCCCTCACAATCTTATATGTTTCGATAAGATCGCCTCTCATTCTTCTGAACTCCAATGAGTAGAGGCCCAACCTACTCAACCTTTCCTCATACGTCAACCCCCTCATCTCCGGAATCAACCGAGTGAACCTTCTCTGAACTGCCTCGAGAGCAAGTATATCTTTTCTTAAATATGGAAAACAAAACTGCACGCAGTATTCCAGGTGTGGCCTCACCAATACCCTGTATAACTGCAGCAAGACTTCCCTGCTTTTATACTCCATCCCCCTTGTAATAAAAGCCAAGATTCCATTGGCCTTCCTGATCACCTGCTGCACCTGCATACTAACCTTCTGTGTTTCATGCACCAGGACCCCCAGATCCCTTTGTACTGTAGCACTTTGCAGTTTCTCTCCATTTAGATAATAACTTGCTCTTTGATCTTCTGTTTTGAATATACCCAATGACTGAGCGTCCACAGCCCTCTGGGGTAGAGAATTCCAAAGATTCACCACCCTCTGTGTGAAGAAATTTCTTCTCATCTCAGTCCTCAATGGCCTACCCTTTATCCTGAGGCTGTGGCCCCTGGTTCTAGACTCCCCAGCCAAGGGAAACATTCTCCCAGCATCCATCCTATCAGGCCCTGTAATAATTTTGTATGCTTCAATGAAATCCCCTCTCATTCTTCTGAATTAAAGAGAATACAGGCCTAGTTTACTCAATCTCTTCTCATAGGACAGTCCCGCCATCCCAGGAATCAATCTCGTGAACCTTTGTTGCACTCCCTCTATGGCAAGTATATCCTTCCTTAGGTAAGGAGACCAAAATTGTACACAGTACTCCAGGTGTGGTCTCACCAAGGCCCTATATAATTGGAGTAAGACTTCTTTACTCCTGTACTCAAATCCTCTTGTAATGAAGGCCAGCATACCATTTGCCTTCCGCCAATGGGAACAGTTTCTCTCTATTTACTCTGTCTGGACCCCTCATGATTTTGAACACCTCGATCAAATCTCCGCTCAACCTTCTCTGCTCTAAGGAGAACAACCCCAGCTTCTCATTGGCTCATTCGGGATAATGACAGTGAAAGAATCCACTGACTCCCTGAATCCCAATCAGCTCCCAATAAATCAGTGAGCAGGATGGCCATTTACCATTGATTACAATCCTTCTGGATGGTCTGCTCCCTCTGGTACTGGCGGCCATTGTGATGACATGGGCAGTCTGACGGAAACACGCAAGCATCTCCCTGTCAACAGAAACACAAACTCTGGGACAAAGGCAACAGTCAGAAACATCCCACCCCAGAACGGCAACAGGAGAGCAGGGAGAGAAACTCACTCCTGAGAAAACGCCCTCTCCCTCTCTCTCACGTGCTCTCTCTCTCTCTCTCGCTCTCCGCGCTCTCTCTCTCTCTCACGTGCTCTCTCTCTCTCTCGCTCTCCGCGCTCTCTCTCTCTCACGTGCTCTCTCTCTCTCGCTCTCCGCGCGCTCTCTCTCTCGCGCTCTCTCTCACGTGCTCTCTCTCTCTCTCTCTCTGCGCTCTCTCTCTCTCGCATGCGCTCTCTCTCTCACTCTCTCTCTCGTGCGCTCTTTCTCTCTCGCTCTCCGCGCTCTCGATCTCTCTCTCTGCTCTCGTCTCTCTCCGCGCTCTCTCTCTCTCTCTCTCTGTGCTCTCTCTCTCTCTCTCTGCGCTCTCTCTCTCTCTCTGCGCTCTCTCTCGCTCTGCGCTCTCTCTCTCTCTCTCTGCGGCTCGCTCTCTCTCTTGTGCGCTCTCTCTCTCTCTCGCACCCTCTCTCTCTCGCTGCGCTCTCTCTCTCTCTCTCTCGCGCGCTCTCTCTCTCTCTCGCACGCACACACTCTCTCGCACACTCTCACACTCGCGCACACACTCTCTCTCTCACACACTCTCTCTCTCACACACTCTCTCTCACACACTCTCTCTCTCACACACTCTCTCTCTCACACACTCTCTCTCTCACACACTCTCTCTCTCACACACTCTCTCTCACACACTCTCTCTCTCACACACTCTCTCTCACACACTCTCTCTCTCACACACTCTCTCTCTCACACACTCTCTCTCACACACTCTCTCTCTCACACACTCTCTCTCTCACACTCTCTCTCTCACACACTCTCTCTCTCACACACTCTCTCTCTCTCACACACTCTCTCTCTCACACACTCTCTCTCACACACACTCTCTCTCACACACTCTCTCTCTCACACACTCTCTCTCTCAACACTCTCTCTCACACACTCTCTCTCTCACACACTCTCTCTCTCACACACTCTCTCTCTCACACACTCTCTCTCACACACTCTCTCACACACTCTCTCTCTCACACACTCTCTCTCTCACACACTCTCTCTCTCACACACTCTCTCTCTCACACACTCTCTCTCACACACTCTCTCTCTCACACACTCTCTCTCTCACACACTCTCTCTCACACACTCTCTCTCTCACACACTCTCTCTCTCACACACTCTCTCTCTCACACACTCTCTCTCTCACACACTCTCTCTCTCACACACTCTCTCTCTCACACACTCTCTCTCTCACACACTCTCTCACACACTCTCTCTCTCACACACTCTCTCTCTCACCACTCTCTCTCTCACACACTCTCTCACACACTCTCTCTCTCACACACTCTCTCTCTCACACACTCTCTCTCTCACACACTCTCTCTCTCACACACTCTCTCTCTCACACACTCTCTCTCTCACACACTCTCTCTCTCACACACTCTCTCTCTCACACACTCTCTCTCTCACACACTCTCTCTCTCACACACTCTCTCTCTCACACACTCTCTCTCTCACACACTCTCTCTCTCACACTCCTCTCTCTCACACACTCTCTCTCTCACACACTCTCTCTCTCACACACTCTCTCTCTCACACACTCTCTCTCTCACACACTCTCTCTCTCACACACTCTCTCTCTCACACACTCTCTCTCACACACTCTCTCTCTCACACACTCACTCTCTCACACACTCACTCTCTCACACACTCACTCTCTCACACACTCACTCTCTCACACACTCACTCTCTCACACACTCACTCTCTCACACACTCACTCTCTCACACACTCACTCTCTCACACACTCACTCTCTCACACACTCACTCTCTCACACACTCTCTCTCTCACACACTCTCTCTCTCACACACTCACTCTCTCACACACTCACTCTCTCACACACTCACTCTCTCACACACTCACTCTCTCACACACTCACTCTCTCACACACTCACTCTCTCACACACTCTCTCTCTCACACACTCTCTCTCTCTCACACTCTCTCTCTCTCACACTCTCTCTCTCTCACACTCTCTCTCTCTCACACTCTCTCTCTCTCACACTCTCTCTCTCTCACACTCTCTCTCTCTCACACTCTCTCTCTCTCACACTCTCTCTCTCTCACACTCTCTCTCTCTCACACTCTCTCTCTCTCACACACTCTCAATTCAATTCAATTCAATTCAATTCAAATTGCTTTATTGGCATGACAAGATACATCTTATGTTGCCAAAGCACAGAAATACATGTATGATTGACCACATAAACACCGATTTAGACATACAGTGTATAGACAAGTATACCCATGTATACATAGCTATATGCACATATAATATGCATATAATCTTTTCTTAGATTTAATGTGTCACTGGTTGTCCCTCTGCTTATGGCAAGCTGTAACATAGTGTGCCGCTATAGTTACGCATTTTCTTTGTTCCCCCAATAGATATGGGAGTTTTTGGAAGTCATTCAAATTTTTGAATTCAGGGCATATTTTTGTGAATTTTGGGTAGAAATTCTCCCTCATGTCCTGATAGTTTCAGCAAGTTGTGAGGAAGTGCATCTCTGTCTCCACCACTCCCTGACTGCAGTGAGAGCATATCCTGTCCTCTCTTGGCAGCCTGGTCTGCCTGTGTCTGCCTTTTTCGATCGCCAGGCTATGTTTCCTAAGTCTGTACCTTATCAAGGTTTTTCTCAGTTTGCTATCCTTTACCATGGTCAGGTAATCAGCCATGTTGTATTGTCTGTTTAGGGCCAAGTAGCAATTGAGTTTGCTTTGGGTTTTTGTTGTTTCTGCCCAATATGACAGGTATTTTTCCTTTTGCTTAGTGACAATTGTGTTGGGTCGAATTCTCTGTGCTACGATGTCACTGTCCTGGGGCTGGTTATTGTTAGTAGTGTTAGTGGTTGCTTCACTGAGTCCCAGGACTAGTTGACTGAGGGTGTTCTTCATTATGGTCCTCTCTTGGCATTTCAAGGCTTCATAATAATAGCAGTGGGGGTTGCTCATTTTTAGGTGTTTCCAAAATTTGGTGGCTCTTTTTTGGATAGTAATTATTAGTGGATATTGGCCTAGTTCTGCCCTGCATGCATTGTTTACGGTTTTCCTTTGAGTCCGGAGGACACTTTTACAGAATTCTGCATGTAGGATCTCAATTGGGTGTTTGTCCCATTTTGCAAATTCTTGTTGTGTTAGCGGTCCCCACACCTCACTGCCATAGAGTGCAATTGGTTCAATTACTGATTTGAAAATTTTGAGCCAAATGCTAATTGGGATTTCTATTTGGATTGATCTTTTAATGGCATAGAAAGCCCTTCTAGCTTTCTCTTTCAGTTCATTCACAGCCAGTTTGAAATTTCCCGTAGAGCTGATTTTTATGCCCAAGTATGTGTAGTTAGTGGTTTGTTCGATTTTAGTTGTTCCTAGTGTGAGATTTATTTTGGGTCCCTGATCATAGAGTCATAGAGTTTTACAGCGCAGAAAGAGGCCCTTCGGCCCATCGTGTCTGCGCCGTCCATCAATCCCTGTCCAGTCTAATCCCATTTTCCAGCATTTGGTCCATAGCCTTTTATGCAATGGCATTTCAAGTGCCCATCCAAATGCTTCTTGAATGTTATGAGGGTTCCTGCCTCTACCACCCTTTCAGGCAGTGAGTTCCAGCTTCCAACCGCCCTCTGGGTGAAAAAGTTCCTCCTCAAATCCCCTCAAAATCTTCTGCCCCTTACCCTGAATCTATGCCCCCTTGTTATTGACCCCCCTACTAAGGGGAAAAGTTCCTCTTTATCTACCCTATCTATGCCCCTCATCATTTTGTACACCTCAATCAGGTCCCCCCTCAGCCTCCTTTGCTCCAAGGAAAACAACCCCAGCCTGTTTAGTCTTTCTTCATAGCTGAGGCGCTCCATCCCAGGTAACATCCTGGTGAATCTTCTCTGCACCCTCTCCAAAGCAATCACATCCTTCCTATAGTGAGGCGACCAGAACTGCACACAGCGTTTTGTACAGCTCCATCATAACCTCCCTGCTCTTATATTCTATGCCTCTGCTAATGAAGGCAAGTATCCTATATGCCTTTTTAACCACCTTATCTACCTGTTCCGCTGCCTTCAGGGATCTATGTACATGTACACCAAGGTCCCTCTGACCCTCTGTACTTCCTAGGGTCCTACCACTCGTTGTGTATTCCCTTGCCTTATTTGTCCGTCCAAAATGCATCACCTCGCACTTTTCCGGGTTAAATTCCATTTGCCACTTTTCCGCCCATCTGACCAACCCGTTAATATCGTCCTGTAGCCTGAGGCTTTCCTCCTCGCAATTTACCACCCCACCAATTTTCGTGTCATCCGCGAACCTACTGATCATACCCTTTACATTCTCATCCAAATCATGAATGTAGATCACAAACAGCAAGGGACCCAGCACCGATCCCTGAGGTACCCCACTGGACACAGGCTTCCAGTCACAAAAGCAACCTTCGACCATCACCCTCTGCCTCCTGCCACTCAGCCAGTTTAGGATCCAACGCGCCAAGGCCCCCTGGATCCCATGGGCTCTTATCTTCTTGACCAGTCTCCTATGCGGGACTTTGTCAAAAGCTTTACTGAAGTCCATGTAAACCACATCCACAGCATTTCCCTCATCCACACACCTAGTCACCCCCTCGAAAAATTCAATCAGATTGGTCAGGCATGATTTACCCTTGACAAAGCCATGCTGACTATCCCCGATTAATCCTTGCCTCCTTGCCTCTCCAAGTGGAGACTAATTTTGTCCCTCAGAATTTTTTCCAATAATTTCCCTACCACAGATGTTAGGCTCACTGGCCTGTAATTCCCTGGTTTATCCCTGCTACCCTTCTTGAATAATGGTACTACGTTAGCTGTTCTCCAGTCCTCTGGTACATCCCCTGTGGCCAGAGAGGTTCTGAAAATTTGTGTCAGAGCCCCTGCAATCTCCTCCTTTGCCTCACACAACAGCCTGGGATACATCTCGTCCGGGCCTGGGGATTTATCCGCTTTTTGGCCTGCTAAAACCGCTTGTACCTCCTCCCTCTCGATGCTAATATGTTCAAGTATGTCACAGTCCCCTTGCCCGACTTCTATGTCTACATCGTCTTTCTCCATAGTGAACACAGAGGCAAAAAATTCATTTAAAACCCCACCTACTTCATCTGGCTCTACACACAGCTTGCCACTTTGGTCCCTAATGGGCCCTACCCTTTCCCTGGTTATCCTCTTGCCCTTAATATACTTATAAAACATCTTAGGATTTTCCTTTATTTTGCTCGCCAGTGTTATTTCATGGCCCCTCCTCGCCCTCCTAATTTCCTTTTTAAGTATGCCCCTGCACCTTTTATACTCCTCTAGGGCTTCCTCCGTCTTTTGTCTTTTGTAACTGCCAAAAGCCCCCCTTTTTTTCCTAATGCATTTTTGTATATCCCTTGTCATCCAAGGTTCCCTTTGCTTGTTGGTCCCACCCTTGACCTTTACAGGAACATGTTGGTGTTGTACTCTCTCTATTTCCCTTCTGAAAGCCTCCCACTGTTTTGATGTGGATTTTCCTATAAGTAGCTGCTCCCAGTCCACTTTGGCCAGATCCTGCCTTATCTTACTAAAATCGGCCTTCCCCCAATTTAGAACCCTTATTTCCGGGCCGTCTTTGTCTTTTTCCATGACCACCTTAAATCTCACCGAATTATGGTCACTATCGCCAAAATGCTCTCCTACAGACACTTCCACCACCTGCCCGGCTACATTCCCTAGAATTAGGTCCAGTACCCGCCCCCTCTCTTGTAGGACTTTCTACATGTTGGCTCAAAAAGCTCTCCTGGATGCACTTTAAGAATTCTGCACCCTCTAAGCCTTTCACACTCTGACTATCCCAGTTAATATTGGGGAAGTTGAAAGCCCCTACTATTATTACCCTATTATTTTCACACTTTTCTGAGATTTGCCTACATATCTGTTCCTCTATCTCCCCCTGACTGTTTGGGGGCCTATAGTACACTCCCAGCAAAGTGCTTGCCCCCTTTTTGTTTTTAAGTTCTACCCATATGGCCTCATTAGAGGAACCCGCTAATATATCATCCCTCCTTACAGCAGTAATTGACTCCTTAATTAATATTGCAACACCCCCTCCCCTTTTACACCCCCCTCTGTCTCGCCTGAAGATTCTATACCCCGGAATATTCAGCTGCCAGTCCTGACCTTCCCTCAACCATGTCTCCGTGATAGCAACAATATCGTACTCCCATGTGTTCAACAACTTCAGTTCATCCACCTTATTTGCAAGACTCCGTGCATTAAAATAAATGCCTTCCAGCCCTGCCATATTCCCTTTTGCCTTCACATCTTTGCTCTGCCTTCCCTGCTGACTTGTTTTTTCCTCCGTATTTGGCTGTACATCACCCCCTACTATAGCTCCACTCTGTACCCCATCCCCCTGCCAAGTTAGTTTAAACCCCCCCCAGCAGTGCTAGCAAACCTCCCCGCAAGGATATTGGTTCCCCTCTGGTTCAGGTGTAAACCGTCCGACTTGTACAAGTCCCACCTTTTCCAGAAGCAGACCCAGTGATCCAGGAAACTAAAGCCCTCCCTCCTGCACCATCCCTTTAGCCACGCATTCATCTGTTCTATCCTCCCATTCCTATACTCACTAGCACGTGGCACCGGGAGTAATCCAGAGATTACAACCCTTGAGGTCCTGCTCCTTAATCTTGCCCCTCCTGATGTCTGGATCTTTGCTGGAACACAAGGACTTTGGTTTTTTGGGGGTTTATTGTCAGGGCCCAGGTCTGACAGAATGACTCCAGCAGATCCAGGTTCTGCTGTAGACCCTCCTTAGTTGGTGACAGCAGAACCAGGTCGTCTGCATAGAGGAGGAATTTAACCTTGGATTCATATAGGGTGAGGCCGGGTGCTGTAGATTGTTCAAGTAGTTTTGCCAGTTCATTTATGTAAATATTAAAGAGTGTCGGTGAGATTGGCGAGCCCTGCGTCACCCCCCCGCCCATGTGGGAAGTATTTTGTTTGTTTGTCTCCAATTTTAACTGCACATTTGTTGTTTGTATACATTGATTTAATTACATCATATGTTTTTCCCCCTACCCCGCTTTCGATAAGTTTCAGGAATAGACCGTCGTGCCAGATGGAATCGAAAGCCTTCTGGAAATCTATAAAGCATGCGTAGATTTTGCTTTTGTTTTGATGAACGTGTTTGTCAATTAGGGTCTCTCTCACTCTCATACACTCCCTCTCGCGCGCTCTCTCCCTCTCGCGCGCTCTCTCTCCCTCGCGCGCTCTCTCTCCCGCGCGCTCTCTCTCTCCCGCGCGCGCTCTCTCTCCCGCGCGCGCTCTCTCTCCCGCGCGCGCTCTCTCTCCCTCGCGCGCTCTCTCTCCCTCGCGCGCTCGCTCTCTCTCTCTCTCTCGCGCGCTCTCTCTCTCTCTCTCGCGCTCTCTCTCTCTCTCGCGCGCTCTCTCTCTCTCTCGCGCGCTCTCTCTCTCTCTCTCTCGCGCTCTCTCTCTCTCTCTCGCGCGCTCTCTCTCTCTCTCTCTCTCGCGCGCTCTCTCTCTCTCTCTCTCGCGCTCTCTCTCTCTCGCGCTCTCTCTCTCTCTCGCGCGCTCTCTCTCTCTCTCGCGCGCTCTCTCTCGCGCGCTCTCTCTCTCTCTCGCGCACTCTCTCTCTCTCGCGCACTCTCTCTCTCTCGCGCACTCTCTCTCTCTCGCGCACTCTCTCTCACGCACTCTCTCACACTCTCTCTCTCACGCACTCTCTCTCTCACGCACTCTCTCTCTCACGCACACTCTCTCTCACGCACACTCTCACACACTCTCTCTCTCACACACTCTCTCACGCACTCTCTCTCTCACGCACTCTCTCTCTCACACACTCTCTCTCACGCACTCTCTCTCTCACTCTCTCTCTCACGCACTCTCTCTCTCTCACTCTCTCTCTCACACACTCTCTCTCTCACACACTCTCTCTCACACACTCTCTCTCTCTCACTCTCTCTCTCACGCACTCTCTCTCTCACGCACTCTCTCTCTCACGCACTCTCTCTCTCACGCACTCTCTCACACACTCTCTCTCTCTCACTCTCTCTCTCACGCACTCTCTCTCTCACACACTCTCTCTCTCACACACTCTCTCTCTCACACACTCTCTCTCACTCACTCTCTCTCTCACGCACTCTCTCTCTCACGCACTCTCTCTCTCACGCACTCTCTCTCTCACGCACTCTCTCTCTCACACACTCTCTCTCACTCACTCTCTCTCTCACACACTCTCTCTCACTCACTCTCTCTCTCACGCACTCTCTCTCTCACGCACTCTCTCTCTCACGCACTCTCTCTCACTCACTCTCTCTCTCACGCACTCTCTCTCTCACGCACTCTCTCTCTCACTCACTCTCTCTCTCACGCACTCTCTCTCTCACGCACTCTCTCTCTCACACACTCTCTCTCTCTCACTCTCTCTCTCACGCACTCTCTCTCTCACACAATCTCTCTCTCACGCACTCTCTCACACACTCTCTCTCTCTCACTCTCTCTCTCACGCACTCTCTCACACACTCTCTCTCTCTCACTCTCTCTCTCACGCACTCTCTCACACACTCTCTCTCTCTCACTCTCTCTCTCACGCACTCTCTCTCTCACACAATCTCTCTCTCACGCACTCTCTCACACACTCTCTCTCTCACACACTCTCTCTCTCACGCACTCTCTCTCTCTCTCACGCACTCTCTCACACACTCTCTCTCTCTCACGCACTCTCTCTCTCACGCACTCTCTCTCTCTCACACTCTCTCTCTCACGCACTCTCTCTCTCACACACTCTCTCTCTCTCTCTCACGCACTCTCTCTCTCACACACTCTCTCTCTCACACACTCTCTCTCACACTCTCTCTCTCACACACTCTCTCTCTCTCACTCTCTCTCTCACGCACTCTCTCTCTCACACACTCTCTCTCACACACTCTCTCTCTCTCACTCTCTCTCTCACACACTCTCTCTCTCACACACTCTCTCTCTCTCACTCTCTCTCTCACACACTCTCTCTCTCACACACTCTCTCTCACACACTCTCTCTCTCTCACACTCTCTCTCACACACTCTCTCTCTCTCACTCTCTCTCTCACGCACTCTCTCTCTCACACACTCTCTCTCTCACGCACTCTCTCTCTCACACACTCTCTCTCTCTCACTCCAATTCCAATTCCAATTCCAATTAAAATGCTTTATTGGCATGAAAGTTTACAGAGAACCATATTGCCAAAGCTTACATAGCAAAAAGGTACAGTTTTCCAACATTCTGTAGGTGTCAATCGATTTGACATTTGTTGGGTACATACAATATTACTTTTAAACAGTATTAATTTTAAACAGTCTTTGTACTTCATTTGGTACGTTCAATATTAATTTTAAACAGTCTTAATTTTAAACAGTCCTCAGGTTGTGACATGTTGTTACATATTTGGCCCCAAGGTATGGTCTGTCTCCTTCTCCTAGGACTAATCTCAATTTTGACAGATCATCCAATTCCTTGAAATCTGGGGTTGTTTGGCTTAGCTTGTTGAATAATATGTTTCTTGATGTGTTGAATTTTTCGCATTTTAGGAGGAAATGCATTTCTGTTTCAACCTCGCCAGCCAGACATTGATCGCATATTCTATTCTCTCTAGGCTGCCAGGATTTCTTGTATCTGCCTTTTTCAATTTCCAGTTGGTGGTCGCTTAGTCTGTACCTGGTGAGGGTCTGTCTCTGTTTTGTGTCTCTGATGGTCGTGAGGTAGTCTGCCAGTTTATATTCTCTTTTTAGGGCCCGGTAACATTCTAATCTGCTTTGGCTTTCGGTTATTTTGTTCCAATGTTCCAGGTAGGTTTCTTTGCATTTTTTAATGATTTGGTTCACTCGGATTGGTGTTTGGGCGGCTGTGTTGGTCTGGGGCTGGTCAGGGTCCGGCTGAGTACTTAGTTTCCGTAGCAGCTGACTCAGGGGACTCTTTTCTGGGTTTAGCTCTTGGGTCTGAAAGGCTTTGAAATGAAGGGTGTCTGGGGAGCTAGATTTGAGGTGATTTAGGAAGTTTAGTGCTCGTTTTTGGATGTTTATTATCAGTGGGTATCTGCCTAGTTCGGCTCTGCACACTCTCTCTCTCACACACTCTCTCTCACACACTCTCTCTCTCTCACACTCTCTCTCACACACTCTCTCTCTCTCACTCTCTCTCTCTCACACTCTCTCTCTCACGCACTCTCTCTCTCACGCACTCTCTCTCTCTCACACTCTCTCTCTCACGCACTCTCTCACACACTCTCTCTCTCTCACGCACTCTCTCTCTCACACACTCTCTCTCTCACGCACTCTCTCACACACTCTCTCTCTCTCTCACGCACTCTCTCACACACTCTCTCTCTCTCACGCACTCTCTCACACACTCTCTCTCTCTCTCACACTCTCTCTCTCACGCACTCTCTCACACACTCTCTCTCTCTCACGCACTCTCTCACGCACTCTCTCTCTCACGCACTCTCTCTCTCACACACTCTCTCTCTCACACACTCTCTCTCTCACGCACACTCTCTCTCACGCACTCTCTCACACACTCTCTCTCTCTCACACACTCTCTCTCTCACACTCTCTCTCTCACACTCTCTCTCTCACACACTCTCTCTCTCACACACTCTCTCTCTCACACTCTCTCTCTCTCACACTCTCTCTCTCACACTCTCTCTCTCACTCTCTCTCTCACACACTCTCTCTCTCACACTCTCTCTCTCACTCTCTCTCTCACACACTCTCTCTCTCACGCACTCTCTCTCTCACGCACACTCTCTCTCACGCACTCTCTCTCACACACTCTCTCTCTCACTCTCTCTCTCACGCACACTCTCTCTCACGCACTCTCTCACGCACTCTCTCTCACACACTCCAATTCCAATTCCAATTCCAATTAAAATGCTTTATTGGCATGAAAGTTTACAGAGAACCATATTGCCAAAGCTTACATAGCAAAAAGGTACAGTTTTCCAACATTCTGTAGGTGTCAATCGATTTGACATTTGTTGGGTACATACAATATTACTTTTAAACAATATTAATTTTAAACAGTCTTTGTACTTCATTTGGTACGTTCAATATTAATTTTAAACAGTCTTAATTTTAAACAGTCCTCAGGTTGTGACATGTTGTTACATATTTGGCCCCAAGGTATGGTCTGTCTCCTTCTCCTAGGACTAATCTCAATTTTGACAGATCATCCAATTCCTTGAAATCTGGGGTTGTTTGGCTTAGCTTGTTGAATAATATGTTTCTTGATGTGTTGAATTTTTCGCATTTTAGGAGGAAATGCATTTCTGTTTCAACCTCGCCAGCCAGACATTGATCGCATATTCTATTCTCTCTAGGCTGCCAGGATTTCTTGTATCTGCCTTTTTCAATTTCCAGTTGGTGGTCGCTTAGTCTGTACCTGGTGAGGGTCTGTCTCTGTTTTGTGTCTCTGATGGTCGTGAGGTAGTCTGCCAGTTTATATTCTCTTTTTAGGGCCCGGTAACATTCTAATCTGCTTTGGCTTTCGGTTATTTTGTTCCAATGTTCCAGGTAGGTTTCTTTGCATTTTTTAATGATTTGGTTCACTCGGATTGGTGTTTGGGCGGCTGTGTTGGTCTGGGGCTGGTCAGGGTCCGGCTGAGTACTTAGTTTCCGTAGCAGCTGACTCAGGGGACTCTTTTCTGGGTTTAGCTCTTGGGTCTGAAAGGCTTTGAAATGAAGGGTGTCTGGGGAGCTAGATTTGAGGTGATTTAGGAAGTTTAGTGCTCGTTTTTGGATGTTTATTATCAGTGGGTATCTGCCTAGTTCGGCTCTGCATGCATTTGTTGGCGTTTTCCTTTGGGTGCGAAGGATGCTTCGGCAGAATTCTGCATGTAGGGCTTCTATTGTATGTTTTTCCCATTTAGTGTAGCTTTGGTGATTTAGCGGGCCCCATACTTCACTACCGTACAGTGCAATGGGCAGGATTATGCTGTCAAATATTTTGAGCCAGATTTTGATTGGGATTTGGATGTTGTAGAATTTTCTTTTTATTGCATATAGGGCTCTTCGGGCTTTTTCTTTTAGTGCATTCACTGCTATGCTGAAGCTCCCTGATGCTGTAATAGTTAGACCAAGGTAGGTGTAGCTCATAGTGTGTCCTATAGTGATATCACTGAGGGTAAACTGGTATTTGTTTTCCTGACATCTGGGCCTTTTTTGAAAAATCATGATGTTGGTTTTCTTTAGATTTACTGTTAGAGCCCAATTTTGGCAGTATTTGTCGAGTAGGTCTAGTTGTTGCTGTAATCCCTGTTCTGTGGGAGACAGCAGAACCAGGTCGTCCGCATAGAACAGGGATTTCACTTCTCCATCTAGGAGACGGAGACCTGGTGACTCGCTTTGCTCCAGCATGTCTGCTAATTCATTTATGTATATGTTGAACAGGGTCGGGCTCAAATTGCAGCCCTGCCGGACGCCTCTTCTCTGGGTGAAGAAATCGGTGCGTTTGTCTCCAATTTTGACCCCGCATTTGTTTTTCAGATACATTGATTTAATAAGGTCATAGACTTTGCCCCCTATTCCACATTGAAGAAGTTTATAATAGAGCCCTTCGTGCCATATAGAGTCAAAGGCTTTCTTGAAGTCGATGAAACAGGCGAATATTTTCCCATTTTTTGTTTGGTGTATATGTTTTTCAATGAGGGTGTGAAGGGTATAGATATGGTCGGCGGTGCGGTGTTTTGGAAGAAAGCCTATTTGGTTTTTTCTGAGGATATTATGTTTGTTAAGAAAATCAAGTAATCTACTATTTAGAATACTGCAGAATAACTTCCCTAGACAACTGTTGACACAGATGCCGCGGTAGTTATTTGGGTCTGATTTGTTTCCGCTTTTATATATGGGGGAGATTAGTCCTTGGCACCAGATATCGGGAAAACAGCCTGAACGTAATATGATGTTGAATAATTTGAGTACCGCACCCTGCATCTCCATATTGCTGAACTTGAGCATTTCATTTTTGATGTTGTCTGGGCCACAGGCTTTCTTTAGGTGGAGAGATTTTGTTTTTGTGGCCATTTCTTTCCATGTGATTGGGGAGTCTAGAGGGTTTTGGTTGTCTTTGATTGTTGCTTCTAATGTGTGGAGTTTTTCTGTGACCTGATGTTGACTTGGGTTTGTTTCGTTTATTGGGATGTCTTTGTAGAGGTTTTCAAAATGTGTTCTCCAGATGTCGCCATCTTGGATTGGTAATGCTTGCAATTGTGTTGTACTCAGGTTATTCCACATTTCCCAGAATTGTTTTGGGTTGGTGGAGTTTTCAATTTCTTCTAGTATTTTGTGGGTATAGTTTTGTGTTTTGTTCCTAATGGTGTGTTTATATCTTTTGAGGGTTTCATTGTATCTAGTACGTAGGTCCGGATTGTTTGGTTGGCGATGCTTTTGGTTTGATATTTTTCTCAGGTCTTTTCTGGCATTTTTGCATTCGTGGTCAAACCATTTCTTATTTTTATTTTGTCTTTTGTGACTCTTCCTCTTCTGTTTCACGAGGTCGGCTTTTACAGCTGCCTCATGAAAGATCATATTTATATCCTCTATGGCCATGTTTACCCCATCTCTGGTGATCTCATATAGATTTTCTTTAAATTTTGAAATTTTACTTGTGAGATCAGGTGAATTTAGTGCTGTGATGAATTTATCTCCACTGTCTGGGGCCCATCTGTATGTCTGGTTTATTTTATGTAGCTTACTGGGTTCCTTTTTTGTGTCTGTAGTTTGGGCAGAAAGTTTAAGGTACACATTTATTTGGTTATGGTCTGAGAGGGGGGATTGCTGCCTGACAGTGAATGCGTTGATATCGCAGGGGTCCAGGTCAGTGATTGTATAATCCACCACACTAGACCCAAGAGTTGAGGAATATGTGAGTCTCCCTAAGGAGTCCCCTCTGAACCTACCGTTAACTATGTACAGGCCTAAGGCTCGGCAGAGTTGCACTACCTCCCTACCGCTTTTATTTATTTCACAATCGAGGTTGTTTCGGTTTGCGATGGCTGGTGTGACATATAGAGGGGTCTGGCCAAACACATGGTTGTTGCCCTGTGGGTCTATGAAGTCAGGTTCACATCCTGTCCTTGCATTTAGGTCCCCACATAGTAGCACCTTTCCTTGGGCCTGGAAATGGCTGATTTCCATGTGGAGAGTGTCAAATATCTCCTCTTCAAAATATGGCGATTCTATTGGAGGTATGTAGATCGCACATAAGTAAACATCGTTTTTTTCTATTCCTATATTTTTATCTAATTTTAGCCATACGTGTGATTTTCCCTGTTTTATCGGTGAGATGTGTTTGTTCAGTTCTCCTTTATACCACACCAGGATTCCCCCGGAGGTTCTGCCCTTGCGTGTCTTAATGTTCTTTACTGAAGGCACAATAATTTCATGGTACATTGGGGGACAGTGGGTCGGCATGTCCTTTTGGCACCATGTTTCTGTTAACACAATTATATCAATGTCTTTTATAGCTTTTAGGAATTCAGGGTCTGTACTCTTCATCCCAAAAGTTGAGGAGCGGAGGCCCTGGATATTCCAGCAGCTTATGTGGAAAGAACGCATTTATATAGTTCAATAAAACGAAATAAAATGGACCTATTTTGTGGGATGAGTGTGGAAACACTATTTTCTATAATGCTAAATGATGATTTAGTATAAATTTCATGAGGCATGCACATATATCTATCTAATAGTAGTAATAATACTGATAAGATAACAATAATGATAATGATAAATAACAATATTAATAATTTCTCCGGCTTTCTATCAGGCTGTTCAGCATCGTCATGATCTTTCTCAGTTCTTGGTCTACAGTCTGTGGTCTAGAGGGGGGTCTTGGGTTCTGTTGTTGGTTTTGTAAAGGGGGGTGGGGGACATTGGTGGTCCTGTTTGGGTTACGGCTCCCAATGGTAGAGGGGGTGGGAGGGCTGCGTCTTTTGGCAGTGTTTATGAGGTTTTTTGCAAAGACCCACATCCGCTGTTTGAGTAGATGTATTTCGTCATAGAGGTCCCTTGTGTTGATGTTTGGATGATGGGCCAGGTAGACACTCTCTCTCTCACACACTCTCTCTCTCACGCACTCTCTCTCTCACACTCTCTCTCTCTCACACACTCTCTCTCTCACACACTCTCTCTCTCACACACTCTCTCTCTCACACACTCTCTCTCTCACACACTCTCTCTCTCACACACTCTCTCTCTCACACACTCTCTCTCTCGCACACTCTCTCTCTCGCACTCTCTCTCTCACGCACTCTCTCTCTCACGCACTCTCTCTCTCACGCACTCTCTCTCTCACGCACTCTCTCTCACACTCTCTCTCTCTCACACACTCTCTCTCTCACACACTCTCTCTCTCACACACTCTCTCTCTCACACACTCTCTCTCTCACACTCTCTCTCTCACGCACTCTCTCTCTCACGCACTCTCTCTCTCACGCACTCTCTCTCTCACACACTCTCTCTCTCACACTCTCTCTCTCACGCACTCTCTCTCTCACGCTCTCTCTCTCTCACGCTCTCTCTCTCTCACACTCTCTCTCTCACGCACTCTCTCTCTCACGCACTCTCTCTCTCACGCACTCTCTCTCTCACACTCTCTCTCTCACGCACTCTCTCTCTCACGCACTCTCTCTCTCACACACTCTCTCTCTCACACACTCTCTCTCTCACACACTCTCTCTCTCACACTCTCTCACACTCTCTCTCACGCACTCTCTCTCTCACACTCTCTCTCTCTCACGCACTCTCTCTCTCTCTCACACACTCTCTCACACACTCTCTCTCTCACGCACTCTCTCTCTCACACACTCTCTCTCTCACACTCTCTCTCTCACACTCTCTCTCACACTCTCTCTCTCTCACGCACACTCTCTCACGCAATCTCTCTCTCACGCACTCTCTCTCTCACGCACTCTCTCTCTCACGCACTCTCTCTCTCACGCACTCTCTCTCTCACGCACTCTCTCTCTCACGCACTCTCTCTCTCACGCACTCTCTCTCTCGCGCTCTCTCTCTCACGCACTCTCTCTCACGCACTCTCTCTCTCACGCACTCTCTCTCTCACGCACTCTCTCTCTCACGCACTCTCTCTCTCACGCACTCTCTCTCTCACGCACTCTCTCTCTCACGCACTCTCTCTCTCACGCACTCTCTCTCTCACGCACTCTCTCTCACGCACTCTCTCTCTCACGCACTCTCTCTCTCACGCACTCTCTCTCTCACGCACTCTCTCTCTCACGCACTCTCTCTCTCACGCACTCTCTCTCTCACGCACTCTCTCTCTCACGCACTCTCTCTCTCACGCACTCTCTCTCTCACGCACTCTCTCTCTCACGCACTCTCTCTCTCACGCACTCTCTCTCTCACGCACTCTCTCTCTCACGCACTCTCTCTCTCACGCACTCTCTCTCTCACGCACTCTCTCTCTCACGCACTCTCTCTCTCACGCTCTCTCTCTCTCACGCACTCTCTCTCTCACGCACTCTCTCTCTCACGCACTCTCTCTCTCACGCACTCTCTCTCTCACGCACTCTCTCTCTCACGCACTCTCTCTCTCACGCTCTCTCTCTCTCACGCACTCTCTCTCTCACGCACTCTCTCTCTCACGCACTCTCTCTCTCACGCACTCTCTCTCTCACGCACTCTCTCTCTCACGCACTCTCTCTCTCACGCACTCTCTCTCTCACGCACTCTCTCTCTCACGCACTCTCTCTCTCACGCACTCTCTCTCTCACGCACTCTCTCTCTCACGCACTCTCTCTCTCACGCACTCTCTCTCTCACGCACTCTCTCTCTCTCACACACTCTCTCTCTCACACACTCTCTCTCTCACACACTCTCTCTCTCACACTCTCTCTCTCTCACACACTCTCTCTCTCACACTCTCTCTCTCTCACACACTCTCTCTCTCACACACTCTCTCTCTCACACACTCTCTCTCTCACACACTCTCTCTCACACTCTCTCTCTCTCACACACTCTCTCTCTCACACACTCTCTCTCACACACTCTCTCTCTCACACACTCTCTCTCTCACACACTCTCTCTCTCACACACTCTCTCTCTCACACACTCTCTCTCTCACACACTCTCTCTCTCACACACTCTCTCTCTCACACACTCTCTCTCTCACACACTCTCTCTCTCACACACTCTCTCTCTCACACACTCTCTCTCTCACACACTCTCTCTCTCACACACTCTCTCTCTCACACACTCTCTCTCTCACACACTCTCTCTCTCACACACTCTCTCTCTCACACACTCTCTCTCTCACACACTCTCTCTCTCACACACTCTCTCTCTCACACACTCTCTCTCTCACACACTCTCTCTCTCACACACTCTCTCTCTCACACACTCTCTCTCTCACACACTCTCTCTCTCACACACTCTCTCTCTCACACACTCTCTCTCTCACACACTCTCTCTCTCACACACTCTCTCTCTCACACACTCTCTCTCTCACACACTCTCTCTCTCACACACTCTCTCTCTCACACACTCTCTCTCTCACACACTCTCTCTCTCACACACTCTCTCTCTCACACACTCTCTCTCTCACACACTCTCTCTCTCACACACTCTCTCTCTCACACACTCTCTCTCTCACACACTCTCTCTCTCACACACTCTCTCTCTCACACACTCTCTCTCTCACACACTCTCTCTCTCACACACTCTCTCTCTCACACACTCTCTCTCTCACACACTCTCTCTCTCACACACTCTCTCTCACACACACTCTCTCTCACACACTCTCTCTCTCACACACTCTCTCTCTCACACACTCTCTCTCTCACACACTCTCTCTCTCACACACTCTCTCTCTCACACACTCTCTCTCTCACACACTCTCTCTCTCACACACTCTCTCTCTCACACACTCTCTCTCTCACACACTCTCTCTCTCACACACTCTCTCTCTCACACACTCTCTCTCTCACACACTCTCTCTCTCACACACTCTCTCTCTCACACACTCTCTCTCTCACACACTCTCTCTCTCACACACTCTCTCTCTCACACACTCTCTCTCTCACACACTCTCTCTCTCACACACTCTCTCTCTCACACACTCTCTCTCTCACACACTCTCTCTCTCACACACTCTCTCTCTCACACACTCTCTCTCTCACACACTCTCTCTCTCACACACTCTCTCTCTCACACACTCTCTCTCTCACACACTCTCTCTCTCACACACTCTCTCTCTCACACACTCTCTCTCTCACACACTCTCTCTCTCACACACTCTCTCTCTCACTCCAATTCCAATTCCAATTCCAATTAAAATGCTTTATTGGCATGAAAGTTTACAGAGAACCATATTGCCAAAGCTTACATAGCAAAAAGGTACAGTTTTCCAACATTCTGTAGGTGTCAATCGATTTGACATTTGTTGGGTACATACAATATTACTTTTAAACAATATTAATTTTAAACAGTCTTTGTACTTCATTTGGTACGTTCAATATTAATTTTAAACAGTCTTAATTTTAAACAGTCCTCAGGTTGTGACATGTTGTTACATATTTGGCCCCAAGGTATGGTCTGTCTCCTTCTCCTAGGACTAATCTCAATTTTGACAGATCATCCAATTCCTTGAAATCTGGGGTTGTTTGGCTTAGCTTGTTGAATAATATGTTTCTTGATGTGTTGAATTTTTCGCATTTTAGGAGGAAATGCATTTCTGTTTCAACCTCGCCAGCCAGACATTGATCGCATATTCTATTCTCTCTAGGCTGCCAGGATTTCTTGTATCTGCCTTTTTCAATTTCCAGTTGGTGGTCGCTTAGTCTGTACCTGGTGAGGGTCTGTCTCTGTTTTGTGTCTCTGATGGTCGTGAGGTAGTCTGCCAGTTTATATTCTCTTTTTAGGGCCCGGTAACATTCTAATCTGCTTTGGCTTTCGGTTATTTTGTTCCAATGTTCCAGGTAGGTTTCTTTGCATTTTTTAATGATTTGGTTCACTCGGATTGGTGTTTGGGCGGCTGTGTTGGTCTGGGGCTGGTCAGGGTCCGGCTGAGTACTTAGTTTCCGTAGCAGCTGACTCAGGGGACTCTTTTCTGGGTTTAGCTCTTGGGTCTGAAAGGCTTTGAAATGAAGGGTGTCTGGGGAGCTAGATTTGAGGTGATTTAGGAAGTTTAGTGCTCGTTTTTGGATGTTTATTATCAGTGGGTATCTGCCTAGTTCGGCTCTGCATGCATTTGTTGGCGTTTTCCTTTGGGTGCGAAGGATGCTTCGGCAGAATTCTGCATGTAGGGCTTCTATTGTATGTTTTTCCCATTTAGTGTAGCTTTGGTGATTTAGCGGGCCCCATACTTCACTACCGTACAGTGCAATGGGCAGGATTATGCTGTCAAAAATTTTGAGCCAGATTTTGATTGGGATTTGGATGTTGTAGAATTTTCTTTTTATTGCATATAGGGCTCTTCGGGCTTTTTCTTTTAGTGCATTCACTGCTATGCTGAAGCTCCCTGATGCTGTAATAGTTAGACCAAGGTAGGTGTAGCTCATAGTGTGTCCTATAGTGATATCACTGAGGGTAAACTGGTATTTGTTTTCCTGACATCTGGGCCTTTTTTGAAAAATCATGATGTTGGTTTTCTTTAGATTTACTGTTAGAGCCCAATTTTGGCAGTATTTGTCGAGTAGGTCTAGTTGTTGCTGTAATCCCTGTTCTGTGGGAGACAGCAGAACCAGGTCGTCCGCATAGAACAGGGATTTCACTTCTCCATCTAGGAGACGGAGACCTGGTGACTCGCTTTGCTCCAGCATGTCTGCTAATTCATTTATGTATATGTTGAACAGGGTCGGGCTCAAATTGCAGCCCTGCCGGACGCCTCTTCTCTGGGTGAAGAAATCGGTGCGTTTGTCTCCAATTTTGACCCCGCATTTGTTTTTCAGATACATTGATTTAATAAGGTCATAGACTTTGCCCCCTATTCCACATTGAAGAAGTTTATAATAGAGCCCTTCGTGCCATATAGAGTCAAAGGCTTTCTTGAAGTCGATGAAACAGGCGAATATTTTCCCATTTTTTGTTTGGTGTATATGTTTTTCAATGAGGGTGTGAAGGGTATAGATATGGTCGGCGGTGCGGTGTTTTGGAAGAAAGCCTATTTGGTTTTTTCTGAGGATATTATGTTTGTTAAGAAAATCAAGTAATCTACTATTTAGAATACTGCAGAATAACTTCCCTAGACAACTGTTGACACAGATGCCGCGGTAGTTATTTGGGTCTGATTTGTTTCCGCTTTTATATCTCTCTCTCACACACTCTCTCTCTCACACACTCTGTCTCTCACACACTCTCTCTCTCACACACTCTCTCTCTCACACACTCTCTCTCTCACACACTCTCTCTCTCACACACTCTCTCTCTCACACACTCTCTCTCTCACACACTCTCTCTCTCACACACTCTCTCTCTCACACACTCTCTCTCTCACACTCTCTCTCTCTCACACTCTCTCTCACACACTCTCTCTCTCACACACTCTCTCTCTCACACACTCTCTCTCTCACACACTCTCTCTCTCACACACTCTCTCTCTCACACACTCTCTCTCTCACACACTCTCTCTCTCACACACTCTCTCTCTCACACACTCTCGCTCTCACACACTCTCTCTCTCACACACTCTCTCTCTCACACACTCTCTCTCTCACACACTCTCTCTCTCACACTCTCTCTCTCGCACACTCTCTCTCTCGCACACTCTCTCTCACGCACACTCTCTCTCACGCACTCTCTCTCTCACGCACTCTCTCTCTCACGCACTCTCTCTCTCACGCACTCTCTCACACACTCTCTCTCTCACACACTCCAATTCCAATTTTCCAATTCCAATTCCAATTAAAATGCTTTATTGGCATGAAAGTTTACAGAGAACCATATTGCCAAAGCTTACATAGCAAAAAGGTACAGTTTTCCAACATTCTGTAGGTGTCAATCGATTTGACATTTGTTGGGTACATACAATATTACTTTTAAACAATATTAATTTTAAACAGTCTTTGTACTTCATTTGGTACGTTCAATATTAATTTTAAACAGTCTTAATTTTAAACAGTCCTCAGGTTGTGACATGTTGTTACATATTTGGCCCCAAGGTATGGTCTGTCTCCTTCTCCTAGGACTAATCTCAATTTTGACAGATCATCCAATTCCTTGAAATCTGGGGTTGTTTGGCTTAGCTTGTTGAATAATATGTTTCTTGATGTGTTGAATTTTTCGCATTTTAGGAGGAAATGCATTTCTGTTTCAACCTCGCCAGCCAGACATTGATCGCATATTCTATTCTCTCTAGGCTGCCAGGATTTCTTGTATCTGCCTTTTTCAATTTCCAGTTGGTGGTCGCTTAGTCTGTACCTGGTGAGGGTCTGTCTCTGTTTTGTGTCTCTGATGGTCGTGAGGTAGTCTGCCAGTTTATATTCTCTTTTTAGGGCCCGGTAACATTCTAATCTGCTTTGGCTTTCGGTTATTTTGTTCCAATGTTCCAGGTAGGTTTCTTTGCATTTTTTAATGATTTGGTTCACTCGGATTGGTGTTTGGGCGGCTGTGTTGGTCTGGGGCTGGTCAGGGTCCGGCTGAGTACTTAGTTTCCGTAGCAGCTGACTCAGGGGACTCTTTTCTGGGTTTAGCTCTTGGGTCTGAAAGGCTTTGAAATGAAGGGTGTCTGGGGAGCTAGATTTGAGGTGATTTAGGAAGTTTAGTGCTCGTTTTTGGATGTTTATTATCAGTGGGTATCTGCCTAGTTCGGCTCTGCATGCATTTGTTGGCGTTTTCCTTTGGGTGCGAAGGATGCTTCGGCAGAATTCTGCATGTAGGGCTTCTATTGTATGTTTTTCCCATTTAGTGTAGCTTTGGTGATTTAGCGGGCCCCATACTTCACTACCGTACAGTGCAATGGGCAGGATTATGCTGTCAAATATTTTGAGCCAGATTTTGATTGGGATTTGGATGTTGTAGAATTTTCTTTTTATTGCATATAGGGCTCTTCGGGCTTTTTCTTTTAGTGCATTCACTGCTATGCTGAAGCTCCCTGATGCTGTAATAGTTAGACCAAGGTAGGTGTAGCTCATAGTGTGTCCTATAGTGGTATCACTGAGGGTAAACTGGTATTTGTTTTCCTGACATCTGGGCCTTTTTTGAAAAATCATGATGTTGGTTTTCTTTAGATTTACTGTTAGAGCCCAATTTTGGCAGTATTTGTCGAGTAGGTCTAGTTGTTGCTGTAATCCCTGTTCTGTGGGAGACAGCAGAACCAGGTCGTCCGCATAGAACAGGGATTTCACTTCTCCATCTAGGAGACGGAGACCTGGTGACTCGCTTTGCTCCAGCATGTCTGCTAATTCATTTATGTATATGTTGAACAGGGTCGGGCTCAAATTGCAGCCCTGCCGGACGCCTCTTCTCTGGGTGAAGAAATCGGTGCGTTTGTCTCCAATTTTGACCCCGCATTTGTTTTTCAGATACATTGATTTAATAAGGTCATAGACTTTGCCCCCTATTCCACATTGAAGAAGTTTATAATAGAGCCCTTCGTGCCATATAGAGTCAAAGGCTTTCTTGAAGTCGATGAAACAGGCGAATATTTTCCCATTTTTTGTTTGGTGTATATGTTTTTCAATGAGGGTGTGAAGGGTATAGATATGGTCGGCGGTGCGGTGTTTTGGAAGAAAGCCTATTTGGTTTTTTCTGAGGATATTATGTTTGTTAAGAAAATCAAGTAATCTACTATTTAGAATACTGCAGAATAACTTCCCTAGACAACTGTTGACACAGATGCCGCGGTAGTTATTTGGGTCTGATTTGTTTCCGCTTTTATATATGGGGGAGATTAGTCCTTGGCACCAGATATCGGGAAAACAGCCTGAACGTAATATGATGTTGAATAATTTGAGTACCGCACCCTGCATCTCCATATTGCTGAACTTGAGCATTTCATTTTTGATGTTGTCTGGGCCACAGGCTTTCTTTAGGTGGAGAGATTTTGTTTTTGTGGCCATTTCTTTCCATGTGATTGGGGAGTCTAGAGGGTTTTGGTTGTCTTTGATTGTTGCTTCTAATGTGTGGAGTTTTTCTGTGACCTGATGTTGACTTGGGTTTGTTTCGTTTATTGGGATGTCTTTGTAGAGGTTTTCAAAATGTGTTCTCCAGATGTCGCCATCTTGGATTGGTAATGCTTGCAATTGTGTTGTACTCAGGTTATTCCACATTTCCCAGAATTGTTTTGGGTTGGTGGAGTTTTCAATTTCTTCTAGTATTTTGTGGGTATAGTTTTGTGATTTGTTCCTAATGGTGTGTTTATATCTTTTGAGGGTTTCATTGTATCTAGTACGTAGGTCCGGATTGTTTGGTTGGCGATGCTTTTGGTTTGATATTTTTCTCAGGTCTTTTCTGGCATTTTTGCATTCGTGGTCAAACCATTTCTTATTTTTATTTTGTCTTTTGTGACTCTTCCTCTTCTGTTTCACGAGGTCGGCTTTTACAGCTGCCTCATGAAAGATCATATTTATATCCTCTATGGCCATGTTTACCCCATCTCTGGTGATCTCATATAGATTTTCTTTAAATTTTGAAATTTTACTTGTGAGATCAGGTGAATTTAGTGCTGTGATGAATTTATCTCCACTGTCTGGGGCCCATCTGTATGTCTGGTTTATTTTATGTAGCTTACTGGGTTCCTTTTTTGTGTCTGTAGTTTGGGCAGAAAGTTTAAGGTACACATTTATTTGGTTATGGTCTGAGAGGGGGGATTGCTGCCTGACAGTGAATGCGTTGATATCGCAGGGGTCCAGGTCAGTGATTGTATAATCCACACACTCTCTCTCTCACACACTCTCTCTCACACACTCTCTCTCTCACACACTCTCTCTCTCACACACTCTCTCTCTCACACACTCTCTCTCTCACACACTCTCTCTCTCACACACTCTCTCTCTCACACACTCTCTCTCTCACACACTCTCTCTCTCGCACACTCTCTCTCTCGCACACTCTCTCTCACGCACTCTCTCTCTCACGCACTCTCTCTCTCACACACTCTCTCTCTCACACACTCTCTCTCTCACACACTCTCTCTCTCACACACTCTCTCTCTCACACACTCTCTCTCTCACACACTCTCTCTCTCACACACTCTCTCTCTCACACTCTCTCTCACGCACTCTCTCACACACTCTCTCTCACACACACTCTCTCTCTCACACACTCTCTCTCTCACACACTCTCTCTCTCACGCACTCTCTCACACTCTCTCACACACTCTCTCTCTCACACACTCTCTCTCTCACACACTCTCTCTCTCACACACTCTCTCTCTCACACACTCTCTCTCTCACACACTCTCTCTCTCACACACTCTCTCTCACACACTCTCTCTCTCTCACACACTCTCTCTCTCACACACTCTCTCTCTCACACACTCTCTCTCTCACACACTCTCTCTCACACACACTCTCTCTCACACACACTCTCTCTCACACACACTCTCTCTCACACACACTCTCTCTCTCTCACACACTCTCTCTCACACACACTCTCTCTCTCTCACACACTCTCTCTCTCACACACTCTCTCTCTCACACACTCTCTCTCTCACACACACTCAATTCAATTCAATTCAATTCAATTCAAATCGCTTTATTGGCATGATAAGGTACATCTTATGTTGCCAAAGCATCAAAATACATTTATGGTTGAACACATAAACACAGTTCTATTCATACAGTGTCTAAACAGGTATATCCCTGAGTGTATAAATATACATTCGCATTATTTATATATACTCTTTTCTTAGGTTTACTGGTTGTCCCTCTGTTCATGGCAAGCTGTAACATAGTGTGCCGCCAGTGCTACACAGCTTCTCTCCTCCCCCAGTAGGTATGGGAGTTTATGGTCGTCATTCAGATTTCTGAATTCAGGGCATATTTGTGAGAATTTTTGGTAGAAATTCTCCCTGATGCCCTGATATTTTCCACAGGCTGTGAGGAAGTGCATCTCTGTCTCCACTACTCCCTGACTGCAGTGAGAGCATATCCTGTCCTCTCTTGGCAGCCTGGTCTGCCTGTGTCTGCCTTTTTCGATCGCTAGGCTATGTTCGCTAAGTGTGTACCTTGTCAAGGTTTTTCTCAGTTTGTTATCCTTTACCATGGTCAGGTATTCAGCCATGTTGTATTGTCTGTTTAGGGTCAAGTAGCAATTGAGTTTGCTTTGGGTTTTTGTTGTTTCTGCCCAATATGACAGGTATTTTTCCTTTTGTTTAGTGACAATTGTGTTGGGTCGAATTCTCTCTGCTACGATGTCACTGTCCTGGGGCTGGTTATTGTTAGTTGTGTTAGTGGTTGCTTCACTGAGTCCCAGGACTAGTTGACTGAGGGAGTTATTCTTTATGGTCCTCTCTTGGCATTCAAGGCTTCGTAATGATAGCAGTGGGGGTTGCTCATTTTTAGGTGTTTCCAAAATTTGGTGGCTCTTTTTTGGATAGTAATTATTAGTGGAAATTGGCCTAGTTCTGCCCTGCATGCATTGTTTACGGTTTTCCTTTGAGTCCGGAGGATACTTTTACAGAATTCTGCATGTAGGATCTCAATTGGGTGTTTGTCCCATTTTGCAAAATCTTGTTGTGTTAGCGGTCCCCACACTTCACTGCCATAGAGTGCAATTGGTTCAATTACTGATTTGAAAATTTTGAGCCAAATGCTAATTGGGATTTCTATTTGGATTGATCTTTTAATGGCGTAGAAAGCCCTTCTTGCTTTCTCTTTCAGTTCATTCACAGCCAGTTTGAAATTTCCCGTAGAGCTGATTTTTATGCCCAAGTATGTGTAGTTAGTGGTTTGTTCAATTTTGGTTGTTCCTAGTGTGAGATTTATTTTGGGTCCCTGATGTTTGGATCTTTGCTGGAACACAAGGACTTTGGTTTTTTGGGAGTTTATTGTCAGGGCCCAGGTCTGACAGAACGACTCCAGCAGATCCAGGTTCTGCTGTAGACCCTCCTTAGTTGGTGACAGCAGAACCAGGTCGTCTGCATAGAGGAGGAATTTAACCTTGGATTCATATAGGGTGAGGCCGGGTGCTGGAGATTTTTCAAGTAGTTTTGCTAATTCATTTATGTAAATATTAAAGAGTGTCGGTGAGATTGGCGAGCCCTGCGTCACCCCCCGCCCCTGTGGGAAGTACTTTGTTTGTTTGTCTCCAATTTTAACTGCACATTTGTTGTTTGTATACATTGATTTAATTACATCATATGTTTTTCCCCCTACCCCGCTTTCGATAAGTTTCAGGAATAGACCGTCGTGCCAGATGGAATCGAAAGCCTTCTGGAAATCCATAAAGCATGCGTAGATTTTGCTTTTGTTTTGATGGACGTGTTTGTCAATTAGGGTCTGTAGGGTGAAGATATGATCTGATGTTCTATAGTTTGGCAGGAATCCAATTTGGCTTTTACTCAAGACATTGTGCTCCTCAAGGAAGTTTATAAGTCTTTTGTTTATGATACTACAGAAAACCTTTCCCATGTTACTGTTTACACAGATGCCTCGATAGTTATTTGGGTCTCCTTTATCCCTCTCTCTCTCTCTCTCTCTCTCACACACACACTCTCTCTCACACACACACTCTCTCTCTCTCTCACACACACACACACACACCACTCCATCGTGCGTTCCACTACGGCCCTACCAGCAGTACGAGCCCATCTGGACATCCGCAGCCATCGAACAGATCATGACAGGTCTTGTTGACGTCGATGGTGTCACAGGTCTTCAGACAGGAGCGGAAGGTGTAGATAAGATTATTGGGGCAAGAGGCAGCCTCAGGGCAGGTTCGGTCAGTACAGTTCCAAACACTAGTGGCACACACGCTGGAACAGAATGCACGGAGCTGAGAGGATTCGTCAGAGAAACAGGAGCAAACATTGCTTAAACACCACAAGTAAGGTGAGGCACTCAGAGCACTGAGAGTCATCCCAACACAGGCCCACTGCTCATTCATCTCAATGATGCTTGTGGGATCTCACTGTGCACAAATTGACTGACTCCCACTCACCCTACTGTTACACAGAGTGGGGGGGTTTCAGGGAGGGAGGGTTTTTTCAGGGGGCTACACGGGGGGAGGGGGGTTTTGGAGAGCTACATGGAGGGGAGGGGGGTTTTAGGGAACTACACAGGGGGAGGGGGTTTGGGGGGGCTACACGGGGGGAGGGGTGTTTTGGAGAGCTACACGGAGGGGAGGGGGTTTTGGAGAGCTACACGGAGGGGAGGGGGTTTGGGGGGGCTACACGGAGGGGAGGGGGTTTTGGAGAGCTACACGGAGGGGAGGGGGTTTTAGGGAACTACACAGGGGGAGGGGGTTTGGGGGGGCTGCACAGAGGGGAGGGGGGTTTGGGGGGAGACAGGGGACAGTCCCTTGCTCTCAGTTGTAGCTGGTCATGTGGCAGAGAAATTCAATGAAACCCACCTATCCTGCGAGGGAAAGGAAACAGGTGACAGGGTGATTTCATCAAACTTCTCCCACCACCCACTCCAATCAGCACCGTCACATCGCATCATATAGAATCACACAGAGTCAGTCCCCACCTCCATATGAACATAAGAATTAGTAGCAGGAGTCGGCCATTCGGCCCCTCGAGCCTGCTCCACCATTCAATAAGATCATGGCTGATCTTCTACCTCATCTCCACTTTCCCGCCCGATCCCCATATCCCTCGATTCCCTTAATATCCAAAAATCTATCGATCTCTGTCTTGAATATACTCAATGACTGAGCCTCCACAGCCCTCTGGGGTAGAGAATTCCAAAGATTCACCGCCCTCGGAGTGAAGAAATTTTTCCTCATCTCAGTCCTAAATGGCCGACCCCTTATTCTGAGACTGTGACCCCTGGTTCTAGACTCCCCAGCCCGGGGAAACATCCTCTCAGCATCTACCCTGTCAAGCGCTGTAAGAATTTTGTATGTTTCAATGAGATCACCTCTCATTCTTCTAAACTCTAGAGAATATAAACCCAGTCTACTCAATCTCTCCTCATAGGACAATCCCCCCATCCCAGGAACCAGTCTGGTGAACCTTCGCATCATATAGGATCATCTAGAATCCACCATTATTGAATGGTGGAGCAGGCTCGAAGGGCCGAATAGCCCAGTCCTGCTCCTATTTCTTATGTTATGATCATCTAGAATCCACCATCACCTCCATTGATAGATTCAGCGAGTGGGCAAAACTGTGGCAGATGAAAGTGTGAGGTCACCACTTTGGACCCAAGAAGGATCGATCAGAGTATTTTCTAAATGGAGAGAACCTGGAAACTGTGGATGAGCAGAGGTTTAGGGGTTCAAGTACAAAAATCACTAAAAGCTAGTGGACAGATACAAAAAATTATTTAAAAGGCGAACGGAATGTTCGGCTTTATCTCAGGGGCTGGAATACAAAGGGGTGGAAGTTCTGTTATTTATCAATGGATTCATTAACAATCTTGTTGTGCGAGGCCCCTTGGGGCGGAGCGATCATAATATGATAGAATTCTTCATGAAGGTGGAGAGTGAAGTATTTGGCTCAGAGACTAGGGTCCTGAATTTAAATCAAGGAAACTACGATGGTATGAGGCGCGAGTTGGCTAGGATGGATTGGGGAATGTTACTTAAAGGGTTGACGGTGGATAGGCAATGGCAAACATTTAAAGATCGCATGGATGAACTACAGAATTTGTTCATTCCTGTTTGGCATAAAAATAAAACAAAAAAGTTCTGTTACATTTATACAGAGCTCTGGTTCGACCTCACCTGGAGTAACTGGGTTCAGTTCCGGGCCCCGCACCTGAGGAAGGATATATTGGCCTTGGAGGGGGAGCAGCGCAGATTCACCAGAGTGATACCGGGGCTGAAAGGATTAAATCATGGGCCAGGTGGCACAGTCTAGGCTCGTATTCGCTCGAGTGTATAAAATTAAGGGTTGATTTAATCGAGGTGTTTAAGATGATTAAAGGATACAATAGGGTAGATAGTTATCAGCGAACATCCCCACTTCTGACCGTATGATGGAGGAGAGATCATTGATGACCCAACCATCTTCAGCTGCTTCATCAATGACCTTCCCTCCATCATAAGGTCAAAAGAGGGGATGTTCGCTGACGATTGAAGTGTCCAGCGCCATTCGCAACTCCTCAGATAATGAAGCCGTCCATGGCCACATGCAGCAAGACCTCATCCAGGCAAGTGGAGAGTATTCCATCACAGACCTGACTTGTGCCTTGTAGATGGTGGAAAGGCTTTGGGGAGTCAGGAGGTGAGACACTCGCCGCAGAATACCCAGCCTCTGACCTGCTCTTATGGCCACAGTAATTATATAGAGTCATAGAGTTATACAGAAAGAGGCCCTTCAGTCCATCGCGTCCACGTCAGCCATCAAGCCCTATCTATTCTAGTCCCATTTTCCAGCACTTGGTCCATAGCCTTGTATGCTATGGCGTTTCAAGTGCTCATCTAAATGCTTCTTGAATGTTGTGAGGGTTCCTGCCTCTACCACCCTTTCAGGCAGTGAGTTCCAGATTCCAACCACCCTCTGGGTGAAAAAGCTTTTCCTCAAATCCCCTCTAAACCTCCTGCCCCTTACCTTGAAACTGCAGTGGGGAAAGAGTTAAACTGACATCGCTGGCAGTTTCACTGAAGGTGTAAGGAAGACAGGGACTAACATGAAAGACCACACCCATAAAGCTGACCTTTGGAGAGATATAAAACAATTAAATGGAGACAGGATGTCCAGCATTTCAACTGCCCGTAAGAACCTTATTACCTAGGTTAAATTCCAAGGTATCTTTTAATTAGCATTCAGCAGTGTGAGTGATTGATTGAAGAGGCAGCTTATACATGTTTATCTTAAGATTCGTAACCAATCCATGAAGGTGCATGCGGGCTGGGATCCAATCAGGTGGCAGGAATGAATTGTGCATGAGGCCGCCATGCTTATTGTAATAAAAATGTCGTGTTTTCTGTAACAATTGGGAGAAGTCTGGCTAAGACAGAACAGACCGTCTCCCCACCGGTGCAATCAAGACAACTTGACTATCGATCTAAAACCTTGTGTCGAGTGTTGGTTTAAAATACTCCACAACAAAACTATGCCCCCTGGTTATTGGCCCCTCTACTAAGGGGAAATGTTCCTTTCTATCTACCCTATCTATGCCCCTCATAATTTTGTACACCTCAATCAGGTCCCCCCTCAGCCTTCTCTGCTCTAAGGAAAACAACCCCAGCCTGTCCAGTCTCTCTTCATAGCTGAAGCGTTCCAGCCCAGGTAACATCCTGGTGAATCTCCTCTGCACCCTCTCCAATGCAATCACATCCCTCCTACAGTGTGGCGACCAGAACTGCACACAGTATTCCAGCTGTGGCCTATGGTTGGCCCAGTTAAGTTTCTGGTCAATGGTGACCCCCAGGATGTTGATGGTGGGGGATTCGGCGATGGTAATACGGTGAATGTCAAAGGGAGGTGGTTAGACTCTCACTTGTTGGAGATAGTGGCATAGTGGTTAACACTGTTGCCTCACAGCGCCAGGGACCCGGGTTCGACTCCAGCCTCGGGTGACTGTCTGTGTGGAGTTTGCACATTCTCCCCGTGTTTGCGTGGGTTTCCTCCGGGTGCTCCGGTTTCCTCCCACAGTCCAAAGATGTGCAGGTTAGGTTGATTGGCTATGATAAATTGACCCTTAGTGTTAGGGGGATTAAATACATGGGGTTACGGGGATAGGGTGGGATATGTGTTGTGTAGGGGTTACGGGGATCGGGTGGGATATGTGTCGGTGCAGGCTTGATGGGCCGAAATGGCCTCTATCTGCACTGTGGGGTTTCTGTGATTTCTGTGATAGTCATTGCCTGGCACTTGTGTGGCGTGAATGTTACCTGCCACTTACCAGCCCAAGCCTGCATGTTGTCCAGGTCTTGTTGCATGTGGGCATGGACTGCTTAATTATCTGAAGAGTTACGAATGGCACTGAACACTGTGCAGTCATCAATGAACATCCCCATTTCTGACCTTATGTTGGAGGGAAGGTCATTGATGAAGCAGCTGAAGATGGTTGGGCCTAGGACACTGCCCTGAGGAACTCCTGCAGTGATGTCCTGGGGCTGAGATGATTGACCTCCAACCACCATAACCATCTTCCTTTGTGCTAGGTATGACCCCAGCCAGTGGAGAGTTATCCCCCCAATTCCCATTGACTTCAGTTTTACTCGGGCTCCTTGATGCCACACTCGGTCAAATGCTGCCTTGATGTCAAGGGCAGTCACTCTCACCTCACCTCTGGAATTCAGCTCCTTTGTCCATGTTTGGACCAAGGCTGTAATGAGGTCAGGAGCCGAGTGGTCTTGGTGGAACCCAAACTGGGCTTCAGTGAGCAGGTTGATGACACCTTCCATCACTTTGCTGATGATTGAGAGTAGACTGATGGGGCGATAATTGGCCAGATTGGATTTGTCCCACTTTTTGAAGACAGGACATACCTGGGCAGTTTTTCACATTGTTGGATAGATGCCAGTGTTGTAGCTGTACTGGAACAACTTGGCTAGATGCACGGCTAGTTCTGGAGCACAAGTCGTCAGCACGATAGCCGGGATGTTGTCGGGGCCCAAGCCTTTGCTGTATCCAGTGCGCTCAGCCGTTTCTTGATATCACGTGGAGTGAATTGAATGGGCTGAAGACTGGCTTCTGTGATGGTGGGGACCTCAGGAGGAGGCCAATATGGATCATCCACTCAGCACTTCTGGCTGAAGATGGTTACAAACGCTTCAGCCTTGTCTTTTGCACTCACGTGCTGGGCTCCACAATCATTGAGGATGGGGATATTCATGGAGCCTCCTCCTCCCATGAGTTGTTTAATTGTCCACCACCATTCATGACTGGATGTGGCAGGACTGCAGAGCTTTGATCTGATCTGTTGATTGTGGGATCGCTTAGCCCTGTCTGTAACATGCTGCTTCCACAGTATGCTATCGAACCCCAGCACATCCACATAGAAACATATAGCATGTTTATCGCCTTCATATAGGACCGCATAAAATGTATATCAACTTCATATCACAACTTATAGAACCCCATCGACTCCTTATTGAATTTATCGATCCCCAATCACATTCATAAAAATCTATAGAATACCCATCACCTTCATACAGAATCCCCCATCAACCTTATATGAAATTATATACAATCCCTCATAGAGAATTAAAAATCCCCATTCCTCTATTCATATAGAATTATATAAAATCACCTTGCACCTGCCTAGAAAATCCCCTATCCATCCGCAATAACTTAGAATCCCATACCACGTTCATGTAGAATTATTCAGAAAGTGGATCAGTGGACACGGGGTGAGGGGTCTGGGGTGTGGAGCGTGAGTTGAGGGGTGTGGAGTGTGAGTTGAGGGGTGTGGAGTGTGAGTTGAGGGGTGTGGGGGTGAGGGGGTGTGGGGGTGAGGGGCCTGGGGGTGAGGGGTGAGAGGTCTGGGGGTGAGGGGGTGTGGGGGTGAGGTGTGAGAGGTGAGGGGTCTGGGTTCTGGGGGTGAGGGGGTGAGGGGGTGAGGGGGTGAGGGAGTGAGGGAGTGTGGGGGTGAGGGGGTGTGGGGGTGAGGGGGTGAAGGGTTGTGTTGCCACACTGGGTTTCAGATGCGATGGACCGATCCTATCAGGCAAGCTGGTGACCGGAGACTCTAAATGGATGAATTTGGGATTCTATATAATTTCATACGGCGCTGAGGGATTCATACAGCATTCTATATGCAGAGAGGATTAGGTTTAGGGTTAGGGTTAGGGTGCGGAGAGGGTTAGGGTTAGGGTGCGGAGAGGGTTAGGGTGCGGAGAGGGTTAGGGTTAGGGTGCGGAGAGGGTTAGGGTGCGGAGAGGGTTAGGGTGCGGAGAGGGTTAGGGTGCGGAGAGGGTTAGGGTTAGGGTGCGGAGAGGGTTAGGGTGCGGAGAGGGTTAGGGTTAGGGTGCGGAGAGGGTTAGGGTGCGGAGAGGGTTAGGGTGCGGAGAGGGTTAGGGTTAAACCTTGTCTGACCATTTGATGGGATGTTTACACGTACCAAGTGTTGCAGTTCCTGTTGATGACTGTCCCAGGTGAATAGACTGTGCCCTCGAGTAGGCAGGGGCACAGGGAGGGGGGAACACACTGGCCCTCCTCGTCCAGTACCAGACCATTGGGGCAATTACAGCCCGACACACAGCCCACGGCCGAGCCACAGCCCAGCTCCATCCGCAGCTGCACACACGAATTCTCGCAGGGTCGAGAGCAGTCACTGTACACCTGTCCCCCACTGCAGCGCACACCTGGGAACGAAAACACACAGAGTCTGGTTAGCACAACAAGGGAACCAGCAAACCAGTGAATAGTTAATACAGCACAGAGCGACAGAGAGAGAGGAGAAAGGGTCACATAAGAACATGAGAAATAGGAGCAGGAGTCGGCCATTCGGCCCTTCGAGCCTGCTCCGCCATTCAATGAGATCATGGCTGATCTTCTGCCTCAACTCCATTCACCGGCCCTATCGCCATATCCCTTGATGCCCTTACTAGTCAGAAATCTATCGATCTCTGTTTTGAATATACCCAATGACTGAGCGTCCACAGCCCTCTGGGGTAGAGAATTCCAAAGATTCACCACCCTCTGAGTGAAGAAATTTCTTCTCATCTCAGTCCTGAATGGCCGACCCTTTACCCTGAGGCTGTGGCCTCTGGTTCTAGACTCCCCAGCCAAGGAAAGCATTCTCCCAGCACCCACCCTATCAAGCCCTGTAATAATTTTGTATGCTTCAATGAGATCCCCTCTCATTCTTCTGAATTCAAGAGAATATAGGCGTAGTTTACTCAATCTCTTCTCATACGATAGTCCCGCCATCCCAGGAATCAATCTCGTGAACCTTCGTTGCACTCCCTCTCTGGCAAGTATATCCTTCCTTAGGTAAGGAGACCAAAATTGTACACAGTACTCCAGGTGTGGTCTCACCAAGGCCCTATATAATTGGAGTAAGACTTCTTTACTCCTGTACTCAAATCCTCTTGTAATGAAGGCCAGCATACCATTTGCCTTCCTAATGGCTTGCTGTACCTGCACATTCACTTTCAGTGACTCATGTACAAGGACACCCAGGTCCCTTTGAGCATCTGCATTCCCCAATCTTTCACCATTTAGGAAATACTCTGCCTTTCTGTTTTTCCTACCAAAGTGGATAACTTCACATTTATCCACATTATATTCCATCTGCCATGTTCTTGCCCACTCACTGAGCCTGTCGAGATCCCCTTGAAGCCTCTTCACATCTTCTTCGCAGCTGACACTGCCACCCAGCTTTGTGTCATCAGCAAATTTGGAAATGTTACAATTAGTCCCCTCATCCAAATCATTGATATAGATTGTGAATAGCTGGGGCCCAAGCACCGATCCTTGCGGTACACCACTAGTCACAGCCTGCCATCCTGAAAAAGACCTGTTTATCCCTACTCTTTGTTTTCTGTCTGTTAACCAACTCTCAATCCATGCTAGTATATTACCCCCAATTCCATGTGCCCTAATTTTGTTCATCAACCTATTGTGTGGGACCTTATCGAAGGCCTTCTGAAAATCCAAATACACCACATCTACCGGTTCCCCTTTGTCTACTCCACTAGTTACATCCTCAAGGAACTCCAATAGATTTGTCAAACAGGATTTCCCTTTCATAAATCCATGTTGACTCTGCCCAATCTTATTATTAGTTTCTAAGTGCCCAGTTATTGCATCCTTTATAATAGATTCCAGCATTTTCCCAACTACTGATGTGAGGCTAACAGGTCTGTAGTTCCCCGTTTTCTCTCTCCCTCCTTTCTTAAATAGCGGGGTTACATTTGCTATCCTCCAATCTGCAGGAACCGTTCCAGAATCTATAGAATTTTGGAAGATGACAACCAATGCGTCCACTATCCCAATGGCCACCTCTTTCAAAACCCTAGGATGTAGGTCATCCGATCCTTGGGATTTATCGACTTTTAGTCCCATTAATTTTGCTAATTCTGTTTTTTTTACTAATAATAATTTCTTTAAGTTCCTCATTCTCGCCACACCCTTGGTTTTCTCGTATTTCTGGGAGGTTTTTTGTGTCTTCCTCCGTGAAGACAGAAACAAAGTATTTATTTAATTTCTCTGCCATTTCCTCATTCCCCATTATAAATTCTCCCGTCTCTGACGGTAAAGGACCTACATTTACCTTCGCCAGTCTTTTCCTTTTCACATACCTATAGAAGCATTTACATTCCGTTTTTATATTTTTCGCTAGTTTGTGCTCATATCCCATTTTCCCTTTCTTTATCAATTTCTTGGTCCCCCTTTGCTGATTTCTAAAAAGATCCCAATCCTCAGGCTGACCGCTTTTTCTGGCAACTTTATAAGTTTCCTCCTTTGGCTTAATAGTAGCTTTAATTTCTTTTGTTAGCCACGGTTGGATCACTTTTCCTTTTGGGTTTTTATGCCCTAGAGGAATATATGTTTGTTGCAAATTATGCATTATTTCCTTGAATGTTAGCCATTGTATGTCCACCTTCATACCTTTTAGTGTAGTCTCCCAATCTACCATGGCCAACTTGTCCCTCATACCCTTGTAGTTTCCTCTGTTTAGATTGAAGACCTTAGTTTCAGATTGGAACACAGAGCGAGAGGGGAGACAGGGTCACAAGACAGAGTGACAGAGAGAGAGAGGGTCACAGCACAGAGCGACAGAGAGAGAGAGGAGACAGGGTCACAGACAGAGCGACAGAGAGAGGAGACAGGGTCACAGCACAGAGCAACAGAAAGAGAGAGGAGACAGGGTCACAGCACAGACCGACAGAGAGAGAGAGAGGAGACAGGGTCACAGACAGAGCGACAGAGAGAGAGAGGAGACAGGGTCACAGACAGAGCGACAGAGAGAGAGAGGAGACAGGATCACAGCACAGAGCGACAGAGAGAGAGAGGAGACAGGGTCACAGACAGAGCGACAGAGAGAGGAGACAGGGTCACAGCACAGACCGACAGAGAGAGAGAGGAGACAGGGTCACAGCACAGAGCAACAGAGAGAGAGAGGAGACAGGATCACAGCACAGAGCGCCAGAGAGAAGAGACAGGGTCACAGACAGAGTGAGAGAGAGAGAGAGAGAGGAGACAGGGTCACAGACAGAGCGACAGAGAGAGAGAGGAGACAGGGTCACAGACAGAGCGACAGAGAGAGGAGACAGGGTCACAGACAGAGCGACAGAGAGAGAGAGGAGACAGGGTCACAGACAGAGCGACAGAGAGAGGAGACAGGGTCACAGACAGAGCGACAGAGAGAGAGAGGAGACAGGGTCACAGACAGAGCGACAGAGAGAGAGAGGAGACAGGGTCACAGACAGAGCGACAGAGAGAGGAGACAGGGTCACAGACAGAGCGACAGAGAGAGAGAGGAGACAGGATCACAGACAGAGCGACAGAGAGAAGAGACAGGGTCACAGACAGAGTGAGAGAGAGAGCTGGCGCACACTGCACACACCTGTTAGCATGTCCCAGGCTGCAGGTAATATTCGTGTAGCATGTTTATTATCACAAGTTAGGTGGGCAGCCAGACACCATTAAAGGGCCGATGCCCTCAGACACCAGGGAACCACAAGCATCGAATTTCCACAAAGGAGGAATTTCCAGACTCCGAGCTACTTACGGCAGAAGCTGCTGTTCCTCCAGTCTATCAGCACTCCCTCCTGGGCACACTCCCGGGCGTACGCAGCGGTGCTCCCGCACAGACACTCTGCGTTAGCTGCACACCCGCACACATCATACAGGCACAGGTCATAGTAAGGCTCGAAGTCCACCAGGTCATGGCACGGCTGCAGGGGGAGCGGGGTTGGGGGGGAGAGACAGAGAGAGAGAGAGAGAGAGAGACAGACAGACAGACAGACAGACAGAGATAGAGACAGACGGACAGAGAGAGAGACAGAGAGAGAGAGAGAGGGAGACAGAGAGAGAGAGAGAGAGAGAGAGAGAGAGACAGAGAGAGAGAGAGACAGAGAGAGAGAGAGAGAGAGAGAGGGGAGAGAGAGAGAGAGAGAGAGGGACAGAGAGAGAGACAGAGACAGAGAGAGACAGAGACAGAGACAGAGAGACAGAGAGAGAGACAGAAAGGGAGAGAGACAGAGAGAGAGACAGAAAGGGAGAGAGAGTGGGAGAGAGAGCGAGAGAGGAGAGACAGAGAGAGACAGACAGAGAGAGAGACGGAGAGATGGAGGGAGAGAGAGAGAGAGAGAGAGAGAGAGAAAGGGAGAGACAGAGGGAGTGGCGGAGAGATGGAGGGAGAGAGGGACAGAAATATTATACAATACCTGAACCATCACCGGCAAAATATTTAACTCAGCAGCGAGATCACAAAGCAGACAGAGAGCGAGATTCCCAGGGTTCTCGGGGTGGGACTGCGCCCTACAAACACAGCAGGAAAGGCCCAGGCGCCACAAGGAAACTAAAAAATACATTTAAACTTCCCACCCCCACCCCATCTGTCACGCCAGCCCCTCAGGGTGACCCTTCTCGGTGGCCCCCGCCCTTGCGGTGACCCCTCTCGGTGACCCCCGCCCTTGCGGTGACCCCTCTCGGTGACCCCCGCCCTCTTGGTGACCCCACTCCCCCTCTCAGTGACCCCCGCCCTCTTGGTGACCCCACTCCCCCTCTCGGTGATCCCTCTCGGTGACCCCGTCCTCTTGGTGAACCCTTTCACCCTCTCGGTGACCCCCGCCCTCTCGATAACCCCCACTTTACCTCGAACACAGCGCTCCGGAGAATTTGACACGAAGCTTCCGCGAAATCCCGGCGCTGAGCATAGGTGCTGCAGGGGTCGAAGGTCAGAGTGCGGATGCTTGGACAGCTGGGAGTCGCTTTAAATTTATTGACGAAAGCGGCCAGACTCGGTTCGACATCGCCCTCTGGCGTCGCAAAGTCATCGTTCTGATTCCAGTTATAGGTTCCGCACAGTCCGCGCACCTAGGCAACGCAAATAGACCAGGATAACCGGGGGAGAGAGAGACGGGGGGAGAGAGAGAGACGGGGGAGAGAGGGAGACGGGGGAGAGAGAGAGACGGGGGAGAGAGGGAGACGGGGGAGAGAGAGAGAGACGGGGGAGAGAGAGAGAGACGGGGGAGAGAGGGAGACGGGAGAGAGAGAGAGACGGGGGAGAGAGGGAGACGGGGGAGAGAGAGAGAGAGACGGGGAGAGAGGGAGACGGGAGAGAGAGAGACGGGGGAGAGAGAGAGACGGGGGAGAGAGAGAGACGGGGGAGAGAGAGAGAGACGGGGGGAGAGAGAGAGACGGGGGAGAGAGAGAGACGGGGGAGAGAGAGAGACGGGGAGAGAGAGAGACGGGGGGAGAGAGAGAGACGGGGGAGAGAGAGAGACGGGGGAGAGAG
>NC_140993.1:3517569-3537745 GCF_052327205.1 Somniosus microcephalus
CCCCTCTCAGACCATAACCAAATAAATGTGTACCTTCAACTTTCTGCCCAAACTACAGACACAAAAAAGGAACCCAGTAAGCTCCATAAAATAAACCAGACATACAAATGGGCCCCAGACAGTGGAGATAAATTCATCACAGCACTAAATTCACCTGATCTCACAAGTAAAATATCAAAATTTAAAGAAAATCTATATGAGATCACCAGAGATGGTGTAAACATGGCCATAGATGATATAAATATGATCTTCCATGAGGCAGCTGTAAAAGCCGACCTTGTGAAACAGAAGAGGAAACGTTACAAAAGACAAAAAAATGAGAAATGGTTTGATCACGAATGCAAAAATGCCAGAAAAGACCTGAGAAAAATATCAAACCAAAAGCATCGCCAACCAAACAATCCAGACCTACGTATTAGATACAATGAGACCCTCAAAAGATATAAACACACCATTAGGAACAAAACACAAAATTATACCCACAAAAGACTCGAAGAAATTGAAAACTCCATTAATCAAAATCAATTCTGGGATATGTGGAATAACCTGAGTACAACACAATTGCAAGCATTACCAATCCAAGATGGCGACATCTGGAGAACACATTTTGAAAACCTCTACAAAGACATCCCAATAAACGAAACAAACCCAAGTCAACATCATGTCACAGAAAAACTCCACACATTAGAAGCAACAATTAAAGACAACCAAAACCCTCTAGACTCCCCAATCACTTGGAAAGAACTGGCCACAAAAACAAAATCTCTCCACCTAAAGAAAGCCTGTGGTCCAGACAACATCAAAAATGAAATGCTCAAGTTCAGCAATATGGAGATGCAGGGTGCTGTACTCAAGTTATTCAACATCATATTACGTTCAGGCTGTTTTCCCGATATCTGGTGCCAAGGACTCATCTCTCCCATATATAAAAGTGGAAACAAATCAGACCCAAATAACTACCATGGCATCTGTGTCAACAGTTGTCTAGGGAAGTTATTCTGCAGTATTCTAAATAGTAGATTACTGGATTTTCTTAACAAACATAATGGGCTAGAAATTGGGTTCTGGTCTTGCCAGGGCTGTAGCGCCAGAAAGTTTGCGCCAGCGGTAATGCGGCAGCGCGCGACGAAAATTCGGGTGCGCCGGGCCCAGACGGCGGCGGGCGCTAAAACCCTCCTTTAGCGCCTCAAAACGGGCGTGAACTTGGGTTTTCCGGCGCTAATCCCCCGCTGCGGCACCCGATGCGGTGCGGCAGGCGGGGGAACTGCAGGCCTCCTCCTCCTGTTAAGGAGGAGCTGCCTGCAGCCGACAACTGTCCGGCGGATTGACCTGACATCTGAGCCCGGCACCTCGGGGAAGTGCCGGGCTCGCATCAGACACTGATCAGGGCCGCGGGGGGGGAATGCAGGAGTCCGGGAAGGGAGGTGCGGGCAGGCGGCCGCCAGGAACGCGGCCGGCCGCCACTCCACCTTTATGCGCCGGCGCACACTGGGGGAAGACTCTGTTGCCAGAGTCTTAGTTGCGCCTGCCACGGGTGAGGCGGGCGCAACTGAATTTCGGCTTGGGGCCGGGTTACCACGGCAACCGGGACGCTGCGCACACCGATGACGTCATCGGTGCCGGCGCAGCGCTACCGGTGCAACGCCGATTGAGGGCCCCAGGGAATTTCTCAACTGGCCATAACTCCGGCGCTAGGCCCTCTAGCGCCTCAAATGCGGCGCTAAGCCTACCGAATTTCTAGGCCAATATCCTTAGAAAAAATCAAATAGGCTTTCTTCCAAAACACCGGACCACTGACCACATCTATACCCTTCACACTCTCATTGAAAAACATATACACCAAACAAAAAATGGGAAAATATTCGCTTGTTTCATTGACTTCAAGAAAGCTTTTGACTCTATCTGGTACGAAGGGCTCTATTACAAACTTCTTCAGTGTGGAATAGGGGGCAAAGTCTATGACCTTATTAAATCGATGTATCTGAAAAATAAATGCGGTGTCAAAATTGGAGATAACCGCACCGGTTTCTTCACCCAGGGAAGAGGCGTCCGGCAGGGCTGCAATTTGAGCCCGACCCTGTTCAACATATACATAAATGAGTTAGCAGACATGCTGGAGCAAAGCAAGTCACCGGGTCTCTGTCTCCTAGATGGGGAAGTGAAATCCCTGTTCTATGCGGACGACCTGGTTCTGCTGTCTCCCACAGAACAAGGATTACAGCAACAATTAGACCTACTCGACAAATACTGCCAAAATTGGGCCCTGACAGTAAATCTAAAGAAAACCAACATCATGATTTTTCAAAAAAGGCCCAGATGTCAGGAAAACAAATATCAGTTTACTCTCAGTGATACCATCATAGGACACACTATGAGCTACACTTACCTTGGTCTAACCATTACAGCATCAGGGAGCTTCAGCATAGCAGTGAATGCACTAAAAGAAAAAGCCCGAAGAGCCCTATATGCAATAAAAAGAAAATTCTACAACATCCAAATTCCAATCAAAATCTGGCTGAAAATATTTGACAGCATAATCCTGCCCATTGCGCTGTACGGTAGTGAAGTATGGGGCCCACTCAATCACCATAGCTACTGTGCTGTCTCTCCCTCTAACTTAACCTTACTGTATGTACATAACCTACTTATATATGTATAACTTACCTGTTAGGGCCGTTGCCCCTTTAACTCACCGTTTAGGGCCATTGCCCCTTTAAGACACGCCTTAGCGTGCTGACGTGACGTCACGTACGACGTGACGTGTGTGAGGCGGCTGCCGGCCCAACTCGGCTCTCCAGAAAGGCTGCCGGCACAGCCCGGCCCAGCGTCTTCGGCCGCATCGATCAGCCGCCGGGAGCGCCGCTATCTCCCGCTCCCGCGGCAAGCACCGACCCAGCCTGGCCTCCAGCTCCTGCTCCCGACTTAGGCCCCAACGGCCAGCGACGCAGCTACCGGCAAACGCGACGACGTCACGACCCCGAGCGTGATGAGGTCACCACGCTCCCCACGGCACTGCAAGTTCATTCCTCGTGGAGCTGCCGCTGGAACAAGACCTGCGCCACGGTGCTCCTCGGTTGTATTGTCCCCATGCTTCAGTCTTGGAAATTGTTTGTCTGTGTGTATTTAGAATGCTATAGACGATTAGCGTACACTGCATGTTGTAGAAAATGTTTAGTTGTAACTTTTTCTGTCTAGCTGGTTAACTAGCAGCTGTATTTGATACACTATGTACAGGGCTAATTTAAAGAGAATGCCTTCCAGCTTGCTAAATGTAATTCGTTGCCAGATGTACCGTGTTGCCCAGGCGTACCTAAATTTGTGTATACATATCAGTTATGCGTCTGTATACTAACGTGTCCTTCCATTTCTGTGTTGTATTTCAGTTTTACAGTAAGAATCTTTCAGTAAAGCGTTACAAGAAAAGTCAAGCCTTGTGATTTTATTGGAAGATATCGAGTTGTTCGCTATCTGTCTAGCTCTGCATAGGATCGCGTTGCGAGGGCAGAACAGTAAAAAGACAACAGCACAGCGGGCTCAAGCACAGGAAGATACCACTCAGCTACCATGAGTCTACGCTCAGGAAAACAATATACTCTAGAGGAAGTCGACCAGCCAATCGAGAAGAATGAGCCTCTCCCAGCAAACGAGGCCAAGTCACAGTCCTCTAAAGCAGCCTCTAGAACATCTCGGCGGTCCAGCAGACCGTCGTCACCGACAGCTCTCCCAGCAAACGATGCCAAGTCACAGTTCTCTAAAGTATCCTCTAGGTCATCTCGGCGGTCCAGCAGACCGTCGTCATCGACAGCTTCTACAGCCGCCAAAGCACATGCCAAGGCAAAGGCCACCCAGGCGCAATTGTCCTTCGCTGAAAAAGAAGCTGACCTCATGAAGCAGAGAGCCGACCTCGACGCTAGTATGATGAAGCAGAAAGCTGACCTTGTAAAGCAGAGAGCTGATCTCGCTGCCATTCTCCACATTCTCCAAAGCCAGAGAGCTGCCGCTGCCGCTAAAGCCGAAGCCGCAGCTTACGAAGAAGATGAGGAGAGCGAAGGCGGGGAGCCCAGCCAGGAAACATATGACCTGGAACAGCCCCTCAGTCCAGTGCAACGTACAAATGAGTATGTCCAACAACACTCCAAAGTGCTCCCAAAGGAAACATTCAGGTATCTCGACGTAGAACTAGCCACTCACCCCAGCAACAAACGGCCCGTTTTCGGAGACACTGAGCTTAAAAGAGAAGAAACGAGTAAGACTCACCTGCAGAGACCTCCACAACACTCGGCCAATCCAGCTAAGCAGTCCTCGCCCGAGCCGCAAGGCGCACAAGACTTCGCCAGGTACCTTACTCGCCGAGAATTATTAAGTTCAGGCCTCCTAGAATTCGATGACCGTCCTGAAAATTATTGGTCATGGAGAGCATCCTTCCTGAGTACCACCAAGGACTTGAATCTGTCAGCCAGAGAAGAACTAGACTTGATGACAAAGTGGCTCGGAGCCGAGTCGTCAAGGCAGGCGAAGAGAATTCGCTCAGCGCACATCCTCAATCCCACAGCAGGCCTCAACCTGGTTTGGCAACGTCTCGACGACTGTTATGGGACACCAGAAGTCATCGAACACGCACTGCTCAAGAAGCTTGAGGACTTCCCGAAGCTAACCAACAAGGATAATGTCGAGCTCAGAGAACTGGGCGACATTCTCCTCGAACTGGAGTGTGCCAAGGGAGAAGGTTACCTGACCGGCCTCTCGTATTTGGATACGGCTCGCGGGGTAAACCCAATAGTGGAAAAGCTCCCCCACAATCTTCAAGAGAAATGGATAGCTAAGGGATCCAAGTACAAGGAGGACAATGGAGTGGCATTTCCCCCCTTCTCTCTCTTCTCCAGGTTTGTCCAACAACAGGCAAGGGTGAGGAATGATCCAAGTTTCACTTTCTCCACCTCCAGCAGTTACGCTCCTTCGAGAACAGAGAAACCCACAAAGGACAGCAACAAAGCCTCTGTGAGTGTGCACAAAACAGATGTTCCAGCCGAACCCTCAGTCAACCAATCCAGTTCTGCTGGGAATGAAGTGGATGACCCGGATCGTCAGTGTCCTATACACAAGAAGCCCCACCCACTCAAAAAGTGTCGAAGCTTTAGAGGCAAGCCCATTGATGAGCGCACATCATACCTGAAAGAGAACCGCATCTGCTTCAGGTGTTGTGGGTCGACTACGCACATGGCAAAAGACTGCAAGGCGACAATCAAGTGCCTTGAGTGCAACAGCGAAAAACACATAGCAGCCCTGCATCCAGGTCCTCCTCCGTCAACCACCGAGAGCGCCGCGGTTGACAAAGAGGATAGCGGGGAGCAAAGCGAAAGCACATCTTCAGTCACCTCCAAGTGTACAGAGGTTTGTGGAAATGCAAGCAGCCCACGCTCATGCTCCAAAATCTGCTTGGTTAAAGCATATCCTGCAGGGAGAAAGGAGAAGGCAATCAAAATGTATGCAGTGCTCGACGAGCAAAGTAACAAGTCTCTAGCGAAGACGGAATTCTTCAATCTCTTCGACGTCAAGGCCAGCACCGCTCCGTACACGCTAAAAACCTGTGCAGGGACAACAGAGACTACGGGTAGGAGAGTTGGGAACTTCATGATCGAGTCCATGGATGGGAAACTACAGCTTCCCCTCCCCACCTTGATTGAGTGCGACATGATGCCAGAGGACAGGACGGAAATCCCCTCCCCAGAGGTCGCACGCCATCAGCCCCACCTACAGCCAATTGCCAATAAGATTCCAGCCGTGGACCCGGACGCTCCAATCCTCCTACTCTTGGGAAGAGACATCTTAAGGGTGCACAAGGTGCGTGAGCAAATCAACGGGCCCCACGACGCTCCTTATGCGCAGCGGCTTGACCTGGGATGGGTCCTCGTGGGTGGAGTTTGCCTGGGAACAGTCCACAAACCAGCGGATGTCAGCGTCTATAAAGCAAACGTGTCGCGCAACGGTCGCACATCCTGTCTCAGCCCATGCCCAAACAGGATCCAGGTAAAGGAGGACTACGATGACACGACGCAGCATCATAGGTCAACCTCCTCTGCCTGTGAGGAAGAGGCAGGCCCCACTGTGAGCACAGATGGCCTAGGATGCTCAGTGTTTGAAAGGTCCAAGGACGATAGACACAGCTGGGCGGCACCCCTGCCGTTTCGCCCTCCTGGACGCAGTCTTCCGAGTAGCGGGGAGCAGGCTGCGGGGCGCCTCTGCTCGCTCAGGAGAACCCTGGTGCCGGTGTCCACCGACCCAGGCATGCCTGCAGTCCCCACCCCAGCGATGCTCCTGACTCAAAAGATGAGTGCTATTTCAGCTCCCTCTGGAAACTTCGACATGGCCGAGCTGCACGGGAAGCAGTGGAAGCAAGTACAGTGTCGTGCAGACACTTCTTGGAAGAGATGGAGAGGAGAGTATTTGCCCACCCTACAGAGCCGTAGGAAATGGACAGAAGACAAGCCGAATGTCAAAGTGAGAGATGTCGTCTTGCTGAAAGACAGCCAAGCACACAAACGAACGACCAGTGGGACTGGCCGTCAAAACTCTGCCGAGCAGGGACAAGAGGGTCCGCAAGGTGGAGGTGAAGATCGTCAAGGAAGAGACTGTCAAGGTGCTTCTGAGGCCAGTCTCAGAGATCGTAGTCCTCCTTTCCGAAGAAATCTAGAGAACGGACTCTGAGTGTGTGGCAGCCAAAGGACGTTTTCTTCAGGTTATTTTGTATCTGTAGTGGTACAAATGGAATTGTACCAAGCGGGGAGTGTGCTGTCTCTCCCTCTAACTTAACCTTACTGTATGTACATAACCTACTTATATATGTATAACTTACCTGTTAGGGCCGTTGCCCCTTTAACTCACCGTTTAGGGCCATTGCCCTTTTAAGACACGCCTTAGCGTGCTGACGTCACGTCACGTCGTGAGGCGGCTGCCGGCCCGACTCGGCTCTCCAGAAAGGCTGCCGGCACAGCCCGGCCCAGCGTCTTCGGCCGCATCGATCAGCCGCCGGGAGCGCCGCTATCTCCCGCTCCCGCGGCAAGCACCGACCCAGCCTGGCCTCCAGCTCCTGCTCCCGACTTAGGCCCCAACGGCCAGCGACGCAACTACCGGCAAACGCGACGACGTCACGACCCCGAGCGTGATGAGGTCACCACGCTCCCCACGGCACTGCGAGTTCATTCCTCGTGGAGCTGCCGCCGGAACAAGACCTGCGCCACGGTGCTCCTCGGTTGTATTGTCCCCATGCTTCAGTCTTGGAAATTGTTTGTCTGTGAGTATTTAGAATGCTATAGACGATTAGCGTACACTGCATGTTGTAGAAAACGTTTAGTTGTAACTTTCTCTGTCTAGCTGGTTAACTAGCAGCCGTATTGGATACACTATGTACAGGGCTAATTTAAAGAGAATGCCTTCCAGCTTGCTAAATGTAATTCGTTGCCAGATGTACCGTGTTGCCCAGACGTACCTAAATTTGTGTATACATATCAATTATGCGTCTGTATACTAATGTGTCCTTCCATTTCTGTGTTGTATTTCAGTTTTACAGTAAGAATCTTTCAGTAAAGCGTTACAAGAAAAGTCAAGCCTTGTGATTTTATTGGAAGATATCGAGTTGTTCGCTATCTGTCTAGCTCTGCATAGGATCGCGTTGCGAGGGCAGAACAGCTACACTAAATGGGAAAAACACACAATAGAAGCCCTACATGCAGAATTTTGCCAAAGCATTCTTCGCACCCAAAGGAAAACACCAACAAATGCATGTAGAGCCGAACTAGGCAGATACCCACTGATAATAAACATCCAAAAACGAGCACTAAACTTTCTAAATCACCTCAAATCTAGTTCCCCAGACACCCTTCATTTTAAAGCCCTCCAGACCAAAGAGCTGAACCCAGAAATGAGTCCCCTGAGTCAGCTGCTACTGAAACTAAGTACTCCTACTCAGCCGGACCCTGACCAGTCCCAGACCAACACTGCCGTCCAAACACCAATCCAAGTGAACCAAATCATTAAACAATGCAAAGAAACCTACGTGGAACATTGGAACAAAATAACCAAAAGCCAAAGCAGATTAGAATGTTACCGGGCCCTAAAAAGAGACTATAAACTGGCAGACTATCTCTCGACCATCAGAGACACAAAACAGAGACAGACCCTCACCAGGTACAGACTAAGCGACCACCAGCTGGCAATTGAAAAAGGAAGATACAAGAAATCCTGGCAGCCTAGAGAGAATAGAATATGTGATCAATGTCTGGCCGGCGAGGTTGAGACAGAGATGCACTTCCTCCTAAAATGCGAAAAATTCAACAAAACAAGAAACATATATTTTGACAAGCTCAGCCAAACAACCCCAGATTTCAAAGAATTGGATGACCTGTCAAAATTAAGATTAGCCCTGGGAGAAGAAGACAGACCATACCTTGGTGCCCAATATGTAACAACATGTCACAACCTGAGGAACAGTGAGGGACTAACGAGCACACCCATAGCATATATAAACATTAAGAATGTTTAAATCAATACCGAATGTACCCAACGACTGTTTAAAAATTAATACTGAATGTACCCAACGAGGGTTAACGACTGTTTAAATTAATATTGTCTGTACCCAACGAAGGTCAAAATTGTTTGACACCTACAGAATGTTGGAAAACTGTACTTTTTGTTATGTAAGCTTTGGCAATATGGTTCCCTGTAAACTTTCATGCCAATAAAGCATTTGAATTGAATTGAATTGAGAGACTGAGGTAAAAAACCTGAGAGAGAGAGACTGAGGTAAAAAACCCCAGAGAGAGAGAGAGAGAAAGAGAGACTGAGAAAAGACGTTAACAACAGAACAATCCACGAGATAAATGCCAGCATAGCAAGAGACTGTGAATTAAAACATAACGTGCACCTGACCCAACACCGCACCCTCGATGTGGAATGTCTTCACGACCACGTTCATCTCCACAAGGAGCAAGTGCCGGTCTTTGCTAAGGCTCTGAAGGACGTCGCCTTTAACCAGGTCCACACCCAGACTCCAAGAGGACCCCCCCCCGGCCACCAGAGACCAGCGGGGTACAGACCAGGACTACTACAGAGACCACCACCACACCAACCAGGACCAGAGAGGATCCCCACGTACAACACCAATGTCGGACCTGCACCACTCCTGCCCTACAGGGGAGCAGGACCACCCCCAGCCAGGCAGAGGGAGAGATGCTCAGGACGTACGCAATACTACAGGCAGAGACAATCCATTAAGAGACACAATGCAGATGCTCAGCAGCATCTACTCCCGCCTTATGGATCAGGAAGCATAAGGACTAGTTGTTAGAAAGAGTTGCAGCCAATTATTCTCAGCATTTATAGACACTTGAAATGTTCTTTTTTCCTCATTTAAACACGACAAACACACACACACCTATCACAGTACAAGACCAATCTTAGCATGAAATCCTTGTATATCTCAACCTGGAATATCCAAGGTCTACACTCCTCTGTGCTTGGCCTGAAGAGCAGGACCTCAGAGTTCCTAGATGCAATCAAAGGTCTGGACATTATCTTTTTGCAAGAAACCCGGTGTAGAGGAGAAGGGCCCACTGGCTGTCCCCCTGGGTACACAGAGCTGGTGGTCCCCTCCAATAAACTGCCAGGAGTAACCCAGGGCAGAGACTCTGGAGGCATACGGATTTGGTTTAAAGCAGAGCTTAGGAATTACATTAAATTTATAAAAAAGGGCGAAAACCACTGATGGCTAAAGATTAAGAAAGGCATCATTTCTAGCATGCAAAATGTTTTCATTTGCGCACTCTATATCCCCCCTATAGAATCCCCGTACTTCAAAGAGGACACCTTCTCCAACATTGAGAGGGAGATTATCCAATTCCAGGCCCAGGGGAACGTGTTGATCTGTGGTGACCTCAACTCAAGAACTGGCGAAGAACCAGACTTTATCCGTACTCAGGGGAATAATTACATATTTGGGAATAACCATTTTGATCTCCCTTTTCATTCACACAGGAATAACTGCGACAAACAGACAAATGCAAACGGAAAACAGCTCCTGCAGCTCCGTCGAAGCCTGGGTCTGTACATTGTCAATGGTAGGTTCAGGGGAGACTCCCTAGGAACATCGACCTATTCCTCACCTCTTGGCTTCAGCACCATAGACTATATGATTACGGATCTGGACCCATCCTCTTTCAGTGCATTCACAGTCAAACCACAAACAACACTGTCAGACCACAGCCAAATTACTGCGTATCTTAAAAGGACAGAAACAACCAACACAGAAACACAGCCCAGTAAGATGTACAACATTAAAAAATCCTACAGATGGGCCAAAAACAGCACGGGAAAATACCAGAAAGCAATTAGCAATCAATCAACTCAAGCTCTCTTGGACACCTTTCTGGAAAACACATACACTCACAATAAAGAAGGCGTAAACCGAGCAGTGAATAGCCTAAATAAAATTTTTGATACTTTGGCATCAATGTCAAACTTGAAAGTTCGCAAGAATAAACCCAAAACACAAAACCACGAAAAATGGTTTGATTCAGACTGTCATAACATGAGGAAAAAACTCAGAAAAATATCAAACCAAAAACGCAGACAACCAGAAAACGAGGAATTATGCCTTACTTATTGTCAGGCACTAACACAATACAAAAACACACTCAGAACCAAGAAAGAACAGCATATTAAGAATACACTCAGCTCCATTGAGGAATCTATTGATTCTAATTGTTTCTGGGACAACTGGAATACATTACACAAAAAGCAACACGACGAATTGCCCATTCAAAACGGAGACACATGGGAAAACCATTTTGAAAAATTATACCAGAAAAACACACTAAGCCCAGAGCAAGATCAAATATGTAAAAAACTGGAAAAGCTCGAACTGGCCATAAAAGATAACCAAAACCCGTTAGACTCCCTAATAACTGAAAAAGAGCTATTTGAAAAACTCAAGGACCTGCTACCAAGAAAAGCTTGCGGTGCAGATGGCATCCTAAACGAGATGATTAAACACACGGATGATAAAATGAAATTGGCTATCCTAAAACTCTTCAACTTGGTTCTGAGTGTCAGTTACTTCCCTGATATCTGGAACAAAGGACTCATAACGCCCATATACAAAAGTGGAGACAAAGTTGACCCAAATAACTATCGAGGCATCTGTGTAAACAGTAACCTGGGGAAGGTATTCTGTAGTATCATAAACCAAAGACTTATAAACTTCCTTGAGGAGCACAATGTCTTGAGTAAAAGCCAAATTGGATTCTTACCAAATTATAGAACATCGGATCATATCTTCACCCTACACACCCTAATTGACAAACATGTTCACCAAAACAAAAGCAAAATTTTTGCCTGCTTTATAGATTTCCAGAAGGCTTTCGATTCTATTTGGCACGACGGTCTATTCTTAAAACTTATTGAAAGTGGTGTAGGGGGGAAAACATATGATGTAATTAAATCAATGTATACAAACAATAAATGTGCAGTTAAAATTGGAGACAAACAAACAAAATACTTCTCACAGGGGCGTGGCGTGGCGCAGGGCTCGCCCATCTCACCGACACTCTTTAATATTGACATAAATGAATTGGCAAAACTACTTGAACAATCTACAGCACCTGGCCTCGCCCTATATGACTCCAAGGTTAAATTCCTCCTCTATGCAGATGACCTGGTTCTGCTCTCACCAACTGAGGAGGGTCTACAGCAGAACCTGGATCTGCTGGAGTCATTCTGTCAGACCTGAGCCCTGACAATAAACCCCCAAAAAACCAAAGTTCTTGTGTTCCAGCAAAGATCCAGACATCAGGGACCCAGAATAAATTTCACACTAGGGGCAACTAAAATTGAACAAACTACAAACTACCCATACTTATGTAGTGTATGTACCTTTAAGAGGAACTATGTTTTTGAAGCCCCTGTGTACTGTAGTACCAGTAGTGACCACTTGGGTATATAAGCCTGTATAGCGTCTTGTGTAGTTAGTTCACCTCCAGACTTTGTTCAGTGAACACTTGTTAAATCAACTCCTGCATTCCGTGTCTCCATTAACACACGGATCTAACAGTGGCGACGAGTTAGAAACGAACTTACCTGCAATTCGGCAGCACCTCAAGGAGATCAATTCCTCAGACGAAGGTCGAAGCAAGAAAAAAAAACAAAAAAAACTGGTTTCACCAGCTAAACGGGCTGGTGGCAGGCAGTGTACTGATCCTTCCTGGGCTGCGGTGGGCTAGAGCTCGATCGGGTGGCTCTGCAGCGGGGCCGGGCAACGAGTCGGACAGCAGAAGCAAAGAGAGACAGAGGGTGGAACACTCAGGAGGCGGCCGGTGCTGCAAAGCGCGGGAGGCGTTCAGACCGAGCAGAGGGAGGGAAAAGTCCCAGAGGGTCCGCTCCAAGACGGGAACGGTTCTCCAAGTAACGGAGAAAATATTTAAAAGATATATATAAAAAAAAATTTTTTTAATAGAAATACCGCGAAAACCTGCAGGTCGCAACGGGAACCGCGGAGAACAGTGTTGGCAGCAGCGGCAGCGGCGGGAAAGCGCGGGAGGCGCCATCTTGACTCGGCGGGGAAGACGGAAAAGCGCGGGAGGCGCCATTTTTGATTTTCAGGATGCCAAAGACTGGCAATATTACTGCTTTCGATAGTGATATAGAGGATTGGACCACATATGTGGAAAGAGTGGAGGTATATTGCAAGGCAAATGAAGTAGCGGATGATAAAAAGGCATCGGTACTTCTAAATCTGATGGGCGCAAGGACATACGGGCTGTTACGAAACTTGATCACTCCAGCCAAACCGATGGACAAGAATTTTAAGGAGATTGTTGATACCTTACAGGAGCACTTAAACCCAACACTGCTGCTGATAGCGGAACGATTCAAATTCTTCAGGAGGAATCAGCACAAGAATGAAAGTAACGCTGATTACCTCACCGAATTACGAAAGCTGTCAAAGCACTGCCAATTCGGGGCAGGACTGGCAGATTCTCTACGAGACAAATTCGTCTGCGGTTTCCTAAGCGAAGGAACACAGAAAAGACTACTTTCTGAGAAAGATTTGACACTGGACAAGGCTTTCAGTGTGGCTGTATCATACGAAGCAGCAGCAAGAGGAGCTGCAGAGATACAGCAAAAGCCACAGGACTTCGGCACCCATGAAATGACACAGGGTTTCGAGAGATGTTATCGCTGCGGCAGATCCACCCATGACCAGAAGGACTGCTGGTTCAAGGACAAAGCATGCAGGCAATGCGGAAAGATGGGACACATTGCACGTGTATGCAGATCTGGAAAAAAAATCCGCTGACAGTAAAAAGGTCAATAAGGAAAAGTACAGAAAGGTACAAATGATGACGGACAGTAGCTCCGAAGACCAGAAGAGCGATAGCGACTCCGGAAACAAGAGACTAAGCTGTCTCAAATTACATAATGTAATTGCCAAAGAAGATTACCAGACCATTTGGGTTACCCTCACGATAGCGGGGTCCCCAGTCAAAATGGAGCTAGATACAGGATCAGCTCTGACCGTCATGAGTCGACGGGATTACGAGCGGTTATTTCCGCATATACCTTTGAAAGACACATCCATTATCTTGAAGACATATACGGGGCAGAAAGTATACCCCAGAGGGAAAATAAGGGTGCCTGTTGTATACAACGGCAAGGAAATACAGAAGTTGTATTTATACGTTCTGTAAGATGGTGGTCCACCGTTGTTGGGACGTGAATGAATCAGAAAGATACGTTTAGACTGGCACTCCATTCAGGCACTGACGGTGACCAGTAAGAAAAAAAATGATGATGACGTCATACCTGGACGATTAAAAGAAATCTTGGCTAACGCCAAAGAAGTGTTTCAACAGGAACTAGGAACCCTGAAAGGCGCCACCGCCTCAATAAAAGTGGAAGATGCGGCAATTCCCAAGTTTTTTAAGGCAAGGCCGGTGCCATACGCAATTCGTCCAGCCATCGAGGCAGAGCTGCAGAATTTGGAAAAAGCAGGCGTGTTATCCAAGGTAGATTGGAGCGAGTGGGCAACACCCATCGTCCAGGTCATGAAGAAAACGTCGAATAATGATAAATCTGAAGAACAGAGAAAAATTCGCATCTGTGGGGACTTCAAGGTGACTGTAAACCCGGTTCTTCACACCGTACAGTATCCTCTTCCGAGGATAGAAGATATCTTCGCCTCACTATCCGGAGGGAAACGTTGCACCAAAACTGACTTAGCACAGGCATATCTACAGATGGAGGTTGAGGAGGCCTCTAAAAAGTATCTCACGATAAACACACACAAAGGACTGTACCAGTACAATTAACTGGTTTTCGGAGTGGCATCAGCTCCGGCTATCTGGCAAAGAGCTATGCAGCAAGTCCTGCAAGGGATTCCGGGGACTCAATGCTACCTAGACGACATCCTTGTAACAGGAGAAAACGACAACGAGCACCTTGCCAACTTGGAGCAGGTGCTCACGAGGCTGAGAGAACGGGGCCTACGAGCAAATCGCCCCAAGTACAAATTTTTCCAGAAACAAATATCATATTGTGGCCATGTCATTAACGAAGAAGGGTTGCATAAGTCACCTGAAAAAATTGAAGCGGTCGTAAAAGCCCCCGCGCCTGAAAATGTCTCACAATTAAGGTCGTTCCTGGGATTAATAAATTACTATCATAAATTTTTACCGAACTTGTCAATGGTTCTGCACCCTCTTAATGCACTGCTACAAACGGGAGTAGTTTGGAAATGGAGCGAAGACTGTAAACGTGCCTTCCACAAATGCAAAGGCTTGATCACGTCCAGGGAAGTTTTGGCTCATTACAACCCATCACTGCCAATCAGACTGGCGTGCGATGCATCCCCTTACGGCGTGGGAGCGGTATTATCGCATAGATTCCCTGATGGCTCGGAGCGACCGATAGCTTTTGCGTCACGCTCATTGAACTCAGCTGAGCGTAACTATGCCCAGATCGACAGAGAGGCACTCAGCCTGGTGTGGGGGGTGAAGAAATTCAACCATTACCTACACGGACAAAAATTTACCTTGTTGACTAACCATCAAACCCTTGTCTCCATATTCAACCCTAAAAAGGGCCTTCCCATTATGACAGCGCAAAGGCTACAGAGGTGGTCCCTTTTCCTAGGGGCACACCAATATGACATAGAATACAAAAGAACAAAACAGCATGGGAATGCTGACGGGTTATCGCGCCTACCACTGCCAACGGTAGAAGAGGCGCCTACAGTGGACCCAGTGGAGATGTTCCACTTGACCATAGTAGAATGTCTACCGGTGACAAATTCTACCATTGAAAAGGAAACGAGAAATGACCCGACTCTCTCACGAGTCTACGATTTAACGGTGAAAGGATGGCCAGCAAATGGCGAACCACTGTTGCCAGCATTCTCGCAAAGAAGAGAACAGCTGTCAGTGTGCCGAGGAACCTTGATGTGTGGATCCAGAGTGGTGATTCCACCCAAACTCCAGGATAGAGTGCTAAAGGAGCTTCACGAGGGGCATCTGGGTGGAGTGAAAATGAAGAACTTAGCCAGAGCGTTTGTGTGGTGGCCAGGTATCGATGGAGACATCGAAGAAATGACCAAGAGCTGTCTAGGATGCCAGAAGGTCCAAAACGCCCCACCACAAGCCCCTCTACATCCATGGGAGTGGCCCTCATCTCCATGGCAAAGGGTACATATCGACTTTGCTGGTCCATTTATGGACTCAATGTTCTTAATCGCGGTGGATGCACACTCCAAGTGGCCGGAGGTAATAAAGATGTCCTCCACCACCACGGAAAAACTATCACAGTATTAAGGACCATATTCGCCAGGAATGGGCTGCCTGAACAGATCTGTTCTGATAATGGACCGCAATTTGTATCCGAAGAATTCAGGAAGTTCTTAAAAAACAATGGGGTTAAGCACTACACGTCCGCCCCATGCCATCCCGCCACCAATGGATTAGCTGAAAGGTTTGTCCAGACCTTCAAGAAGGCCATAAAAGCCATGGGTAGAGAAGACATAAATCCACAACATAAGGTAGATAACTTCTTGTTTGCGTACAGGAATGCAACACATGTGGTTACAAACCAAACCCCCGCCATGATGTTTTTCAATAGAAGACTAAGATGCCGGCTGGATTTGGTCAAGCCAAACGTCAGAAGGGACGTAGAAAACCGGCAATTTCAAAGCATGAATGAAAGGCCAACTAGAACCTTCCAGATAGGTCAACCAGTTTTGGCCCGGGACTACCGTACCGAGAAATGGCAGCCTGGAACTATTTGCACACGACTAGGACCGCTGACGTATACCGTGGACATTGGAGAAAGCATACTAAGGCGCCATGCTGACCAGATCATAGAGTCATCCGAAAAAGGACAACCTACACCACAACTCTATATGCTAATGATGAAGCAGAGATACCCATAGTATCTACCTCCGATCTGGTGATACTGGAACCAGATGAACCCGACACTGGCACTGAAGCCGAATCGACCTTGCCAAAAGAACCTACTACACCACCGAAACCTACTGCACCACCGAGGCGTTATCCGGACCGAGTCAGGAAGCCTCCAGAGAGACTGAATTTGTAATGGATTAACTTCAGCAAATGTGTAGATTATTGTTCTTGTAAAAATGTTATTTAATGATTACTTAAAATGTTATGTACTATTTATCTAAAAGGGGAGGAATTGTTGTAGTGTATGTACCTTTAAGAGGAACCATGTTTTTGAAGCCCCCGTGTACTGTAGTACCAGTAGTGACCACTCGGGTATATAAGCCTGTATAGCGTCTTGTGTAGTTAGTTCACCTCCAGACTTTGTTCAGTAAACGCTTGTTAAATCAACTCCTGCATTCCGTGTCTCCATTAACACACGGATCTAACAACTTAGCTTAAAAATCAGTTCTACAGGAAATTTTCATCTGGCTGTGAATGAACTGAAAGAGAAAGCAAACAGGGCTTTCTATGCCATCAAAAAGTCAATCCAAATAGAAATCCCAATTGGCATTTGGCTCAAAATTTTTAAATAAGTAATTGAACCAATTGCACTCTATGGCAGTGAGGTGTGGGGTCCGCTAACACAACAAGAATTTGCAAAATGGGACAAACACCCAATTGAGATCCTACATGCAGAATTCTGTAAAAGTATCCTCCGGACTCAGAGAAAAACCGCAAACAATGCATGCAGGGCAGAACTATGCCAATATCCACTACTAATTAATACCCAAAAAAGAGCCATCAAATTTTGGAAACACCTAAAAATGAGCAACCCCCACTGCTATCATTACAAAGCCCTGAAATGCCAAGAGATGATCATAGAGGAGAGTCCCCTCAGTCAACTAGTCCTGGGACTCAGTGAAGTAACTACTAACACTACTATAATAACCAGCTCCAGGACAGTGACATCGTAGCACAGAGAATTCGACCCAACACAATTGTCACTAAACAAAAGGAAAAATATCTGACCTATTGGACAGAAACAACAAAAACCCAAAACAAACTCGATTGCTATTTGGCCCTAAACAGACAATACACCATGGCTGAATACCTGACCACGGTAAAAGATAGCAAACTGAGAAAAACCTTGACTATGTACAGACTTAGTGAGCATAGCCTGGCCATCGAAAAAAGGCAGACACAGGCAGACCTGGCTGCCAAGAGAGGACAGGATATGCTCTCACTGCAGTCAGGGAGTGATGGAGACAGAGATGCACTTCCTCACAACTTGTGGAAACTATCAGGACATAAGGGGGAATTTCTACCCAAAATTCATAAAAATATGCCCTGAATTCAAAAATTTGAATGACCACCAAAAACTCCCATATCTATTAGGGGAACAGAGAAATTGCGTAACTTTAGCGGCAAACTATGTTACAGCTTACCATAAACAGAGGGACAACCATTAAACCTAAGAAAAGATTATATGCATATTATATGAGTGTATATTTATACATACAGGGATATATCTGTTTATACACTGTATGGCTAGATCTGCTTTTGTGTGTTCAACCATACATGTTTTTCGGTGCTTTGGCAACATAAGATGTACCTTATCATGCAATAAAGCAATTTGAATTGAATTGATCATAGAGAAGAGTCCCCTCAGTCAACTAGTCCTGGGATCAGTGAAGTAACTACCAACACTACTAATAATAATCAGCCCCAGGACAGTGACATCCTAGCACAGAGAATTTGACCCAACACAATTATCACTAAACAAAAGGAAAAATATTTGACCTATTGGACAGAAATGACAAAAACCCAAAACAAACTCGATTGCTATTTGGCCCTAAACAGACAATACACCATGGCTGAATACCTGACCATGGTAAAGGGTAGCAAACTGAGAAAAACCTTGACAATGTACAGACTTAGTGGACATAGCCTGGCCATCAAAAAAGGCAGACACAGGCAGACCCGGCTGCCAAGAGAGACAGGATATGCTCTCATTGCAGTCAGGGAGTGGTGGAGACAGAGATGCACTTCCTCACGACTTGTGGAAACTATCAGGACATAAGGGAGAATTTCTACCCAAAATTCACAAAAATATGCCCTGAATTCAAAAATTTGAATGACCACCAAAAACTCCCATATCTATTGGGGGAACAGAGAAATTGTGTAACTATAGCGGCAAACTATGTTACAGCTTGCCACAAGCAGAGGGACAACCAGTGACCATTAAATCTAAGAAAAGATTATATTCATATTATATGTGTGTATATCTATGTATTCATGGGTATACTTGTCTATACAATGTATGTCTAGATTGGGGTTTATGTGGTCAATCATACATGTATTTCTGTGCTTTGGCAACATAAGATGTATCTTGTCATCATGCCAATAAAGCAATTTGAATTGAATTGAAATTGAGAGGGGGAGAGGGAAGGACAGAGAGAGAAAGAGGGAGAGGGAGGGAGGGGAGGGAGAGAGAGAGAGAGGGAGGGAGAGGGAGAGAGGGAGAGAGAGTGGAAGGGAGAGGTGGTGGAGAGAGGAAGGGAGGGAGGGAGAGGCAGAGGGGGAGAGGGGGGGAGCGAGGGGGAGCGAGGGGGCGAGAGGGGGCGAGAGGGGGCGAGAGGGGGCGAGAGGGGGGGAGAGGGGGGGAGAGGGGGGAGAGGGGGGGAGAGGGGGGGAGAGGGGGGGAGAGGGGGGGAGAGGGGGAGAGAGGGGGAGAGAGGGGGAGAGAGGGGGGGAGAGGGGGGGAGAGAGGGGGGGAGAGGGGGGGAGAGGGGGGGAGAGAGGGAGAGAGAGGGAGAGAGAGGGAGAGAGAGGGAGAGAGAGGGGGAGGAGAGGAGAGAGGAGTGAGAGAGAGGGAGTGAGAGAGAGGGAGTGAGAGAGAGGGAGTGAGAGAGAGGGAGTGAGAGAGAGGGAGTGAGAGAGAGGGAGTGAGAGAGAGGGAGTGAGAGAGAGGGAGTGAGAGAGGAAGGAGAGAGGAAGGGAGAGAGGAAGGGCGAGAGAGGGCGAGAGAGGGCGAGAGAGGGAGAGAGAGGGCGAGAGAGGGCGAGAGAGGGCGAGAGAGGGCGAGAGAGGGCGAGAGAGGGCGATGAGAGGGCGAGAGAGGGCGAGAGAGGGAGAGAGAAGGAGAGAGAAGGAGAGAGGAGAGAGAAGGAGAGAGAAGGAGAGAGAAGGAGAGAGAGAGGGGGGAGGGAGAGTGAGAGGGGAGTGTGGGGGAGAGGGAGGGAGAGAGAGAGGGAGAGGGAGAGGGAGGGAGGGAAGGAGAGAGGGAGGAGGGAGAGAGAGGGAGGGAGGGGGAGAGAGGGAGGGAGGGTGGAGGGAGGGGGAGAGAGGGGGAGAGGGAGGGGGAGAGGGAGGGGGAGAGGGAGGGGGAGAGGGAGGGGGAGAGGGAGGGGGAGAGGGAGGGAGAGAGGGAGGGAGAGAGGGAGGGAAGGAGGAAGGGCGAGAGAGGGCGAGAGAGGGCGAGAGAGGGAGAGAGAGGGCGAGAGAGGGCGAGAGAGGGCGAGAGAGGGCGAGAGAGGGCGAGAGAGGGCGAGAGAGGGAGAGAGAGGGAGAGAGAAGGAGAGAGAAGGAGAGAGGAGAGAGAAGGAGAGAGAAGGAGAGAGAAGGAGAGAGAGAGGGGGGAGGGAGAGTGAGAGGGGAGTGTGGGGGAGAGGGAGGGAGAGAGAGAGGGAGAGGAG
>NC_140993.1:3538245-3567349 GCF_052327205.1 Somniosus microcephalus
CCCCCACTCTCTCCCGGTCTCCCCGTCACCAGTACCTGTTCTGCGTAGTTTGATGATGGTTTTGTAGACAATGACAGTAATGGCCCTCAGGCAGCTCACAGATCCACTGCCTCCGCACTCCACGTTCTCGGCTGTAATTAACAGCTTTCCCTCCACATAATCCTGCATAGCATCAAAACACGGAGTCACTGCTGTACCAGCACTGCTGCCAACAAGACAGGGCTCCCTGAATCCCATTTGAACGTGAAACTCTGAGGGACACATTCCACAGACACTCACTGGGGTACAGTTCCACAGGCACTGACTCTCACTGGGGTACAGTTCCACAGACACTGACTCTCACTGGGGTACAGTTCCACAGACACTGACTCTCACTGGGGTACAGTTCCACAGGCACTGACTCTCACTGGGGTACAGTTCCACAGACACTGACTCTCACTGGGGTACAGTTCCACAGACACTGACTCTCACTGGGGTACAGTTCCACAGACACTGACTCTCACTGGGGTACAGTTCCACAGACACTGACTCGCACTGGGGTACAGTTCCACAGACACTGACTCTCACTGGGGTACAGTTCCACAGACACTGACTCTCACTGGGGTACAGTTCCACAGGCACTGACTCTCACTGGGGTACAGTTCCACAGACACTGACTCTCACTGGGGTACAGTTCCACAGACACTGACTCTCACTGGGGTACAGTTCCACAGACACTGACTCTCACTGGGGTACAGTTCCACAGACACTGACTCTCACTGGGGTACAGTTCCACAGACACTGACTCTCACTGGGGTGCAGTTCCACACACACTGACTCTCACTGGGGTACAGTTCCACACACACTGACTCTCACTGGGGTACAGTTCCACAGGCACTGACTCTCACTGGGGTACAGTTCCACAGACACTGACTCTCACTGGGGTACAGTTCCACAGACACTGACTCTCACTGGGGTACAGTTCCACAGACACTGACTCTCACTGGGGTACAGTTCCACAGGCACTGACTCTCACTGGGGAATCGTTCCTAATGTACTGACTCTCATTGGGGAACGGTTCATAGGATTACGTAGGATATACGGCACAGAAACAGGCCATTCGGCCCAACCAGTCCATTCTGATGTTTATGCTCCACTCGAGCCTCCTCGTGTTTCCTCATCTAACTCTATCAGCGTAACCCTCTATTCCCTTCTCCCTCATGTGCTTATCTAGCCTCCCCTTAAATGCATCGATACTATTCCCCTCAACCACTCCCTGTGGCAGCGAGTTCCACATTCTCACCACTCTCTGGGTAAAGAAGTTTCTCCTGAATTCCCTACTTGATTTCTTGGTGACTATCTTATATTGATGACCTCTAGTTATGCTCTTCCCCACAAGTGGAAACATTCTCTCTGTATCCACTCTATCAAAACATTTCATAATTTTGAAGACCTCTATTAGGTCACCCCTCAGCCTTATCTTTTCAAGCGAACAAAGACCCAGCCTGTTCATCCTTTCCTGATATGTATACCCTCGCATTTCTGGTATCATCCTTGTAAATCTTCTCTGCACCCTCGCCAGTGTCTCTATATCCTTTTTATAATATGGCGACCAGAACTGTACGCAGTTCTCTAAGTGTGGTCTAACCAAGGTTCAATACAGGTTTAGCGTAACTTCCCTACTTTTCAATTCTATCCCCCGAGAAATAAACCCTAGTGCTTGGTTTGCTTTAGATGAGGGGACCAAATGTAATATATCCAAGTTTGCTGATGATACAAAGCTGGGTGGGAATGTAAGTTGTGAGGAGGATGCAAAGAGGCTTCAAGGGGATATAGACAGGCTAAGTGAGTGGGCAAGAACATGGCAAATGGAATATAATGTGGAGAAATGTGAAGTTATCCACTTTGGTAGGAAAAATAGAAAAGCCGAGTATTGTATAAATGGTGAGAGATTGGGAAATGTTGGTGTTCAGAGGGACCTGGGTGTCCATGTACACGAATCACTGAAAGTTAACATGCAGGTACAGCAAGCAATTAGGAAAGCAAATGGTATGTTGGCCTTTATTACAAGAGGATTTGAGTATAAGAGTAAAGACGTCTTACTGCAATTATATCGGGCCCTGGTGAGACCACACCTGGAGTATTGTGTACAGTTTTGGTCTCCTTACCTAAGGAAGGATATATTTGCCATAGAGGGAGTGCAACGAAGGTTCACCAGACTGGTTCCTGCGATGGGGGGATTGTCCTATGAGGAGAGATTGAGTAGACTAGGCCTATGTTCTCTAGAGTTTAGAAGAATGAGAGGTGATCTCATTGAAACATACAAAATTCTTACAGGGCTTGACAGGGTAGATGCAGGGAGGATGTTTCCCCTGGCTGGGGAGTCTAGAACCAGGGGTCACAGTCTCAGAATAAGGGGTCGGCCATTTAGGACTGAGATGAGGAGAAATTTCTTCACTCAGAGGGTGGTGAATCTTTGGAATTCTCTGCCCCAGAGGGCTGTGGAGGCTCAGTCATTGAGTATATTCAGGACAAAGATCGATAGATTTTTGGATATTAAGGGAATGAAGGGATATGGGGATAGTGCAGGAAAGTGGAGATGAGGTCGATGATCAGCCATGATCTTATTGAATGGCGGAGCAGGCTTGAAGGGCCAAATGGCCGACTCCTGCTCCTATTTCTTATGTTCTTATGTTCTTAATCTGTGTCGCTACTTTCAGTGATTTGTGTATTTGTATTCCGAGATTCCTTTGCTCTTCATATTTTCCAAGTAATATGTGACCTCCCTATTTTTCTTACCAAAATATAATACCTCACATTTATCTGTTTTGAACTTCATTTGCCAATTATATGCCCATTCTGCAAGTTTATTTATGTCCTCCTGTAATTTGTTGCAGTCCTTCTCAGTATTGACTATCCCCCCAATTTGCTGTCATTAGCAAGTTTAGAAATTGTGTTTTTGATTCCAAAGTCTAAATGGTGAACAGCAGTGGTCCCAGCACTGATCCTTGTGGAACACCACTAACCACCTTCTGCCACTGTGAATAGCTACCCTTTACCCCCACTCTCTGCTTTCTGTCCTGAAGCCAGCCAGCAATCCATTCTGCTACTTGTCCCCTGACTCTGCATTCTCTGACCTTGTTCACCAGTCTATAATGTGGTACCTTATCGAAGGCCTTTTGAAAATCCAGATAAATTACATCTACTGCATTACCCGTGTCTACTCTTCTCTGCTACCTCTTCAAAAAATTCAATGAGGTTGTTCAAGCAAGATTTTCCCTTTTGAAATTCATGCTGACTATTCATTATTATATTTTTGGTTTCTAGATGTTCTTCTATTTTCTCCTTTAGTACAGAGTCCATTATTTTTCCTACCACCGATGTTAATCTGACTGGACCTGTTCTATCCCCCTTCTTAAATATCGGTATTACGTTAACTATCCGCCAGTCCTCTGGCACTACGCCTTTTTCTAACGAATTATTAAATATGTGTAGTAATGCCTCTGCTATCTCTTCCCTAGATTCTTTTAAAATGCATGGATGCAATCCATCTGGACCAGGGGGGTTTATCCTCTTTGAGTTTGATTCGTTTATTTAATATTTCTCCTAATTTTATTTTAAATGCCGTTCTCTCATTTCCACTCTCATCATCCGATGTCATGTCCACCTGTTCTATCTCCCTGGTAAATACTGAAGTGAAATAATGATTTAATATTTCTGCCATCTCTCTATCGTTACCTGTGGTATTGTCCTGTCGATCCCGTAATGGCCCTATTCCCATCCTGACTTTCTCTTCGAATTCACCCTTATCATGCACTCCCCTGCTGTCTATGTACGTAATGTGTGCCCCTCTCCTTATCCTCAATATTTCCCTTATGGCTTTATTCATCCATGGAGTCTCATTATTGTTTAGTTTGTTCTTTCCTTTTAGCGGAATATATTGTTCCTGCACTCTGTTGAACACCGTTTTAAATGCTTCCCATTGCTGTTTGCCAATATTGTTGCCCATTTTATTTTCCCAAGTTTTACTCTCAGCCTCTCAAAATCAGCTTTTCTCCAATCTATTACCCTGGTTTTCATCATACTTATGTCCTTCTCAATTGTCATCTTAAAGCATATTATATTATGGTCACTAGTGCCTAAATGTTCTGCTACTTTTACTTCTCTTATCTGCTGTGGTTCATTCTCCATTACTAGATCCAATAGCGAATCCTCCCTTTTTGGGCTTCTTATATATTGGGTTAGAAAGGAGTCCTGTACATATTGTAGCAACTCCATTCCCTTATCCCCTTTACCTACCTCTTCTGGCCAATTAATATCAGGGTAGTTGAAATCCCCCATTATTATTATTCTATGTTTTTTATTCATTTCCCTAATTTGGTTCCTAATGTACTGACTTTCACTGGGGACAGGCAGCCCGCACTACCTGACCCTACAGAGAGTACCCACTCCCCCACAGTGTAAGCACAGGCCCCAGGCCTTACCTCCACCAATGTGTATTCACAGGTCCCATGGAAGGAGTAACGTTTGCGATCGAACGTGATGTAGTGAGGGTCTCCGATCACCGAACACTCGGCAGCGCACTTATCCTGAGAACAGTCCCAGTGTCCCCGTCGACACACACTGCACACAAACACAGCCCAGAGGTTACACTCTTTAATCAGATGGTCCAGCGTACACACAGCAATCAACAAAGCCAATGGAATGTTGGCTTTTATCTCGGGGCTGGAATACAAAGGGCAGGAAGTGATGGTCCAGATGTACAGAGCCTTGTTCAGACCCCATCTGGACACTGTGTTCAGTTCTGGCACCACACCTCAGGAATGATAAATTGGCCTTGGGGTGCAGCGCAGATTCAGTAATTGGTGGAAGGTTTAGAGGGGAGTTGAGGAGAAACTTCTTCACCCAGAGGGTGGTGGGGGTCTGGAACTCACTGCCTGAAAGGGTGGTAGAGGCAGAAACCCTCATCACATTTAAAAAGTACTTGGGTATACACTTGAAGTGCCGGAACCTGCAGGGCTACGGACCAAGTGCTGGAAAGTGGGATTAGGTGGAGAGCTCTTTTTTGGCACAGGCACGATGGGCCGAATGGCCTCCTTCTGTGGCATAAATATCTATGATTCTGGTTCGGCCCCAGCTGGAGTATTGTGTCCAATTCTGGGCACCACACTTTAGGATGTCAAGGCCTTAGAGAGGGTGCAGAGGAGATTTACGAGAATGATTCCAGGGATGAGGGACTTCAGTTACGTGGATAGACTGGAGAAGCTGGGGTTGTTCTCCTTGGAGCAGAGAAGGTCAAGAGGAGATTTGATGGAGGTGTTCAAAATCATGAGGGGTTTGGACAGAGTAGACAGAGAGAAACTGTTTCCATTGGCAGGAGGGTCGAGAACCAGAGGACACAGATTTAAGGAGATTGACAGAAGAACCAAAGGGGGAGATGAGGAGATTTTTTTTTTTACGCAGCGAGTCGTTGTGATCTGGAACGCGCTGCCTGAAAGGGCGGTGGAAGCAGATTCAATCGTAACTTTCAAAAGGGGAATTGGATAAATACTTGAAGGGAAAAAATTCGCAGGTCTGTGGGGAAAGAGCAGGGGTGAGTGGGACTAATTGGGGAGCTCGATCAAAGAGCTGCCACAGGAACGATGGGCCAAATGGCCTCCTTCCTTGCTGTATCATTCTACGAGTGAGCAGGAGAGTGGGATTACACTGAGTGGGATATTAAAGGGTACGGGGAGTGAGCGGGAGAGTGGGATTAGACTGGGTGGGATATTAAAGGGTGCGGGGAGTGAGCGGGAGAGTGGGATTAGACTGGGTGGGATATTAAAGGGTACGGGGAGTGAGCGGGAGAGGTGATTAGACTGGGTGGGATATTAAAGGGAGTGGGGAGTGAGAGGGAGAGTGGGATTAGACTGGGTGGGATATTAAAGGGTGCGGGGAGTGAGCGGGAGAGTGGGATTAGACTGGGTGGGATATTAAAGGGTACGGGGAGTGAGCGGGAGAGGTGATTAGACTGGGTGGGATATTAAAGGGTACGGGGAGTGAGCGGGAGAGTGGGATTAGACTGGGTGGGATATTAAAGGGTACGGGGAGTGAGCGGGAGAGGTGATTAGACTGGGTGGGATATTAAAGGGTACGGGGAGTGAGCGGAAGAGTGGGATTAGACTGGGTGGGATATTAAAGGGAGTGGGGAGTGAGAGGGAGAGTGGGATTAGACTGGGTGGGATATTAAAGGGTGCGGGGAGTGAGCGGGAGAGTGGGATTAGACTGGGTGGGATATTAAAGGGTACGGGGAGTGAGCGGGAGAGGTGATTAGACTGGGTGGGATATTAAAGGGTACGGGGAGTGAGCGGAAGAGTGGGATTAGACTGGGTGGGATATTAAAGGGTGTGGGGAGTGAGAGGGAGAGTGGGATTAGACTGGGTGGGATATTAAAGGGTGCGGGGAGTGAGGGGGAGAGTGGGATTAGACTGGGTGGGATGTTAAAGGGTACGGGGAGTGAGCGGAAGAGTGGGATTAGACTGGGTGGGATATTAAAGGGTACGGGGAGTGAGCGGGAGAGGTGATTAGACTGGGTGGGATATTAAAGGGTGCGGGGAGTGAGGGGGAGAGTGGGATTAGACTGGGTGGGATATCAAAGGGTGCGGGGAGTGAGCGGGAGAGTGGGATTAGACTGGGTGGGATATTAAAGGGTGCGGGGAGTGAGGGGGAGAGTGGGATTAGCCTGGGTGGGATATTAAAGGGTGCGGGGAGTGAGGGGGAGAGTGGGATTAGACTGGGTGGGATATTAAAGGGTGCGGGGAGTGAGGCGGAGAGTGGGATTAGACTGGGTGGGATATTAAAGGGTGCGGGGAGTGAGGGGGATTCGACTGGGTGGGATATTAAAGGGTGCGGGGAGTGAGGGGGAGAGTGGGATTAGACTGGGTGGGATATTAAAGGGTGTGGGGAGTGAGGGGGAGAGTGGGATTAGACTGGGTGGGATATTAAAGGGTACGGGGAGTGAGGGGGAGAGTGGGATTAGACTGGGTGGGATATTAAAGGGTGCGGGGAGTGAGGGGGAGAGTGGGATTAGACTGGGTGGGATATTAAAGGGTGCGGGGAGTGAGAGGGAGAGTGGGATTAGACTGGGTGGGATATTAAAGGGTGCGGGGAGTGAGCGGGAGAGGTGATTAGACTGGGTGGGATATTAAAGGGTGCGGGGAGTGAGGGGGAGAGTGGGATTAGACTGGGTGGGATATTAAAGGGTGCGGGGAGTGAGGGGGAGAGTGGGATTAGACTGGGGGAGATATTAAAGGGTGCGGGGAGTGAGAGGAAGAGTGGGATTAGACTGGGTGGGATATTAAAGGGTGCGGGGAGTGAGGGGGAGAGTGGGATTAGACTGGGTGGGATATTAAAGGGTGTGGGGAGTGAGGGGGAGAGTGGGATTAGACTGGGTGGGATATTAAAGGGTGCGGGGAGTGAGGGGGAGAGTGGGATTAGACTGGGTGGGATATTAAAGGGTGCGGGGAGTGAGGGGGAGAGTGGGATTAGACTGGGTGGGATATTAAAGGGTGCGGGGAGTGAGAGGGAGAGTGGGATTAGACTGGGTGGGATATTAAAGGGTGCGGGGAGTGAGCGGGAGAGGTGATTAGACTGGGTGGGATATTAAAGGGTGCGGGGAGTGAGGGGGAGAGTGGGATTAGACTGGGTGGGATATTAAAGGGTGCGGGGAGTGAGAGGGAGAGTGGGATTAGACTGGGTGGGATATTAAAGGGTGTGGGGAGTGAGGGGGAGAGTGGGATTAGACTGGGTGGGATATTAAAGGGTGCGGGGAGTGAGGGGGAGAGTGGGATTAGACTGGGTGGGATATTAAAGGGTGCGGGGAGAGAGGGGGAGAGTGGGATTAGACTGTGTGGGCTATTAAAGGGTGCGGGGAGTGAGGGGGAGAATGGGATTAGACTGGGTGGGATATTAAAGGGTGTGGGGAGTGAGCGGGAGAGTGGGATTAGACTGGGTGGGATATTAAAGGGTGCGGGGAGTGAGGGGGAGAGTGGGGTTAGACTGGGTGGGATATTAAAGGGTGTGGGGAGTGAGGGGGAGAGTGGGATTAGACTGGGTGGGCTATTAAAGGGTGCGGGGAGTGAGGGGGAGAGTGGGATTAGACTGGGTGGGATATTAAAGGGTGCGGGGAGAGAGGGGGAGAGTGGGATTAGACTGGGTGGGATATTAAAGGGTGCGGGGAGTGAGGGGGAGAGTGGGATTAGACTGGGTGGGATATTAAAGGGTGCGGGGAGAGAGGGGGAGAGTGGGATTAGACTGGGTGGGATATTAAAGGGTACGGGGAGTGAGGGGGAGAGTGGGATTAGAGTGGGTGGGATATTAAATGGTGTGGGGAGTGAGGGGGAGAGTGGGATTAGACTGGGTGGGATATTAAAGGGTGCGGGGAGTGAGGGGGAGAGTGGGATTAGACTGGGTGGGATATTAAAGGGTGCGGGGAGTGAGGGGGAGAGTGGGATTAGACTGGGTGGGGTATTAAAGGGAGTGGGGAGTGAGTGGGAGTGGGATTAGACTGGGTGGGATATTAAAGGGTGCGGGGAGTGAGGAGGAGAGTGGGATTAGACTAGGTCGGATATTAAAGGGTGCGGGGAGTGAGGGGGAGAGTGGGATTAGACTGGGTGGGATATTAAAGGGTACGGGGAGTGAGGGGGAGAGTGGGATTAGACTGGGTGGGATATTAAAGGGTGCGGGGAGTGAGCTGGAGAGGTGATTAGACTAGGTGGGATATTAAAGGGTATGGGGAGTGAGGGGGAGAGTGGGATTAGACTGGGTGGGATATTAAAGGGTGTGGGGAGTGAGCAGGGGAGTGGCATTAGACTGGGGGGGATATTAAAGGGTGCGGGGAGTGAGGGGGAGAGTGGGATTAGACTAGGTGGGATATTAAAGGATGCGGGGAGAGAGGGGGAGAGGTGATTAGACTGGGTGGGATATTAAAGGGTGCGGGGAGCGAGGGGGAGAGTGGGATTAGACTGGGTGGGATATTAAAGGGTGTGGGGAGTGAGGGGGAGAGTGGGATTAGACTGGGTGGGATATTAAAGGGTGTGGGGAGTGAGGGGGAGAGTGGGATTAGACTGGGTGGTGTAGTGTATGTACCTTTAAGGGGAGAACTACTTTTTACAGCTCCTGTATACTGTAGTACCGGCAGTGACCACACCTGTATATAAACCCTGAGTAGGGATCTGTATGTTCAGTTTTAGAGTAACCCTCATCCAATAAACACCTGTTGATTGTTCCCTGCAGTCTCGTGTCTAGTTATTGAAGGACACACAACATCAAAATACACGGATCTAACAGTGGCGACGAGGCAGATTCGAACCTACCTGCAACTCTGCATTACCTCCCAGGGATTCGCTCCTGGAGAACAGTGGAAGAAAGTTGAGGCCAGAAGCACGGGCGTTGACCACGAGCAACCGCCCAGTCATCCAGCAGAGATTTGAGCATCGCAGGGGAGGCTGTTGAGAGCTGGGCTTTGTTCTCCAGTCACGGTGGTCCAGCGAAACGGGCTGGCAACAGGTACAGCGCAGACCCTTCCCGGACAGCGGTGGCTAGAGCCGACTGGTGGCACAGAAAAGGCCGAGCAGCGTCGACGGGAGAAGAGAGAGGGTAGAGCGCACAGGGCGCAGCCGGTGTTCAGGACCGAACGGCGTCGACGGGGGAAGAGAGAGGCGCGAAGGAAAATGCACAGAGCGCAGCCGGTGTTCAAGGGACGAGCAGCGTCAGCGGGGAAGGGAAACGCGCAGAGCGCAGCCGGTGTTCAAGGGCCGAGCAGCCGCAGCGGAGAAGAAGGGAGAACGCGGGAAAACGCCATTTTGAGCCACAGCGGAGAAGAAGGGAGAGCGCAGGAAAACGCCATTTTGAGCCGCAAGAACAAGGGAAAGCTTGGGGAAACGCCATTTTGAGCCAGTCTAACCACACCCAAAAATGCCGAAGAGTGGCAGTATCACAGCGTTCGACAATGAAGTCGAAGATTGGACGACATATGTCGAATGCATAGAAGTGTACTGCAAGGCGAATGAAGTGCCAGATGAGAGGAAAGCGCTGGTATTGTTGAATTCCATGGGTGCAAAAACGTATGGCTTACTGCGAAACCTAGTAACCCCAGAGAATCCAGTGGACAAGGATTTTGGAAACATAGTGTCAATCCTACAGAAACACTTAAACCCCACACCGCTGCTGATAGCAGAAAGATTTAAGTTTCACAAAAGGAGCCAGCATAAAGATGAAAGCAATGCTGAGTATTTAACGGAACTGCGCAAGCTATCGAAACACTGCCAGTTTGGAACGGGACTAGCAGATACTTTAAGGGACAAGTTTGTGTGTGGGCTTCAAAGTGAAGTTACCCAGAAACGGCTTCTATCAGAAAAGGATCTTACGCTGGACAAGGCTTTCAGCATGGCAGTATCACACGAAGCAGCCGCACGGGGCGCTGCAGAGATACAACGGAGACCGCAAGAATATGGCACAAATGAAATGTCATACGGAACAGTGAAGTGCTATCGCTGCGGCAGAACAACACACGACTATAATGATTGCTGGTTTAAGGACAAAGTGTGCAGACAGTGTGGAAAAGTAAGACACATAGCAAGAGTCTGCAGGTCGGGAAAGAAAACCAGCAGCAAGAAATCTCCACAGGAGAAGTACAAGAAGGTACATAAGGTGATGGAGAGTAGTTCAGACGAACAGAAAAGTGATATAGACTCCGGAAGCAAGGAGCTGGGTTGTCTGAAACTACATAAGGTGATCCAAACGGAGGATCATCAAACTATCTGGGTCACGCTCAAGATAGCTGGAGTCCAAGTGAAAATGGAATTGGACACAGGATCAGCCCTAACAGTCATAAACCGAAGGGACTACAAGCGGCTATTCTCACATATACCCTTGAGAGATACAGAGATTGTCTTGAAGACGTACACGGGGCAAAAAGTCTACCCCAAAGGAAAAATAAGGGTGAACGTTGTATATAACGGTAAGGAAACACCAAAAATGGACCTATATGTATTGCCAGATGGAGGACCACCACTACTAGGACGTGAATCGATCCGGAAGATACAGCTAGATTGGCATTCCATACAAGCACTGACTGTAGATGCCAAAAAGGATGACGACGCCACACCTGGACGACTGTCAAGAATGCTAACTGACGCACAAGAAGTGTTCCCGGAGGGACTTGGAACACTAAAAGGCATAACAGCGATGATCAAAATAGAGGAAAATGCAAGCCCAAAGTTTTTTTTTTATTTTTTTTTTTAAGGCCAGACCGGTGCCTTATGCGATCCGCCCAGCCGTCGAAGCAGAGCTGGAAGGTTTGGAACGTTCAGGAGTACTTTCCAAAGTGGACTGGAGCGAGTGTGCCACACCCATCATTCCTGTAATGAAGAGGTCATTGAGTAATACACCTGGGGAACCAAAGAAAGTTCACATCTGTGGGGACTTTAAGGTGACAGTGAACCCAGTCCTTCACACAGTACAATATCCGCTTCCGCGGATTGAAGATATTTTTGCCTCGCTATCTGGAGGGAAACGCTTCACTAAGATTGATCTGGCCCAGGCGTACCTGCAAATGGAGGTAGAAGAAGCCTCGGAACAGTACCTCACGATCAACACTCATAAAGGTCTCTACCAATACAACCGGCTGGTGTTCGGGGTAGCATCAGCTCCGGCTATTTGGCAAAGGGCAATGGATCAAGTCCTGCAAGGGATTCCAGGGACCCACTGTTATTTGGACGCGATCCTGGTCACGGGCGAAAATGACAGTGCTCACCTTGCCAACCTGGAGCAGGTGCTCACTGGATTGAAGGAATATGGGCTCCGAGCAAATCGCCACAAATGCGAGTTTTTCCAGAAGCAGATCTCGTATTGTGGCCATGTTATTGATGAAGAGGGATTACATAAGTCCCCTGAAAAGATTGAAGCGGTAGTCAAGGCTCCAGCGCCGGAAAATGTGTCACAACTGAGGTCGTTCCTCGGGCTGGTGAACTACTACCATAAGTTCTTGCTGAATTTGTCTACAGTACTACACCCACTGAACACCCTACTGCAAACGGGGGTACCATGGAAGTGGAATGACGAATGTAAACGAGCTTTCCAGAAGTGCAAAGAATTGATCACATCAAAAGAGGTGTTGGCTCATTTCAACCCAGCACTACCAATTCGGTTGGCGTGTGATGCATCACCCTATGGCATTGGAGCGGTGCTGTCGCACAAGTTCCCGGGCGGCTCGGAGAGGCTGGTAGCCTTTGCGTCTCGGTCACTAACCTCAGCCGAGCGTAACTACGCCCAGATTGACAGGGAGGCCCTCAGCCTAGTGTGGGGAGTGAAAAAGTTCAACCACTATCTGCACGGGCAGAAGTTCACCTTGCTGACTGACCACCAACCACTTGTCTCCATCTTTAATCCAAAGAAGGGCGTGCCGGTGATGACTGCGCAATGGCGACAAAGGTGGTCCCTTTTTCTAGGGGCGAACCAATATGAAATCGAGTATAAGGGCACGAAACAGCATGGAAACGCTGATGGGCTATCACGCCTGCCACTGCCTACGGCGGAGGAAGCACCAGCAGTGGACCCTGTCGAAATATTTCATTCGACTATAATTGAACGCTTGCCAGTAACTAACGCTGATATAGAGAAGGAGACCCGAAATGACCCGACACTGTCTCGGGTATATGACTTGACGGTGAAGGGATGGCCAACACATGGCGACTCACTGTTGCCAGCATTCTCATCCAGAAGAGGACAGCTGTCAGTATGCCAGGGAACCTTGATGTGTGGATCCCGAGTGGTAGTTCCACCCAAGTTAAGGGAGAGAGTGCTCAATGAGCTTCACGAAGGCCATCTGGGAGGGGTGAAAATGAAAAGCCTTGCTAGGGCTTATGTGTGGTGGCCGGGGATCGATCAGCAAATCGAGGACCTGACAAAGAGCTGCTCAGGATGCCAGAAGGTCCAAAATGCACCACCACATGCCCCTCTACACCCATGGGAGTGGCCCTCATCTCCATGGCAACGGGTGCATATTGATTTTGCTGGTCCATTCATGGACTCAATGTTTTTAATAGCCGTGGATGCGCACTCGAAATGGCTTGAGGTGATCAAAATGTCGTCCACCACCACGGAGAAAACTATTGCAGTCCTACGGACCATATTTGCCAGGAACGGCTTGCCAGAGCAGATTTGCTCTGATAACGGACCACAGTTTGTGTCCGAAGAGTTTCAAAGATTCATGAAAAGGAATGGGATAAGGCATTACACATCCGCCCCGTATCATCCAGCCACAAATGGATTGGCTGAGAGGTTCGTACAAACCTTTAAGAAAGCAGTAAAGGCCATGTGCGATGACGACATTCCACTGCAGCATAAGGTGGACAATTTCCTGTTAGCCTACAGAAATGCGACACATGCAGTCACCAACCAGACCCCAGCCATGATGTTCTTTAACCGAAGGTTGAGATCTCGTCTGGATTTGCTCAGACCAAATGTACGAAGAGATGTTGAGAATAAGCAATTCCAGCACATCAATGAGAAGCCGACAAGGAGCTTCAATGTAGGGCAACCAGTCTTGGCCCGCGACTACCGAACAGAGAAACAGCAACTAGGAATGATATGCACACGGCAGGGGCCACTAATGTACACTGTGGATGTTGGGGAGTACATTGTGAGATGCCATGTCGACCAGATCCTACAGTCACAGGAACGAGTCAACCCCATGCCTCGCGCACCTGGTGATGAACCCGACATACAGGTAGCATCTACCCCAGAAACAGTAGAATCGGAAGCTGATGAACCAACTGACGACAGGGGGCCTCCGCACCAAGAACAAGAAACTCAGGAAAGGTGCTATCCAGAAAGGATCAGGAAGCCGCCCCAAAGACTGAATTTATAAATGGACTATTTTCAGTTAATGTGCATGTTAAAAGTGTTAATTGTTAAATGAATGTTATGGTACTGTCAATCTAAAAGGGGAGGAATTGTAGTGTATGTACCTTTAAGGGGAGATCTACTTTTTACAGCTCCTGTATACTGTAGTACCGGCAGTGACCACACCTGTATATAAACCCCGAGTAGGGATCTGTACGTTCAGTTTTAGAGTAACCCTCATCCAGTAAACACCTGTTGATTGTTCCCTGCAGTCTTGTGTCTAGTTATTGAAGGACACACATCAAAATACACGGATCTAACAGGTGGGATATTGAAGGATGCGGGGAGTGAGCGGGAGAGTGGGATTAGACTGGGTGGGATATTAAAGGGTGTGGGGAGTGAGGGGGAGAGTGGGATTAGACTGGGTGGGATATTAAAGGGTACGGGGAGTGAGGGGGAGAGTGGGATTAGACTGGGTGGGATATTAAAGGGTGCGGGGAGTGAGGGGGAGAGTGGGATTAGACTGGGTGGGATATTAAAGGGTGCGGGGAGTGAGAGGGAGAGTGGGATTAGACTGGGTGGGATATTAAAGGGTGCGGGGAGTGAGCGGGAGAGGTGATTAGACTGGGTGGGATATTAAAGGGTGCGGGGAGTGAGGGGGAGAGTGGGATTAGACTGGGTGGGATATTAAAGGGTGCGGGGAGTGAGGGGGAGAGTGGGATTAGACTGGGGGAGATATTAAAGGGTGCGGGGAGTGAGAGGGAGAGTGGGATTAGACTGGGTGGGATATTAAAGGGTGTGGGGAGTGAGGGGGAGAGTGGGATTAGACTGGGTGGGATATTAAAGGGTGCGGGGAGTGAGGGGGAGAGTGGGATTAGACTGGGTGGGATATTAAAGGGTGCGGGGAGAGAGGGGGAGAGTGGGATTAGACTGTGTGGGCTATTAAAGGGTGCGGGGAGTGAGGGGGAGAGTGGGATTAGACTGGGTGGGATATTAAAGGGTGTGGGGAGTGAGCGGGAGAGTGGGATTAGACTGGGTGGGATATTAAAGGGTGCGGGGAGTGAGGGGGAGAGTGGGGTTAGACTGGGTGGGATATTAAAGGGTGTGGGGAGTGAGGGGGAGAGTGGGATTAGACTGGGTGGGCTATTAAAGGGTGCGGGGAGTGAGGGGGAGAGTGGGATTAGACTGGGTGGGATATTAAAGGGTGCGGGGAGAGAGGGGGAGAGTGGGATTAGACTGGGTGGGATATTAAAGGGTGCGGGGAGAGAGGGGGAGAGTGGGATTAGACTGGGTGGGATATTAAAGGGTGCGGGGAGTGAGGGGGAGAGTGGGATTAGACTGGGTGGGATATTAAAGGGTGCGGGGAGAGAGGGGGAGAGTGGGATTAGACTGGGTGGGATATTAAAGGGTACGGGGAGTGAGGGGGAGAGTGGGATTAGAGTGGGTGGGATATTAAATGGTGTGGGGAGTGAGGGGGAGAGTGGGATTAGACTGGGTGGGATATTAAAGGGTGCGGGGAGTGAGGGGGAGAGTGGGATTAGACTGGGTGGGATATTAAAGGGTGCGGGGAGTGAGGGGGAGAGTGGGATTAGACTGGGTGGGGTATTAAAGGGAGTGGGGAGTGAGTGGGAGTGGGATTAGACTGGGTGGGATATTAAAGGGTGCGGGGAGTGAGGAGGAGAGTGGGATTAGACTAGGTCGGATATTAAAGGGTGCGGGGAGTGAGGGGGAGAGTGGGATTAGACTGGGTGGGATATTAAAGGGTACGGGGAGTGAGGGGGAGAGTGGGATTAGACTGGGTGGGATATTAAAGGGTGCGGGGAGTGAGCTGGAGAGGTGATTAGACTAGGTGGGATATTAAAGGGTATGGGGAGTGAGGGGGAGAGTGGGATTAGACTGGGTGGGATATTAAAGGGTGTGGGGAGTGAGCAGGGGAGTGGCATTAGACTGGGGGGGATATTAAAGGGTGCGGGGAGTGAGGGGGAGAGTGGGATTAGACTAGGTGGGATATTAAAGGATGCGGGGAGAGAGGGGGAGAGGTGATTAGACTGGGTGGGATATTAAAGGGTGCGGGGAGCGAGGGGGAGAGTGGGATTAGACTGGGTGGGATATTAAAGGGTGTGGGGAGTGAGGGGGAGAGTGGGATTAGACTGGGTGGGATATTAAAGGGTGTGGGGAGTGAGGGGGAGAGTGGGATTAGACTGGGTGGTGTAGTGTATGTACCTTTAAGGGGAGAACTACTTTTTACAGCTCCTGTATACTGTAGTACCGGCAGTGACCACACCTGTATATAAACCCTGAGTAGGGATCTGTATGTTCAGTTTTAGAGTAACCCTCATCCAATAAACACCTGTTGATTGTTCCCTGCAGTCTCGTGTCTAGTTATTGAAGGACACACAACATCAAAATACACGGATCTAACAGTGGCGACGAGGCAGATTCGAACCTACCTGCAACTCTGCATTACCTCCCAGGGATTCGCTCCTGGAGAACAGTGGAAGAAAGTTGAGGCCAGAAGCACGGGCGTTGACCACGAGCAACCGCCCAGTCATCCAGCAGAGATTTGAGCATCGCAGGGGAGGCTGTTGAGAGCTGGGCTTTGTTCTCCAGTCACGGTGGTCCAGCGAAACGGGCTGGCAACAGGTACAGCGCAGACCCTTCCCGGACAGCGGTGGCTAGAGCCGACTGGTGGCACAGAAAAGGCCGAGCAGCGTCGACGGGAGAAGAGAGAGGGTAGAGCGCACAGGGCGCAGCCGGTGTTCAGGACCGAACGGCGTCGACGGGGGAAGAGAGAGGCGCGAAGGAAAATGCACAGAGCGCAGCCGGTGTTCAAGGGACGAGCAGCGTCAGCGGGGAAGGGAAACGCGCAGAGCGCAGCCGGTGTTCAAGGGCCGAGCAGCCGCAGCGGAGAAGAAGGGAGAACGCGGGAAAACGCCATTTTGAGCCACAGCGGAGAAGAAGGGAGAGCGCAGGAAAACGCCATTTTGAGCCGCAAGAACAAGGGAAAGCTTGGGGAAACGCCATTTTGAGCCAGTCTAACCACACCCAAAAATGCCGAAGAGTGGCAGTATCACAGCGTTCGACAATGAAGTCGAAGATTGGACGACATATGTCGAATGCATAGAAGTGTACTGCAAGGCGAATGAAGTGCCAGATGAGAGGAAAGCGCTGGTATTGTTGAATTCCATGGGTGCAAAAACGTATGGCTTACTGCGAAACCTAGTAACCCCAGAGAATCCAGTGGACAAGGATTTTGGAAACATAGTGTCAATCCTACAGAAACACTTAAACCCCACACCGCTGCTGATAGCAGAAAGATTTAAGTTTCACAAAAGGAGCCAGCATAAAGATGAAAGCAATGCTGAGTATTTAACGGAACTGCGCAAGCTATCGAAACACTGCCAGTTTGGAACGGGACTAGCAGATACTTTAAGGGACAAGTTTGTGTGTGGGCTTCAAAGTGAAGTTACCCAGAAACGGCTTCTATCAGAAAAGGATCTTACGCTGGACAAGGCTTTCAGCATGGCAGTATCACACGAAGCAGCCGCACGGGGCGCTGCAGAGATACAACGGAGACCGCAAGAATATGGCACAAATGAAATGTCATACGGAACAGTGAAGTGCTATCGCTGCGGCAGAACAACACACGACTATAATGATTGCTGGTTTAAGGACAAAGTGTGCAGACAGTGTGGAAAAGTAAGACACATAGCAAGAGTCTGCAGGTCGGGAAAGAAAACCAGCAGCAAGAAATCTCCACAGGAGAAGTACAAGAAGGTACATAAGGTGATGGAGAGTAGTTCAGACGAACAGAAAAGTGATATAGACTCCGGAAGCAAGGAGCTGGGTTGTCTGAAACTACATAAGGTGATCCAAACGGAGGATCATCAAACTATCTGGGTCACGCTCAAGATAGCTGGAGTCCAAGTGAAAATGGAATTGGACACAGGATCAGCCCTAACAGTCATAAACCGAAGGGACTACAAGCGGCTATTCTCACATATACCCTTGAGAGATACAGAGATTGTCTTGAAGACGTACACGGGGCAAAAAGTCTACCCCAAAGGAAAAATAAGGGTGAACGTTGTATATAACGGTAAGGAAACACCAAAAATGGACCTATATGTATTGCCAGATGGAGGACCACCACTACTAGGACGTGAATCGATCCGGAAGATACAGCTAGATTGGCATTCCATACAAGCACTGACTGTAGATGCCAAAAAGGATGACGACGCCACACCTGGACGACTGTCAAGAATGCTAACTGACGCACAAGAAGTGTTCCCGGAGGGACTTGGAACACTAAAAGGCATAACAGCGATGATCAAAATAGAGGAAAATGCAAGCCCAAAGTTTTTTTTTAATTTTTTTTTTTAAGGCCAGACCGGTGCCTTATGCGATCCGCCCAGCCGTCGAAGCAGAGCTGGAAGGTTTGGAACGTTCAGGAGTACTTTCCAAAGTGGACTGGAGCGAGTGTGCCACACCCATCATTCCTGTAATGAAGAGGTCATTGAGTAATACACCTGGGGAACCAAAGAAAGTTCACATCTGTGGGGACTTTAAGGTGACAGTGAACCCAGTCCTTCACACAGTACAATATCCGCTTCCGCGGATTGAAGATATTTTTGCCTCGCTATCTGGAGGGAAACGCTTCACTAAGATTGATCTGGCCCAGGCGTACCTGCAAATGGAGGTAGAAGAAGCCTCGGAACAGTACCTCACGATCAACACTCATAAAGGTCTCTACCAATACAACCGGCTGGTGTTCGGGGTAGCATCAGCTCCGGCTATTTGGCAAAGGGCAATGGATCAAGTCCTGCAAGGGATTCCAGGGACCCACTGTTATTTGGACGCGATCCTGGTCACGGGCGAAAATGACAGTGCTCACCTTGCCAACCTGGAGCAGGTGCTCACTGGATTGAAGGAATATGGGCTCCGAGCAAATCGCCACAAATGCGAGTTTTTCCAGAAGCAGATCTCGTATTGTGGCCATGTTATTGATGAAGAGGGATTACATAAGTCCCCTGAAAAGATTGAAGCGGTAGTCAAGGCTCCAGCGCCGGAAAATGTGTCACAACTGAGGTCGTTCCTCGGGCTGGTGAACTACTACCATAAGTTCTTGCTGAATTTGTCTACAGTACTACACCCACTGAACACCCTACTGCAAACGGGGGTACCATGGAAGTGGAATGACGAATGTAAACGAGCTTTCCAGAAGTGCAAAGAATTGATCACATCAAAAGAGGTGTTGGCTCATTTCAACCCAGCACTACCAATTCGGTTGGCGTGTGATGCATCACCCTATGGCATTGGAGCGGTGCTGTCGCACAAGTTCCCGGGCGGCTCGGAGAGGCTGGTAGCCTTTGCGTCTCGGTCACTAACCTCAGCCGAGCGTAACTACGCCCAGATTGACAGGGAGGCCCTCAGCCTAGTGTGGGGAGTGAAAAAGTTCAACCACTATCTGCACGGGCAGAAGTTCACCTTGCTGACTGACCACCAACCACTTGTCTCCATCTTTAATCCAAAGAAGGGCGTGCCGGTGATGACTGCGCAATGGCGACAAAGGTGGTCCCTTTTTCTAGGGGCGAACCAATATGAAATCGAGTATAAGGGCACGAAACAGCATGGAAACGCTGATGGGCTATCACGCCTGCCACTGCCTACGGCGGAGGAAGCACCAGCAGTGGACCCTGTCGAAATATTTCATTCGACTATAATTGAACGCTTGCCAGTAACTAACGCTGATATAGAGAAGGAGACCCGAAATGACCCGACACTGTCTCGGGTATATGACTTGACGGTGAAGGGATGGCCAACACATGGCGACTCACTGTTGCCAGCATTCTCATCCAGAAGAGGACAGCTGTCAGTATGCCAGGGAACCTTGATGTGTGGATCCCGAGTGGTAGTTCCACCCAAGTTAAGGGAGAGAGTGCTCAATGAGCTTCACGAAGGCCATCTGGGAGGGGTGAAAATGAAAAGCCTTGCTAGGGCTTATGTGTGGTGGCCGGGGATCGATCAGCAAATCGAGGACCTGACAAAGAGCTGCTCAGGATGCCAGAAGGTCCAAAATGCACCACCACATGCCCCTCTACACCCATGGGAGTGGCCCTCATCTCCATGGCAACGGGTGCATATTGATTTTGCTGGTCCATTCATGGACTCAATGTTTTTAATAGCCGTGGATGCGCACTCGAAATGGCTTGAGGTGATCAAAATGTCGTCCACCACCACGGAGAAAACTATTGCAGTCCTATGGACCATATTTGCCAGGAACGGCTTGCCAGAGCAGATTTGCTCTGATAACGGACCACAGTTTGTGTCCGAAGAGTTTCGAAGATTCATGAAAAGGAATGGGATAAGGCATTACACATCCGCCCCGTATCATCCAGCCACAAATGGATTGGCTGAGAGGTTCGTACAAACCTTTAAGAAAGCAGTAAAGGCCATGTGCGATGACGACATTCCACTGCAGCATAAGGTGGACAATTTCCTGTTAGCCTACAGAAATGCGACACATGCAGTCACCAACCAGACCCCAGCCATGATGTTCTTTAACCGAAGGTTGAGATCTCGTCTGGATTTGCTCAGACCAAATGTACGAAGAGATGTTGAGAATAAGCAATTCCAGCACATCAATGAGAAGCCGACAAGGAGCTTCAATGTAGGGCAACCAGTCTTGGCCCGCGACTACCGAACAGAGAAACAGCAACTAGGAATGATATGCACACGGCAGGGGCCACTAATGTACACTGTGGATGTTGGGGAGTACATTGTGAGATGCCATGTCGACCAGATCCTACAGTCACAGGAACGAGTCAACCCCATGCCTCGCGCACCTGGTGATGAACCCGACATACAGGTAGCATCTACCCCAGAAACAGTAGAATCGGAAGCTGATGAACCAACTGACGACAGGGGGCCTCCGCACCAAGAACAAGAAACTCAGGAAAGGTGCTATCCAGAAAGGATCAGGAAGCCGCCCCAAAGACTGAATTTATAAATGGACTATTTTCAGTTAATGTGCATGTTAAAAGTGTTAATTGTTAAATGAATGTTATGGTACTGTCAATCTAAAAGGGGAGGAATTGTAGTGTATGTACCTTTAAGGGGAGATCTACTTTTTACAGCTCCTGTATACTGTAGTACCGGCAGTGACCACACCTGTATATAAACCCCGAGTAGGGATCTGTACGTTCAGTTTTAGAGTAACCCTCATCCAGTAAACACCTGTTGATTGTTCCCTGCAGTCTTGTGTCTAGTTATTGAAGGACACACATCAAAATACACGGATCTAACAGGTGGGATATTGAAGGATGCGGGGAGTGAGCGGGAGAGTGGGATTAGACTGGGTGGGATATTAAAGGGTGCGGGGAGTGAGCGGGAGAGTGGGATTAGACTGGGTGGGATATTAAAGGGTGCGGGGAGAGAGGGGGAGAGTGGGATTAGGCTGGGTGGGATATTAAAGGGTGCGGGGAGAGAGGGGGAGAGTGGGATTAGACTGGGTGGGATATTAAAGGGTGCGGGGAGTGAGCGGGAGAGTGGGATTAGACTGGGTGGGATATTAAAGGGTGCCGGGAGAGAGGGTGAGAGTGGGATTAGACTGGGTGGGATATTAAAGGGTGTGGGGAGTGAGGGGGAGCAGAAGACCTCTCCTGGTCCCTCAATACCTCCTCTTTGGTGAAGAAGGCCCAGCAGCGCCTATATTTCCTAAGGAGGCTGAAGGGATGTAACCTGTCACCCCTGATCCTCTCTAACTTTTACCGCTGCACAATAGAGAGCATCCTGACAAACTGTATCACAGTATGGTATGGCAGCTGTAGCTCCTATGACCGGAAAGCCCTGCAGCGGGTAGTCAAAACTGCCCAACGCATTACCGGCTACCGACCATAGAGCACATATACCAGAAACGCTGTTTACGGAGGTCACTGACCATCATCAAAGACCCTACCCACCCCAGCCACAGTCTGTTCGCCCTCCTGCCATCTGGGAGACGCTACAGATGCATTCGCACCCGTACGACCAGATTTAGGAACAGCTTCTTTCCCAGGGCTGTCATCCTACTGAACTCCACAAATAAACTCTGAAGCCTGCACATCTGCCAATGCACTTTATTATGGTTATGTTTATGTTAATGTATTACAAGCCAAATGTATGTTGAATGTTTAAATGTCTTAATCTAAATGTACACTCTCGGGAGCCGCAAGCCTATATTTCGTTGTACTGCACTTGTGCACTAACAATGACAATAAAGTTGATTATGATTATTATTATATTAAAGGGTCCGGGGAGTGAAGGGGCAAGTGGGATTAGACTGGGGGGGATATTAAAGGGTGCGGGGAGTGAGCGGGAGAGTGGGACTAGAGTAAGTGACTCACATGGACAGTAGCACTGACACAGATGGGACACGGGATGTGTTTCTGTGCTGGAACATTCTATGATGAACTCCGGAATGAAAGGACTTGTAAGGGATGTTGGGCATTTTCACTGGATGACAGGTTGAGAGAGTGATGTCTGCGACTCACCAGTGATTACACTTCTGTTGGATTGGCTGTCCTGGTGGATACTTTTGTCCGTGATGATAGCAGGGACAATCCTCGGCTGCGACACACAGGCCCTCCTCCAGGTATTGGCCCAGAGGGCACTCGCAGCCACTGACACATTCCTCCCGACAGTAACCTTCCCCGGTGCTGCCCACTGCCTCACAGGTCGCAGGGCAGGTGGAGATACAGTCCGAGTAAACCATCCCATTGGAGCAACTCTTCCCTGTCACAAACAGAGAACCACACTGGAAACTACGACACAACACAGGCAGGTCGCCCCTAGAAGAATCTACAAACCTCAGGTCACAGAGAGATACCTTAATAAATGAACGAGCACGTGGCTCAGTGCCTAGGAGCACCGCCCGGTGTGGGACTGAGCCTCAGAGCAGACACACCCACTCAGACACACACACCTGTACGTGCATCCTTACACACTCGCTGTCTCTCACACACACACACACACACACACACACACACACACACACACACACACACACACACAAACCCACACAGACCCACACACAGACCCACAGACACGTGGGCCTGGCTGCAGTTAGTGCCACGAATGGTATGTTGGCCTTCGTAGCGAGAGGGTTCGAGTACAGGAACACGGATGTCTTGCTGCAGTTGTACAGGGCCTTGGTGAGACCACACCTTGAGTACTGTGTGCAGTTTTGGTCGCCTTATCTGAGGAAGGATGTTCTTGCCATGGAGGGAGTGCAGCGAAGATTCACCAGGCTGATACCTGGGATGGCAGGAATGACGTATGAGGAGAGATTGGGTCGATTGGGCTTATACTCACTGGAGTTTAGAAAAATGAGAGGGGATCTCATTGAAACTTATAAAATTCTAACAGGACTGGACAGACTAGATGCAGGAAGGATGTTCCTGATGGTCGGGGAGTCCAGAACCAGGGCTCACAGTCTAAGGATAAGGGGTAAGCCATTTAGGACAGAAATGAGGAGGAATTTCTTCACCCAGAGAGTGGTGAACCTGTGGAATTCTCTACCACAGAAGGCAGTTGAGGCCAATACATTAAATATATTCAAGAAAGAGTTGGATATATTTCTTAAGGCTAAAGGGATCAAGGGGTATGGGGAGAAAGCAGGGACAGGGTACTGAATTTGGATGATCAGCCATGATCGCATTGAATGGCGGAGCAGGCTCGAGGGGCCGAATGGCCTACTCCTGCTCCTATCTTCTATGTTTCCATGAGTACAGATATCAATCAGCTCCAGTCTCTCGATGTTTAGTGAGTCAGAAACAGTCCTAACCACAGAATTCCCGACTCCTCCATTCGATGAAGATGTGCTGCTGTCCACATTCCCGGGAGTAACTGGCGAAGGTTTGACAAACCGCACGGACTCGCTCCTCCTCACTCCCAGGCTGAGCGCAAAACAAGAATAAGCAGGTGTCGAAGTAACCGTCAGGGTTCACCTAGACAAAGAAGAGTGACACCGGGATCAGCGGGGGAGTGACACAATGAGTCCTCGGTGCGATTCAACACTGTACAGGGAGAGAAAGGTTGGAGTTTATTTTAATCTAAGGTGCCTGAGAGAAACATAGAAACATAAAAACATGGAAGATAGGAGCAGGAGTAGGCCATTCGGCCCTTCGAGCCTGCTCCGCCATTCAATGAGATCATGGCTGATTATCCAAACTCACTACCCTGTCCCTGCCTTCTCCCCATATCCCTTGATCACTTTAGCCTTAAGAAATATATCCAACTCTTTTTTGAATATATTTAATGAAATGGCCTCCACCGCCCTCTGTGGCAGAGAATTCCACAGGTTCACCACTCTCTGAGTGAAGAAATTCCTCCTCATTTCAGTCCTAAATGTATTACCCCTTATCCTGAGACTATGACCCCTGGTTCTGGACTCCCCAGCCATCAGAAACATCCTTTCTGCATCTAGTCTGTCCAGACCTGACAGAATTTTATAGGTTTCTAAACTCCAGTGAATATAAGCCCAATCGACACAATCTCTCCTCCTACGTCATTCCTGCCATCCCAGGTATCAGCCTGGTGAATCTTCGTTGCACTCCTTCCATGGCAAGAACGTCCTTCCTCAGGTAAGGCGACCAAAACTGCACACAATACTCAAGGTGTGGTCTCACCAAGGCCCTGTACAACTGCAGCAAGACATCCTTGTTCCTGTACTCGAACCCTCTTGCTACGAAGGCCAACATACCATTTGCCTTCTCAACCGCCTGCTGCACCTGCATGCTTACCTTCAGCGACTGGTGCACAAGAACACCCAGGTCTCTTTGCACTTCCCCTTCTCCCAATCTATTGCCATTCAAATAATAATCTGCCTTCCTCTTTTTGCCACCAAAGTGGATAACCTCACATTTATCCACATTATAGTGCATCTGCCATGTTTCTGCCCAATCACCCAACCTGTCCAAATCGTACTGGAGTTTCATGACATCCTCCTCACAGCATACCCTCCCACCCAGCTTTGTGTCATCTGCAAATTTGGAGATATTACATCCAATTCCCTCGTCCAGATCATTAATATATATTGTGAACAGCTGGGGTCCTAGGACCGATCCTTGCGGTACCCCACTAGTCACTGCCTGCCACTCGGAAAACGACCCGTTTATTCCAACTCTTTGCTTTCTGTCCGCCAACCAGTTCTCTATCCAAGTCAATACCTTGCCCCCAATCCCATGTGCCTTAATTTTGCACAATAACCTCTTATGCGGGACCTTATCGAAAGCCTTCTGAAAGTCCAAATACACCACATCCACTGGTTCTCCCTTATCTATTTTACCAGTTACATCCTCAAAAAATTCCAGTAGATTAGTCAAGCACGATTTACCTTTTGTAAATCCATGTTGACTTTGTCCGATCCTGTCACTGCTTTCCAAGTGCTCTGCTATTACATCTTTTATAATGAACTCTAGCATTTTCCCCACTACCGATGTCAGGCTTACCGGTCTATAATTCCCTGCTTTTTCTCTACCACCTTCTTTGAATAGTGGGGTAACATTAGCTACCCTCCAATCCATGGGTACTGTTCCAGAGTCTATCGAGTTCTGGAAGATGACCAGCAATGCATCTACTATTTCTCGGGCCACTTCCTTAAGTACCCTGGGATGTAGATTATCAGGCCCTGGGGATTTATCGGCCTTCAGTCCCATCAATTTTCCTAACACCATTTCCCTACAAATACTGATTTCTTTCAGTTCCACCCTTTCATCAGACCCTATGTTCCGCGGTATTTCTGGGAGATTATTTGTGTCCTCCTTTGTGAAGACAGAACCAAAATATATATTTAGTTGGTCTGCCATTTCTTTGCTCCCCATTATAAATTCCTGACTGCAAGGGACCTACGCTTGACTTCACCAATCTTTTTCTCTTTACATATCTATAAAAGCTTTTACAGTCAGTTTTTATGTTCCCTGCAAGCTTACTCTCATATTCTATTTTCCCTTTCTTAATTAATCCCTTTGTCCTCCTTTGTCGAATCCTAAACTGCTCCCAATCCTCAGGATTATTGCTTTTTCTGGCCAATTTATAAGTGCTCTCCTTGGATCTTATGCTATCCCTAATTTCCCTCGTTAGCCACGGTTGAGTCACCTTTTTTGTTTTATTTTTATGCCAAACTGGGATGAACAACTTCTGTAGTTCATCCATTCGGTCTTTGAATGTTTGCCATTGCCTATCCACCGTCAACCCTTTGAGTGCCATTCCCCAATCAATCCTACCCAACTTGCTCCTCAGACCATCGTAGTTTCCTTTATTTAAATTCAGGACCCTAGTTTCTGAGTCAACTACTTCATTCTCCATCTTAATGAAGAATTCAATCATATTATGATCGCTCTAACCCAAGGGGCCTCGTACAACAAGATTGCTAATTAATCCTATCTCGTTACATAATACCCAGTCTAAGATGGCCTGATCTCTGATTGGTTCCTCGACATATTGGTCCAGGAAACCATCCTGTAAACACTGCAGGAATTCCTCCTCCACAGTATTGTTACTAATTTGGTTAGCCCAATCTATATGTAGATTAAAGTCACCCATGATGACTGCCGTGCCCTTATTGCACGCTTCTTTAATTTCCCTTTTAATGCCATCCCCAACCTCCGCCTTACTGTTGGGAGGTCTATATACCACTCCCACTAATGTTTTCTTCCCCTTAGTATTTCTCAATTCTACCCATACAGATTCCACATCATCAGAGCTAATATCCTTCATTACAATTGTATTAATCGCTTCTTTAACCAGTAATGCTACCCCACCTCCCTTTCCTTTTTGCCTATCTTTCCTGAATATCGAATACCCCTGGATGTTGAGTTCCCAGTCTTGGCCATCCTTGAGCCACGTTTACGTAATCCCAACCAAATCATATTCGTTTACCTCTATTTGCGCAGCCAATTCATCCACCTTATTACAAATGCTCCTCGCATTAAGACACAATGCCTTCAGGCTTGTTTTTTTAACGCTCTTAGACCTATTAGAATTATTATTTACTGTGGCCACGTTTGATTTAAACCATTGATTTCTCTGACTGCCACTTTTGTTTTTCTCCTTCCTATCTTTTGCTTTTACCCTTGTTTCCCTTTCCTCTTTCTCCCTGCTCAGTTTCCCAACCCCCTTCCATTTTAGTTTAAACCCTCCCCCACAGCACTAGCAAACAAACCCCCTAGGACATCGGTTCCAGCCCTGCCCAGGTGCAGACCGTCCGGTTTGAACTGGTCCCACCTCCCCCAGAACCGGTTCCAATGTCCCAGGAACTTGAATCCCTCCCCCTGGCACCATTCCTCTAGCCATGTATTCATCTGAAGTATCCTTCTATTTCTACTCTGACTAGCACGTGGCACTGGTAGCAATCCTGAGATTACTACCTTTGAGGTCCTGTTTTTTAATTTATCTCCTAACTCCCTATACTCCGCTTTTAGGACCTCATCCCGCTTTTTACCTATATCGTTGGTGCCTATATGCACCACGACAACTGGCTGTTCACCCTCCCCTTCCAAGATGTTCTGCAGCCGCTCGGAGACATCCTTGACCCTTGCACCAGGGAGGCAAACACACCATCCTGGAGTCTCGTTTGCGGCCGCAGAAACGCCTATCTATTCCCCTTACAATTGAATCCCCTATTACTATAGCTCTACCACTCTTTTTCCTCCCAAGAGGGTACGAGTACAAGAACAAGGATGTCTTGCTGCAGTTGTACAGGGCCTTGGTGAGACCGCACCTTGAGTATTGTGTGCAGTTTTGGTCACCTTACCTGAGGAAGGACGTTCTTGCCATGGAGGGAGTGCAGCAAAGATTCACCAGGCTGATACCTGGGATGGCAGGAATGACGTACGAGGAGAGATTGTGTCAATTGGGCTTATACTCACTGGAGTTTAGAAGACTGAGAGGGGATCTCATCGAAACCTATAAAATTCTGTCAGGTCTGGACAGACTAGATGCAGAAAGGATGTTTCTGATGGCCGGGGAGTCCAAAACCAGGGGTCATAGTCTAAGGATAAGGGGTAAGCCATTTAGGACTGAAATGAGGAGGAATTTCTTCACCCAGAGAGTGGTGAACCTGTGGAATTCTCTGCCACAGAGGGCGGTGGAGGCCAGTTCATTAAATATATTCAAGAAAGAGTTGGATATATTTCTTGAGGCTAAAGGGATCAAGGGATCTGGGGAGAAGGCAGGGACAGGGTACTGAATTTGGATGATCAGCCATGATCTCATTGAATGGCGGAGCAGGCTCGAAGGGCCGAATGGCCTACTCCTGCTCCTATCTTCTATGTTTCTATGTTGTTTCTGCCCAATGTGACAGATATTTTTCCTTTTGCTTAGTGACAATTGTGTTGGGTCGAGTTATCTGTGCTACGATGTCACTGTCCTGGGGCTGGTTATTGTTAGTAGTGTTAGTAGTTACTTCACTGAGTCCCAGGACTAGTTGACTGAGCGTATTCTTCTTTATCGTCCTCTCTTGGCATTTCAGGGCTTTGTAATGATAGCAGTGGGGGTTGCTCATTTGTAGGTGATTCCAAAATTTGGTGGCTCTTTTTTGGATAGTAATTATTAATGGATATTGGCCTAGTTCTGCCCTGCATGCATTGTTTACAGTTTTCCTTTGGGTCTGGAGGATACTTTTACAGAATTCTGCATGTAGGATCTCAATGGGGTGTTTGTCCCATTTTGCTAATTCTTGTTCTGTTAGCGGTCCCCACACCTCACTGCCATAGAGTGCAATTGGTTCAATTACTGATTTAAAGATTTTGAGCCAAATGCTGATTGGAATTTCTATTTGGATTGATTTTTTAATGATAGAAAGCCCTTCTTGCTTTCTCTTTCAGTTCATTCACAGCCAGATGAAAATTTCCCGTAGAACTGATTTTAAGCCCAAGTATGTGAAGTTAGTGGTTTGTTCAATTTTAGTTGTTCCTAGTTTGAAATTTATTCTGGGTCCCTGATGTCTGGATCTTTGCTGGAACACAAGGACTTTGATTTTTTGGGGGTGTATTGTCAGGGCCCAGGTCTGACAGAACGACTCTAGCAGATCCAGGTTCTGCTGTAGACCCTCCTTAGTTGGTGACAGCAGAACCAGGTCATCTGCATGGAGGAGGAATTTAACCTTGGATTCATATAGGGTGAGGCGGGTGCTGTAGGTTGTTCAAGTAGTTTTGCCAATTCATTTATGTAAATATTAAAGAGTGTCGGTGAGATGGGCGAGCCC
>NC_140993.1:3567849-3618916 GCF_052327205.1 Somniosus microcephalus
AACCACTAACTACACATACTTGGGCATAAAAATCAGCTCTACGGGAAATTTTCATCTGGCTGTGAATGAACTGAAAGAGAAAGCAAGAAAGGCTTTCTATGCCATTAAAAAATCAATCCAAATAGAAATCCCAATTGGCATTTGGCTCAAAATTTTTAAATCAGTAATTGAACCAATTGCACTCTATGGCAGTGAGGTCTGGGGACTGCTAACACAACAAGAATTTGCAAAATGGGACAAACACCCAATTGAGATTCTACATGCAGAATTCTATAAAAGTATCCTCCGGACTCAAAGGAAAACCGTAAACAATGCATGCAGGGCAGAACTCGGCCAATATCCACTATTAATTACTATCCAAAAAAGAGCCACCAAATTTTGGAAACACCTAAAAATGAGCAACCCCCACTGCTATCATTACGAAGCCCTGAAATGCCAAGAGAGGATCATAAAGAAGATTACCCTCAGTCAACTAGTCCTGGAACTCAGTGAAGTAAATACTAACACTACTAACGTGAAGCAACCACTAACACTACTAACAATAACCAGCCCCAGGACAGTGACATCGTAGCACAGAGAATTCGACCCAACACAATTGTCACTAAGCAAAAGGAAAAATATCTGTCATATTGGGCAGTAACAACAAAACCCAAAACAAACTCAATTGCTGCTTGGCCCTAAACAGACAATACAACATGGCTGAATACCTGACCACGGTAAAAGATAGCAAATTGAGAAAAACCTTGACTATGTACAGACTTAGTGAGCATAGCCTGGCTATCGAAAAAGGCAGACACAGACAGACCTGTCTGCCAAGAGAGGACAGGATATGCTCTCACTGCAGTCAGGGAGTGGTGGAGACAGAGATGCACTTCCTCACAGCTTGTGGAAAATATCAGGGCATAAGGGGGAATTTCTACCCAAAATTCACAAAAATATGCCCTGAATTCAAGGGCTGTTACACAATTTCTCTCTTCCCCTAATAGGTATGGGAGTTTTTGGTCTTCATTCAAAAAAGCAACACGACGAATTGCCCATTCAAAATGGAGACACATGGGAAAACCATTTTGAAAAATTATACCAGAAAAACACACTAAGCCCAGAGCAAGATCAAATATGTAAAAAACTGGAAAAGCTCGAACTGGCCATAAAAGATAACCAAAACCCGTTAGACTCCTCAATAACTGAAAAAGAGCTATTTGAAAAATTCAAGGACCTGCGACCAAGAAAAGCTTGCGGTGCAGATGGCATCCTAAACGAGATGCTTAAACACACTGACGATAAAATGAAATTGGCTATCCTAAAACTCTTCAACTTGGTTCTGAGTGTCGGTTACTTCCCTGATATCTGGAACAAAGGACTCATAATGCCCATATACAAAAGTGGAGACAAAGTTGACCCAAATAACTATCGAGGCATCTGTGTGAACAGTAATCTGGGAATGGTATTCTGTAGTATCATAAACCAAAGACTTATAAACTTCCTTAAGGAGCACAATGTCTTGAGTAAAAGCCAAATTGGATTCTTACCAAATTATAGAACATCGGATCATATTTTCACCCTACACACTCTAATTGACAAACATGTTCACCAAAACAAAAGCAACATTTTTGCCTGCTTTATAGATTTCCAGAAGGCTTTCGATCCTATTTGGCACGACGGTCTATTCTTAAAACTCATTGAAAGTGGTGTAGGGGGAAAAACATATGATGTAATTAAATCAATGTATACAAACAATAAATGTGCAGTTAAAATTGGAGACAAACAAACAAAATATTTCTCACAGCGGCGTGGCGTGGTGCAGGGCTCGTCTATCTCACCAACACTCTTTAATATTTATATAAATGAATTGGCAAAACTACTTGAACAATCTACAGCACCTGGCCTCGCCCTATATGACTCCAAGGTTAAATTCCTCCTCTATGCAGATGACCTGGTTCTGCTCTCACCAACTGAGGAGGGTCTACAGCAGAACATGGATCTGCTAGAGTCGTTCGGTCAGACCTGGGCCCTGACAATAAACCCCCAAAAAACCAAAGTTCTTGTGTTCCAGCAAAGATCCAGACATCAGGGACCCAGAATAAACTTCACATTAGGAGCAACTAAAATTGAACAAACTACAAATTACACATACTTAGGCTTAAAAATCAGTTCTACGGGAAATTTTCATTTGGCTGTGAATGAACTGAAAGAGAAAGCAAAAAGGGCTTTCTATGCCATTAAAAAGTCAATCCAAATAGAAATTCCAATTGGCATTTGGCTCAAAATTTTTAAATCAGTAATTGAACCAATTGCACTCTGTGGCAGTGAGGTGTGGGGACCGCTAACACAACAAGAATTTGCAAAATGGGACAAACACCCAATTGAGATCCTACATGCAGAATTCTGTAAAAGTATCCTCCGGATTCAGAGGAAAACCGCAAACAATGCATGCAGGGCAGAACTAAGCCAATATCCACTACTAATTAATATCCAAAAAAGAGCCATCAAATTTTGGAAACACCTAAAAATGAGCAACCCCCACTGCTATCATTACGAAGCCCTGAAATGCCAAGGGGGGGAACATAGAGAAGAATACCCTCAGTCAACTAGTCCTGGGACTCAGTGAAGTAACTACTAACACTACTAATAATAATCAGCCCCAGGACAGTGACATCCTAGCACAGAGAATTTGACCCAACACAATTATCGCTAAACAAAAAGAAAAATATTTGATCTATTGGACAGAATCGACAAAAACCCAAAACAAACTCGATTGCTATTTGGCCCTAAACAGACAATACACCATGGCGGAATACCTGACCATGGTAAAAGATAGCAAACTGAGAAAAACCTTGACACTGTACAGACTTAGTGAGCATAGCCTGGCCATCGAAAAAGGCAGACACAGGCAGACCTGGCTGCCCAGAGAGGACAGGAAATGCTCTCACTGCAGTCAGGGAATGGTGGAGACAGAGATGCACTTCCTCACAACTTATGGAAACTATCAGGACATAAGGGGGAATTTCTACCCAAAATTCATAAAAATATGCCCTGAATTCAAAAATTTGAATGACCACCAAAAACTCCCATATCTATTAGGGGAACAGAGAAAATGCGTAACTTTAGCGACAAACTATGTTGCAGCTTGCCATAAGCAGAGGACAACCAGTGACCATTAAATCTAAGGAAAGATTATATGTATTTTATATGTGTGTGTTGAGGTACCGCGGCAAACGTGGGAGTCGAGACCAGAGCTAGTAAAACACAACTGCTTTTATTCTACCTCATGGCAAAGAGGAACTGGAAAAGCCCGCGCATCCACTTAAATACTCCCCAGACAGGAAGTGCTCCCGGCAGCCTGTCCCTGCGGGAAACAAGTTGCTGGAGGAAAGGGCCCCCGGCTGGGGGCGTCTGCTTAAACTGTCCGTGCCGCCGTGAGCGGATTATGTCCAGTGGTGGCGTGTCACCACAGAGCTCCCCCCAGAATCCGCTTAGGAGGAGTGGCCGAGTCGTGACGGTGGTCTGATGGTTCTGCCGGAGCGGCTCTGAGTGGTCGCCGGTCTAGTTGGTGGGGCCGGGCGGTTCGCCGCCGGCTGTGCTGGCTTGCTGGCGGGACGGCCTCTAGTTGGAGGCCGGGCCACGGGGACCTGTTCCCCTGGTTCTGTGTGTGCTGGTTTGAGCCGGTCGATGGAGACTGTGTCGACCCTGTCGCCGAGTCGCAGCTTGAAGACCTTGTCCCCGGTTTGTAGTACCTCGTACGGTCCCTCGTACGGGGGTTGCAGGGGCCCGCGGTGCGCGTCGTGTCGCACGAAGATGAAGCGCGCCTGCTGTAAATTTGGCGGGACGTGAGGTGCGAGTTCGCCATGTCGGTTGACCGGAAGTGGGGCGAACTGCTGAGCGGAAGAGAAAGAGTTGAGCCGCTGCTGTTCGGCCGACCAAGGCGTGGTAGCCTCCGGAAGGAATTCGCCTGGGACGCGCAGCGGTTGTCCGTAGACTAACTCCGCTGCCGAGGACTGGAGGTCTTCCTTGACCGCGGTGCGTAGGCCTAGTAGCACCCACGGTAGGCGGTCAGTCCAGGTACTGTCCTGCAGGCCGGCGCGGAGTGAGGCCTTGAGTGACCTGTGGAAGCGTTCACAAAGCCCGTTTGCCTGCGGGTGGTACGCCGTGGTTCGGTGGAGCGTCACCCCGAGGTTGCGTGCTGTGGCCGTCCAGAGTTCGGAGGTGAACTGGGCGCCTCTGTCGGAGGTTATGTCGGCCGGTATGCCGAACCTCGCAACCCAGGTGTTAACGAACGCCCTGGCGATGTCGGCTGTGGTGGTGGAGGTCAGCGGCACTGCCTCAGGCCAGCGTGTGTAGCGGTCGACCATCGTGAGGAGATAAGTTTGGCCTTGCGATGGCGGCAGAGGACCGACGATGTCGACGTGTACGTGGTCGAAGCGGCGGCTGGATACCTCGAAGTCTCCCAGGGGTGCTTTTGTGTGCAGCTGTACCTTAGCCCGTTGGCAGGCGAGGCAGGAGGTGGCCCAAGTCCGAACATCTTTGCTGAGGCCGCGCCAGACGAAGCGCTGGGAGAGGAGTTTGATGGATGCGCGGGAACCCGGGTGGGAGAGCGCGTGGAGTGCGTCAAAGATGCGGCGGCGCCAGGTTGCAGGGATGACCAGCCTGGGTTGGCCGAGTGAGACGTCGCAAGTGACTGCCGTGGCTTCGGGCCCGTGCGCGACCTTGGCTAGGCGTAGCCCTGGCAGGCTGGTAGCCGCCGAGAGGAGGTCTGGGTCCGTGAGCTGGGCCACTGCTAGTTGCGCGTAGTCGACCGCGAGGTGATTCGCGCAGATGGCGGGACGGGAAAGGCAGTCGGCGACAACGTTGTCTCTACCGGAGACGTGCTGGATGTCCATAGTAAACTCAGACACGGCCGCGAGCTGGCGTTGCTGCCTAGCGGACCAGGGTTCGGTGTGCTTGGCCATCGCGTATGTGAGCGGCTTGTGGTCCACGTACGCGGTGAAGGGGCGGCCTTCCAGGAGGAACCTCAAATGGCGGACCGACAGGTGGAGCACAAGAAGCTCGCGGTCGAAAGTGGAGTATTTGATCTCCGGGGGGCGCAGTTGGCGGCTGTAGAAGGCAAGTGGCTGCCACGCGCCATTGACCCACTGCTCGAACACGGCTCCTACCGCGTGGTCGGAGGCGTCGGTGGTGAGCGCGACCCGGGCATCGGCCCTCGGGTGCGCGAGCAGGGTGGCGTCGGCGAGCGTGTTTTTGGTGGCGTCGAAGGCGGCTGACGTGTCAGTGGTCCAGGCTACGTCCATCTTGCCGGATTTTCCTCGGAGGGAGTCGTATAGGGGCTTCATGAGGGCTGCAGCTCTGGGGATGAACCTGTTGTAGAAGTTCACCATCCCGAGGAACTCTTGGAGGCCCTTGATGGTTGTGGGGCGGGGGAATTGCTGGACGGCCTGCACCTTGTTGGGCAGGGGGACAGCCCCAGCAGGGGTGATGTGGTGACCGAGAAAATCGATCTCGGTTAGGCTGAATTGGCACTTCGCCGGGCTGAGGATGAGCCCGTGTTGGGCTAGGCGCCCGAACAGGATGCGAAGGTGTTCGAGGTGTTCCTGTTTGGAGGAGCTGGCCACGAGAATGTCATCTAGATAGACGAATAGGAAGTTCAGGTCCCGGAGGACTGAGTCCATAAGGCGCTGGAAAGCCTGTGCTGCATTCTTGAGGCCGAAGGGCATCCTCAGGAACTCGAACAGGCCGAATGGGGTGATGACGGCCGTTTTAGGGATGTCCGCGGGGTGTACGGGGACTTGGTGGTAACCGCGCACCAGGTCGACCTTGGAAAAGACGGTTTGTCCGGCCAGTCGGGCCGAGAAGTCCTGGATGTGTGGCACCGGGTATCGGTCGGGGGTGGTGGCGTCGTTGAGGCGGCGGTAGTCCCCGCAAGGGCGCCAGCCTCCGCCGGGCTTGGGGGCGATGTGGAGGGGTGAGGCCCAAGGGCTGCTGGAACGGCGGATGATGCCGAGTTGTTCCATGGTGGTGAACTCGGCCCGCGCGATTTCCAGCTTGGCCAGGTTGAGTCTGCGGGCGTGGGCAGAAACTGGGGGGCCGGTGGTGGGGATATAGTGCTCCACACCGTGTTTGGCGGCTTTGGCCGAAAAGGTCGGGTTAGTGAGGGCGGGAAACTCGGCTAGGAGTGCCGAGTAGTCGTCCGTGGCTCTGGCGAGGCAGTAGGTCGTCAGGCCGGCCGAACGGGCCGGGGATGGGGGCCATGGTGTTGATGTCGACGAGGCGGTGCCTCGGAATGTCGACAAGGAGGCCGTGGGCGCGTAGGAAGTCGGCGCCGATGAGTGGGCAGAGGACCTTGGCTGTGAGGAACTCCCAGCGGTAGCGGCGGCCCGCGAGGTCGAGCGTGACCATGCGGGTGCCATATGTGCGGATGTCAGAGCCATTGGCTGTGGCCAGCGTGATACCCCGTGTGCCGCGTTGGATTTCGAGGGCGGAGGTGGGGGTGATGCTGTGCTGGGCCCCTGTGTCGCACAGAAATCGGCGGTTGGTTCTGTCGTCGGTGACGTACAGTAGAGGCCCCTTTTGCCCCGCGGCCATCACGGGGGCCGGTGCGGGGGGGGTTTGAAAGTACACGGTGGCGTGCAGCGTTGGGCCCTAGCGCCAAAACGGGTGTGGTAGTAGCAGTGACCCGGAGTGGTAGGGCGGTCGGGCCTAGTGGGCCGGGAAGCCCGCGTGGTCGTTGCCGTGAGGTCGGGCGCAACGTCACGAGCGGACTGTGCAGAGAGCAGCCGGTCGGCCTTTTCGGCTATGTCATTCAGGTCCGTGGAGCCAGACTCCACAATGAGCGGGCGGATGCTGGCGGGGAGCTGCCGAATGAAAAGCGTGCGAAAGAGGGCGCCGGTGTTTTTGCCGTCCGAGAGGGACAGCATGTGGGAAAGCAGATCCGAGGGTGAAGCATCACCAAGGCCGGGGAGGTCAAGGAGTTGGCAGTTGCGCTGGTAAGAGGACGTTTGAAATTTTTTAAGGAGCGCAGCCTTCAGATGTTCGTACTTGCCTTCCGGTGGTGGATCCTGCAGCGCTGCCCAAACCTTGGGGACTGTGGCGTAGGTGAGAGAGGAGACGAGGTAGTCGTACTTTGTGGCGTCGACTGTAATGTGTTTCAGCCGGAATCTGGATTCAGCTTGAACAAACCAGGCTTCGGCCAGGTTCTCCCAAAAGTCCGGTAGTTTCACCGTGACTGCGTTTGTTTCCGCCATGCTAGCTTAGGATTCGTCCTGAGCGTCGGGGTCACCAGTGTTGAGATACCGCGGCAAACGTGGGAGTCGAGACCAGAGCTAGTAAAACACAACTGCTTTTATTCTACCTCATGGCAAAGAGGAACTGGAAAAGCCCACGCATCCACTTAAATACTCCCCAGACAGGAAGTGCTCCCGGCAGCCTGTCCTTGTGGGAAACAAGTTGCTGGAGGAAAGGGCCCCCGGCTGGGGGTGTCTGCTTAAACTGTCTGTGCCGCCGTGAGCGGATTATGTCCAGTGGTGGCGTGTCGCCACATGTGTATATTTATGTATATGTATGTCTAGATCTGCGTTTACGTGTTCAATCATGCATGTTTTTCTGTGCTTTGGCAACATAAGATGTATCTTGTCATGCCAATAAAGCAATTTGAATTGAATTGAATTGAGTGGGAGAGAGGGAGGGGGAGATTGAGAGGGAGGGAGGGAGGGAGGGGGGAGAGAGAGGGAGGGAGGGAGGGAGGGGGGAGAGAGAGGGAGGGAGCGGGAGAGAGAGGGAGGGGGAGGGGGAGAGAGATGAGGGAGGGGCAGAGAGAGGGAGGGAGGAGAGAGAGAGAGAGAAGGAGGAGAGGGAGAGAGGGAGGAGAGAGGGAGGGAGGGAGGGAGGGGGGAGAGAGAGGGGGGGAGAGAGAGAGGGGGGAGAGAGAGGGGGAGGGGGAGAGAGAGAGGGTGGGAGGGGAGAGAGAGTGGGAGGGAGGGAGGGAGAGAGTGGGAGAGGGAGTGAGAGAGAGAGAGAGGAGAGAGGGGGAGAGGGAGGGAGTGGGAGGGAGGGGAGTGAGAGGGAGGGGAGAGAGAGGGAGGGGAGAGAGAGGGAGGGGAGAGAGAGGGAGGGGAGAGAGAGGGAGGGGAGAGAGAGGGAGGGGAGAGAGAGGGAGGGGAGAGAGAGGGAGGGGAGAGAGAGGGAGGGGGAGAGAGGGAGGGAGGGAGAGAGGGAGGGAGGGGGAGAGGGAGGGAGGGGGGGAGAGGGAGGGAGGGGGGAGAGAGGGAGGGAGGGGGGAGAGAGGGAGGGAAGAGGAGAGAGGGAGGGGGAGGGGGAGAGAGGGGGAGGGGGAGAGAGAGAAGGAGAGAGAGAGGGAGGGGGAGTGAGAGGGAGTGAGGGGTCAGAGGGAGGGAGTGAGGTGGAGAAGGAAAGGGAGGGAGGGGGAGAGAGAGGGAGGGAGGGAGAGAGGGAGTGAGAGAGAGAGAGAGGAGAGGGGGAGAGGGAGGGAAGGTGGGAGGGAGAGGGAGGGTGGGAGAGGGTGGGTGGGAGGGGGAGGGAGGGGGAGAGAGAGGGAGCGAGGGGGAAAGGGAGGGAGAGAGGGAGTGAGAGAGAGAGAGGAGAGGGGGGAGAGGGAGGGAAGGTGGGAGGGAGAGGGAGTGTGGGAGAGGGAGGGTGGGAGGGGAGAGAGAGGGAGGGAGGGGAGAGAGAGGCATAACAGGCATAACTGCGACAAGCAGACAAATACCAATGGAAAACAGCTCCTGCAACTCTGTCGAAGCCTGGGTCTGTACATTGTCAATGGTAGGTTCATGGGAGACCTCCTAGGAAGATCGACCTATTGCTCACCTCTTGGCTGCAGCACCGTAGACTATATGATTACGGGTTTGGACCCATCCTCTTTCAGAGCATTCACAGTCAAACCACAAACAACACTGTCAGATCACAGTCAAATTACTATGTATCTTAAAAAGACAGAAACAAACAACACAGAAACACAACCCAGTAAACTGTACAACACCAAAAAATCGTACAGATGGGCCAAAAACGACACGGAAAAATACCAGAAAGCAATTAGCAATGAATCAACTCAAGCTCTCTTGGACACCTTTCTGGATAACATATACACTCACAATAAAGAAGGCGTAAACCGGGCAGTGAATAACCTAAACAATATTTTTGATAATTTGGCAACAAGGTCAAACTTGAAAGCTCGCAAGAACAAACCCAAAACAAAAAGCTATGAAAAATGGTTTGACCCAGATTGCCATAACGTGAGGAAAAAACTTAGAAAAATATCAAACCAAAAACACAGACATCCAGAAAACGAGGAATTACGCCTTACTTATTGTCAGACACGAACACAATACAGAAACACACTCAGAACCAAAAAAGAGCAATATATTAAGAATGCACTCAGCTCCATTGAGGAATCCATTGATTCCAATTGTTTCTGGGACAACTGGAATACATTACACAAAAAACAACACGACGAATTGGCCATTCATAATGGAGACACATGGGAAAACCACTTTGAAAAATTATACCAGAAAAACACACTAAGGCCAGGGCAACACCAAATATGCAAAAAACTGGAAAAGCTCGAAATGGCCATAAAAGATAACCAAAAGCAGCTAGACTCCATAATAACAGAAAAAGAACTTTTTGAAAAACTCAAGGACCTGCGACCAGGAAAAGCTTGCGGGGCAGACGGCATACTAAGCGAGATGATTAAACACACTGACGATAAAATGAAACCGGCTATCCTAAAACTCTTCAACTTGGTCCTGAGTGTCGGTTACTTCCCTGATATCTGGAACAAAGGACTCATAACGCCCATATACAAAAGTGGGGACAAAGTCGACCCAAATAACTATCGAGGCATCTGTGCAAACAGTAACCTGGGGAAGGTATTCTGTAGTATCATAAACAAAAGACTTATAAACTTCCTTGAGGAGCACAATGTCTTGAGTAAAAGCCAAATTGGATTCCTGCCAAACTATAGAACATCAGATCATATCTTCACCCTACAGACCCTAATCGACAAACACGTTCATCAAAACAAAAGCAAAATCTACGCATGCTTTATAGATTTCCAGAAGGCTTTCGATTCCATTTGGCACGACGGTTTATTCCTGAAACTTATCGAAAGCAGGGTAGGGGGAAAAACATATGATGTAATTAAATCAATGTACACAAACAACAAATGTGCAGTTAAAATTGGAGACAAACAAACAAAATACTTCCCACAGGGGCGGGGGGTGACGCAGGGCTCGCCAATCTCACCGACACTCTTTAATATTTATATAAATGAATTGGCAAAACTACTTGAACAATCTACAGCACCCGGCCTCACCCTATATGAATCCAAGGTTAAATTCCTCCTCTATGCAGATAACCTGGTTCTGCTGTCACCAACTAAGGAGGGTCTACAGCAGAACCTGGATCTGCTGGAGTCGTACTGCCAGACTTGGGCCCTGACAATAAATCCCCAAAAAACCAAAGTCCTTGTGTTCCAGCAAAGATCCAGACATCAGGGACCCAAAATAAATTTCACACTAGGAACAACCAAAATTGAACAAACCACTAACTACACATACTTGGGCTTAAAAACCAGTTCTATGGGAAATTTCTTATGGCTGTTAATGAACTGAAAGAGAAAGCAATAAGGGCTTTCTATGCCATTAAAAAATCAATCCAAATAGAAATCCCAATTAGCATTTGGCTCAATATTTTCAAATCAGTAATTGAACCAATTGCACTCTATGGCAGTGAGGTGTGGGGACCGCTAACATAACAAGAATTTGCAAAATGGGACAAACACCCAATTGAGATCCTACATGCAGAATTCTGTAAAAGTATCCTCCGGACTCAAAGGAAAACCGTAAACAATGCATGCAGGGCAGAACTAGGCCAATATCCATTAATAATCACTATCCAAAAAAGAGCCACCAAATTCTGGAAACACCTAGAAATGAGCAACCCCCAATGCTATCATTACGAAGCCCTGAAATGCCAAGAGAGGACCATAAAGAAGAATACCCTCAGTCAACTAGTCCTGGGACTCAGTGAAGTAACTACTAACAATACTAACAATAACCAGCCCCAGGACAGTGACAGCGTAACACAAAGAATTCGACCCAACACAATCGTCGCTAAGCAAAAGGAAAAATATCTGTCATATTGGGCAGAAACAACAAAAACCCAAAGCAAACTCAATTGCTACTTGGCCCTAAACAGACAATACAACATGGCTGATTACCTGACCATGGTAAAGGATAACAAACTGAGAAAAACCTTGACAATGTACAATCTTAGTGAACATAGCCTGGCGATCGAAAAAGGTAGACACAGGCAGACCCGGCTACCAAGAGAGGACAGGATATTCTCTCACTGCAGTCAGGGAGTGGTGGAGACAGAGATGCACTTCCTCACAGCTTGTAGAAAATATCAGGGCATAAGGGAGAATTTCTACCCAAAATTCACAAAAATATGCCCGGAATTCAGAAATTTGAATGACGACCAAAAACTCCCATACCTACTAGGGGATGAGAGAAACTAGCGGCACACTATGTTACAGCTTGCCATAAACAGAGGGACAACCACTAATTATAAGAAAAGAGTACATATAAATTATATGAAAGTATATTTATACACTCAGGGATATATCTGTTTATACACTGTATGGATAGATCTGTATTTTTGTGTATAAACATGAATGTTTTTCGATGCTTTGGCAACATAAGATGTAACTTGTCATGCCAATAAAGCGATTTGAATTGAATTGAATTGAATTGAATTGAGAGAGGTAGGGGAGGGAGGGGAGAGATGGGGGAAGGAGTGAGAGAGAGGGAGGGAGGGAGGGAGGGATGGAGGAGAGAGGGAGGGGGAGAGAGAGGGAGGGAGGGGGAGAGAGAGGGAGGGAGGAGAGAGGGAGGGAGGGCGAGAGGGAGGGAGAGAGGGAGGGAGGGAGAGAGGGAGGGAGGGAGAGAGGGCGGGAGGGAGGGAGTGGGAGAGAAGGAGGGAGGGGAAGAGAGGAAGGGAGGGGGAGAGAAATGGAGGGAGAGAGAGGGAGGGAGAGAGAGAGGGAGGGAGAGGGAGGGAGAGGGAGGGAGGGAGAGGGAGGGAGAGAGATAGAGTGAGAAAGAGGGAGGGGGTAGAGAGGGGGAGAGGGGAGGGAGGGAGGGATGGAGGGGAGTGAGAGGGAGGGAGGGAGGGGAGAGAGAGGGGGTGGGGGGAGGAAGGGGGAAGGGAGTGAGGGGAGAGTGAGAGGGGGAGGGAGAGAGAAGGAGACAGAGGGAGAGAGGGAGAGAGAGGGAGGGGAAGAAAGAGAAGGAGAGGGAGGGATGGAGAGAGAGATAGAGGGTGGTGGAGAGAGGGAGGGGGAGAAATGGAGGGGAGCATGGGAGGGAGAGAGGGAGGGAGGGGGAGAGTGAGGGAGGGGGGAGAGAGGGAGGGAGTGAAAGAGAGAGAGAGGGAGGGCAGGGGGAGGGAACTAGATGTAATATCTCCAAGTTTGCAGACGACACAAAGCTGGGTGGGCGTGTGTGCTGTGAGGAGGATGCAGAGAAACTCCAGTATGATTTGGACAGGTTGGGTGATTATACTGCATTTGCCATGCATCTGCCCAATGTGGATAAATGCGAGGTTATTCACTTCGGTGGCAAAAACAGGACGGCAATAGATTGGGAAAAGGGGAAGTGCAACGAGACCTGGGTGTCCTTATGCTCCAGTCGCTGAAGGTAAGCATGCAGGTACAGCAGGCGATTAAGAAGGCAAATGGTATGTTGGCCTTCATAGCGAGAGGGTTTGAGTACAGGAGCAAGGATGTCTTGCTGCAGTTGTACAGGGCCTTGGTGAGACCACACCTTGAGTATTGTGTGCAGTTTTAGTCGCCTTATCTGAGGAAGGATGTTCTTGCCATGTAGGGAGTGCAGCGAAGATTCACCAGACTGATACCTGGGATGGCAGGAATGATGTATGAGGAGAGATTGGGTCGATTAGGTTTATATTCGCTAGAGTTTTGAAGAATGAAAGGGGATCTCATTGAAACTTATAAAATTCTAACAGGACTAGACAGACTAGATGCAGGAAGGATGTTCCCGATGGTCGGGGAGTCCAGAACCAGGGGTCACAGTCTAAGGATATAGGGTAGGCCATTTAGGACAGAGATGAGGGGGAATTTCTTCACCCTGAGAGTGGTGAGCCTGTGGAATTCTCTACCACAGAAGGCAGTAGAGGCCAATTCATTAAATATATTCAAGAAGGAGTTGGATATATTTCTTAAGGCTAAAGGGATCAAGGGATATGGGGAGAAAGCAGGGACCGGGTACTGAATTTGGATGATCAGCCATGATCTCATTAAATGGCAGAGCAGGCTCGAGGGGCCGAATGGCCCACTCCTGCTCCTATCTTCTATGTTTCTATGAGAGGGGGGGAGAGGGGGAGGGAGGGGGAGAGAGAGGGAGGGAGGGGGAGAGGGGGGGAATAAGACAACTGCTGCCGTCAGTTGTAAACCCCAGAATCAGTAAACCTGCCCCGAGGTTGGGGGCTCCGAGTCTCCATCCTGGGACAGTCTCTGTGTTTCATGATCCCTGAGATTGTGACCATCTCCATTACTGATCAAACATTTCCTCAACTCCATGTAGCTGTCAATCAAACACAGCGCTCAGTATAACTGCAGTCTCTGTATTGTCACCCTGTGATGGAGCCAGTGTCTCAGGCACCCTGTGATGGAGCCAGTGTCTCAGGCACCCTGTGATGGAGCCAGTGTCTCAGGCACCCTGTGATGGAGCCAGTGTCTCAGGCACCCTGTGATGGAGCCAGTGTCTCAGGCACCGGTTTGGGACTTCTGTCCCTCACCTTCTCCCTCGCCTTTGGTCCCTTACCGTTTGCGATGTCGTTGTAAACTCCGCACAGACCCCGAGTCGATGCCTTCAGTTCCGAGTTCACAGTTATGGAAATGGTATTGTCTCCGTCAAACTTCAGACGGACTCCAAGCCCGCTCTCAATGAAAATAAAGTCACCAACCCAGCGGACACTGATTCCTGAGAGAGGAAGCACACTATTAATAAAATAGAGAGAGAGATGGACAGAGTGAGGGAGAGATGGACAGAGTGAGGGAGAGATGGACAGAGAGAGAGAGAGATGGACAGAGAGAGAGAGAGATGGACAGAGAGAGAGAGATGGACAGAGTGAGGGAGAGATCGACAGAGAGAGAGAGAGATGGACAGAGAGAGAGAGAGATGGACAGAGAGAGAGAGATGGACAGAGAGAGAGAGATGGACAGAGTGAGGGAGAGATGGACAGAGAGACAGAGCGAGAGACTCACCGTTCTGATAATATGGTTTTCCGGGAGTGACAGAGGCTCCATTGATGATAACAGTTCTGTTCTGAGCCAGGATCAGGTCCAAACCGAACATTATTCTCAAGACCTGGCAACGACACAAAGGTGAGAGTGAAAGAGAGAGGGATAGAGAGAGAGAGATATAGAGAGAGAGGGAGAGATAGAGACAGGGATATAGAAAGAGATAGAGAGAGTGATAGAGAGTGATATAGAGAGATGTATAGAGAGGGGTAGAGAGAGAGAGGGATAGAGAGAGAGGGGTAGAGAGATATAGAGAGAGGGGTAGAGAGAGAGAGGGATAGAGAGGTAAAAGATAGCAAATTGAGAAAAACCTTGACTATGTACAGACTTAGTGAGCATAGCCTGGCCATCGAAAAAGGCAGACACAGGCAGACCTGGCCGACAAGTGAGGACAGGATATGCTCTCACTGCAGTCAGGGAGTGGTGGAGACAGAGATGCACTTCCTCACAGCTTGTAGAAACTATCAGGGCATAAGGGGGAATTTCTACCCAAAATTCATAAAAATATGCCCTGAATTCAAAAATTTGAATGACGACCAAAAACTCCCATACCTATTAGGGGAACAGAGAAATTATGTAACTTTAGCGGCAAACTATGTTACAGCTTGCCATAAGCAGAGGGACAACCATTAAACCTAAGAAAAGATTATATGTATATTGTATGAGTTTATATTTATACACTCAGGGATATATCTGTTTATACACTGTATGGATAGATCTGCGTTTATGTGTTCAACCATAAATGTTTTTTCGGTGCTTTGGCAACATAAGATGTACCTTGTCATGCCAATAAAGCGATTTGAATTGAATTGAATTGATAGAGAGATATATAGAGAGAGGGGGGATAGAGAGAGAAGGATAGAGAGAGAGAGACAGAGAGGGGATAGAGAGGGGTAGAGAGAGAGGGGATAGAGAGAGAGGGAGAGAGGGAGAGAGAGAGGGATAGAGAGAGAGATAGAGAGAGAGATGGGGATAGAGAGTATGTGCGATCTACATACCCCCAATAGAATCGCCATATTTTGAAGAGGAGTTATTTGAAACTCTCCACATGGAAATCAGCCATTTCCAGGCCCAAGGAAAGGTGCTACTATGTGGGGACCTAAACGCAAGGACCGGATGTGAACCTGACTTCATAGACCCACAGGGCAACAACCATGTGTTTGGCCAGACCCCTTTATATGTCACACCAGCTATCACAAATCGGAACAACCTTGACAGTGAAATAAATAAAAGCGGCAGGGAGGTAGTGCAACTCTGCCGAGCCTTAGGCCTGTACATAGTTAACGGTAGGTTCAGAGGGGACTCCTTAGGGAGACTCACCTATTCCTCAACTCTTGGGTCTAGTGTGGTGGATTATACAATCACTGACATGGACCCCTTCGATATCAATGCATTCACTGTCAGGCAGCAATCCCCCCTCTCAGGCCATAACCAAATAAATGTGTACCTTAAACTTTCTGCCCAAGCTACAGACACAAAAAAGGAACCCAGTAATCTCCATAAACTAAACCAGACATACAGATGGGCCCCAGACAGTGGAGATAAATTCATCACAGCACTAAATTCACCTGATCTCACAAGTAAAATATCAAAATTTAATGAAAATCTATATGAGATCACCAGAGATGGTGTAAACATGGCCATAGACGATATAAATAGGATCTTCCATGAGGCAGCTGTAAAAGCCGACCTTGTGAAACAGAAGAGGAAATGTTACAAAAGACAAAAAAATGAGAAATGGTTTGATCACGAATGCAAAAATGCCAGAAAAGACCTGAGAAAAATATCAAACCAAAAGCATCGCCAACCAAACAACCCAGAAGTAGATACAATGAGACCCTCAAAAGATATAAACACACCATTAGGAACAAAACACAAAACTATACCCACAAAAGACTTGAAGAAATTGAAAACTCCATTAATCAAAATCAATTCTGGGATATGTGGAATAACCTGAGTACAACTCAATTACAAGCATTACCAATCCAAGATGGTGACATCTGGAGAACACATTTTGAAAACCTCTACAAAGACATCCCAGTAAACGAATCAAACTCAAGTCAACATCATGTCACAGAAAAACTCCACACATTAGAAGTAACAATTAAAGACAACCAAAACCCTCTGGACTCCCCAATCACTTGGAAAGAACTGGCCACAAAAACAAAATCTCTCCACCTAAAGAAAGCCTGTGGTCCAGACAACATCAAAAATGAAATGCTCAATTTCAGCACTATGGAGATGCAGGGTGCGGTACTCAAGTTATTCAACATCATACTACGTTCGGGCTGTTTTCCAGATATCTGGTGCCAAGGACTCATCTCTCCCATATATAAAAGTGGAAACAAATCAGACCCAAACAACTACTGTGGTATCTGTGCCAACAGTTGTCTAGGGAAGTTATTCTGCAGTATTCTAAATAGCAGATTACTGGATTTTCTTAATAAACATAATATCCTTAGAAAAAATCAAATAGGCTTTCTTCCAAAACACCGCACCACCGACCATATCTATACCCTTCACACTCTCATTGAAAGACATATACACCAAACAAAAAATGGGAAAATATTCGCTTGTTTCATTGACTTCAAGAAAGCCTTTGACTCTATTTGGCACGAAGGGCTCTATTACAAACTTCTTCAGTGTGGAATAGGGGGCAAAGTCTATGACCTTATTAAATCGATGTATCTGAAAAATAAATGCGGTGTCAAAATTGGAGACAAACGCACCGGTTTCTTCACCCAGAGAAGAGGCGTCCGGCAGGGTTGCAACTTGAGTCCGACCCTGTTCAACATATACATAAATGAGTTAGCAGACAAGCTGGAGCAAAGCAAGTCACCGGGTCTCTGTCTCCTGGATGGGGAAGTGAGGTCCCTGTTCTATGCGGACGACCTGGTTCTGCTGTCTCCCACAGAACAGGGATTACAGCAACATTTAGACCTACTCGACAAATACTGCCAAAATTGGGCCCTGACAGTAAATCTAAAGAAAACCAACATCATGATTTTTCAAAAAAGGCCCAGATGTCAGGAAAACAAATACCAGTTTACTCTCAGTGATACCATCATAGGACACACTATGAGCTACACTTACCTTGGTCTAACCATTACAGCATCAGGGAGCTTCAACATAGCAGTGAATGCACTAAAAGAAAAAGCCCGAAGAGCCCTATATGCAATAAAAAGAAAATTCTACAACATCCAAATTCCAATCAAAATCTGGCTCAAAATATTTGATAGTATAATCCTGCCCATTGCGCTGTATGGTAGTGAAGTATGGGGCCCACTAAATCACCATAGCTACACTAAATGGGAAAAACACACAATGGAAGACCTACATGCAGAATTTTGCCGAAGCATTCTTCGCACCCAAAGGAAAACACCAACAAATGCATGTAGAGCCAAACTAGGCAGATACCCACTGATAATAAACATCCAAAAACGAGCACTAAACTTTCTAAATCACCTCAAATCTAGTTCCCCAGACACCCTTCATTTCAAAGCCCTCCAGACCCAAGAGCTGAACCCAGAAACGAGTCCCCTGAGTCAGTTGTTGCTGAAACTAAGTTCTCCTACCCAGCCGGACCCTGACCAGTCCCAGACCAACACTGTTCCCCAAACACCAATCCGAGTGAACCAAATCATTAAACAATGCAAAGAAACCTACCTGGAACATTGGAACACAATAACCAAAAGCCAAAGCAGATTAGAATGCTACCGGGCCCTAAAAAGAGAATATAAACTGGCAGACTATCTCTCGACCATCAGAGACACAAAACAGAGACAGACCCTCACCAGATACAGACTAAGCGACCACCAACTGGCAATTGAAAAAGATACAAGAAATCCTGGCAACCTAAAGAAAATAGAATATGTGATCACTGTCTGGCCGGCGAGGTTGAGACAGAGGTGCACTTCCTCCTAAAATGCGAAAAATTCAACGAGACAAGAAACATATATTTTGACAAGCTCAGCCTTACAACCCCAGATTTCAAAGAATTGGATGACCTGTCAAAATTAAGAATAGTCCTGGGGGAGGGAGACAGACCATATCTTGGTGCCCAATATGTAACAACATGTCACAACCTGAGGAACAGTAAGTGACTAACGAGCACACCCATAGCATATATACGCTAAAAATGTTTAAATCAATACCGAATGTACCCAACGACTGTTTTAAATTAATACTGAATGCACCCAACGAGGGTCAACGACTGTTTAAATTAACACTGTCTGTACCCAACGAGGGTCAAAAACGTTTGACACCTACAGAATGTTGGAAACCTGTACTTTTTGTTATGTAAGCTTTGGCAACATGGTTCCCTGTAAACTTTCATGCCAATAAAGCATTTGAATTGAATTGAATTGAGTACAAGAGTGAGGGAGAGATTGGGGTCAGAGTGGAGTTGGGTGATATGGAGGAGGTTGAATCCAGGATAGATTAATGAGATCCCAACTCTGGCTGGTTGGGGTCGGGGGGTTCCAGGATAGACTGAGAGCCCGGACTGTGGCCGGGGAGGGTGATGGAGCCAATGATGTCTCAGTTTCTCTATTCCTGCACTGCCCAGCCGGAGTCCCGACTCCCCTCACCATTATAGAGCCTGTTACCCAGTGACTCCTGACTGACCTTCGGGCACTCTCTCCTGGTGCCAGGGCAGGCGGCAGTGGACAGGTAGACAGCCCAAGTTCCATCCAACGATGAAGCCAAGTTATAGGTGCAGGTGCCGTCAAAGTTGAAGTGTTTGCCATCGAAGGTGCGATAGTGCAGGCCGCTCCAGGACATGCAGGTGGCAAAGAAGCGATAGTCCTTGGCTGAGCTGACCAGAGCAGCGGACAGATGGGGTCTGAGGAGCAGAGGGGTCGAGAGGGCCTCTGTGGGTCCAAGAAAAGGTCAGCTGAGATCCCGGCACTTAATAAATCATCGGTGTGACCGCACTCCGACTATTGTGTACAATTCTGATCACCACAGTACAGAACAGCTGTCACCACTGTTGAATTTACCAAACATCACCCTGGGACTGAGGTGAGAGTGAGAGAGATTTACAGAGAGATGAACAGGCCGCTCGGTGCCGGAGTCTATGCTCCACACGAGCCCCCTCCCACCCTCTTCATCGCAATCAACACATCCTTCCAGTATATCCCAGGAGCAAGTTTAGGAGCACAAGTAAGCGCTAGCCTCCACTCAAACTACATTATCAATAACCCTTTAGATATACTAGATAATGTCGACCGTGACGAGAGGCTTCACCTTGGCCAGAACAGTCGGACCAGGGGACACGGCCTGGCTTCAAGGGGTGAAATTCAAAACTCATCTGTGGGAACAATATTTCAGTGAGCGAGTGGTCAGTCTGTGCAACAGGCTCCCTCGGGAGATGGTGGCAGCAGGTAGCACTGATTCATTCAAATTAAATAGATTTCATTTAGAAAATACTACTTTGAGACTCAGTCTGTGAGTAATTGGAGAGGTAAGGTGTGGGGAGTGTGGAGCTCAGGAGGAACAGGTTCTTTGGGCCTCTGGTTCCCAAAGCTCGCCACCACTGGGGGTTTCCTCACCTCATGTCTGGGTCTGTTGGAGACTCGTTGATAGGGGAAAAAAAGCAGTTCTGATGAAAGGTCATCGACCTGAAACATTGGGGGGAATTGTAACCTTAAAAATGGGTGGGTTGGGAGCGTGGGGTAGTTAAATAGTTAACATAGAAGATAGGAGCAGGAGTAGACCATTCGGCCCCTCCAGCCCGCTCCGCCATTCAATGAGATCATGGCTGATCATCCAAATTCAGTACCCGGTCCCTGCTTTCTCCCCATATCCCTTGATCCCTTTAGCCTTAAGAAATATATCTAAAATCGGAATCTTGACCTGAACCCACCTCCAACCCGTTCCGGGTTTAACGGAGGGGCAGCGGGCATCAATTTAAATATTATAATGAGGCTGGCAGCCTCTTCAACCTGGTAAAACCCGGCAGTTCCATCAAGGCGAGGACTGCTGCATCCAGGGGGTAACTGCCTTTACTCTAAGCTCCTGGATCCAGGGTCCCTGCCTAACCCACCGCCCCTGGAGCCAGGGTCCCTGCCTAACCCACCGCCCCTGGATCCAGGGTCCCTGCCTAACCCACCGCCCCTGGAGCCAGGGTCCCTGCCTAACCCACCGCCCCTGGAGCCAGGGTCCCTGCCTAACCCACCGCCCCTGGATCCAGGGTCCCTGCCTAACCCACCGCCCCTGGAGCCAGGGTCCCTGCCTAACCCACCGCCCCTGGATCCAGGGTCCCTGCCTAACCCACCGCCCCTGGATCCTGGGTCCCTGCCTAACCCACCGCCCCTGGAGCCAGGGTCCCTGCCTAACCCACCGCCTCTGGATCCAGGGTCCCTGCCTAACCCACCGCCCCTGGATCCAGGGTCCCTGCCTAACCCACCGCTTGCAGTCGCAGAACCCGCCAGTCCTCCGCCCCCTGATCCACTTCAGATCCCCCTGCCCCGATCTATTCCTGGGCCAACCCAAATACTGACCCCAAATACTGACCCCCCCGACCCTACCCCATCCCCCCTCACCCCCCGATCCCAAATACTGACCGCCCCGACCCCATCCCATCCCCCCTGACCCCAAATACTGACCCCTCACCCCCGACCCCAAATACTGACCCCTCCGGCCCTACCCCATCCCCCCTCACCCCCCGATCCCAAATACTGACCCCCCCGACCCCACCCCATACCCCCTCGACCCCAAATACTGACCCCCCTGACCCCACCCCATCCCCCCTCGCCCCCAAATACTGACCCCCCGACCCCACCCCATCCCCCCTCGCCCCCCGACCCCAAATACTGACCCCCCGACCCCACCCCATCCCCCCTCGCACCCCAACCCCAAATACTGACCCCCCGACCCCAAATACTGACCCCACCCCATCCCCTCCTTGCCCCCGACACCACCCCTGACCCCCACCCCTGACCCCAAACACTGACCCCGCCTTGCCCCCGACCCCAATCACTGACCCGCCCCCGACCCCCCACCCCAAACATTGACCCCTCCACAGCCCCTCCCGAGAGGCCCCCTCAGTGCTGAGGTTGTGGTATTTGCTGACCGGACAGGACGATGTAGGAACAGGAGAAGCAGAAATCCGAGGAGACGTTCCTCCAGCTGTGACCCCACGGTTCAGTGCAGCAATCCTCCATCGACATGTGGGAAGTGTTACTGATCCCAGGAAATTCCTGGCAATTCCACGTGGTGTAACAACGGCCCAGGAATGCTGCTCCTGGAATGGGAAACATACAACACACTGTAACCATAGAAACAGATACCCAGGGGTCAGGGGTCAGTGACCACGGGGGCAGGGGTCGGAGCAATGTTCCCCATAAAGGGACCACGTGGCCCATTCAAAAGTCCGCGCATGCGCGATTTTTAAATTTAAAAGCTGGCTCACCAGCTGTGCAGGACCCCCGTAGTGTAGCGCAGCCGCACAGGTTAAATGGAACATTGGTCAGGGGTCAGTGACCATGGGGGGAGGTCAGGGGTCAGTGACCATGGGGGGGGGTCAGGGGTCTGTGATAATGTGGGGGGTCAGGGGTCAGTGAAAATGTGGGGGCTCAGTGGTCAGTGACCATGGGGAGGTCAGAGGTCAGTGACCATGGGAAGGTCAGGGGTCAGTGACCATGGGTACACACCAAGGTTACTCACCTTCAGTGCACTGTGGCCCACTGTATCCATCACAACAAGCTCGCATCGTGCTGTTAAACGTCACAATCCTCGTCTCAGCTGGTCTAGAGCAGGAAACAAGCCGGGGCAGAATTAATTGTCACTTGGAAAAATCTGGATTCATAAATGAAAGTCAGCACAGATTTGTTAAAGGCAAATCGCATTTGACGAACCTGATTGAGTTCTTTGATGAAGCAATGGGGAGGGTTGATGAGGGCAGTGCGGTTGATATACATTAATGACCTGGACTTGGGTGTACAGGACATAATTTCAAAGATTGCAGATGATACGAAAATGTAGTAAGCAGTGAGGAGGAGAGTGATAGACTTCAGGAAGACAGACAGACTGGTGGAATGGGCGGACACACGGCGGATGAAATTTAACGCAGAGAAGTGCGAAGTGATACATTTTGGTGGAAGAACGAGGACAGGCAATATAAACTAAAGGGTACAATCCTAAAGGGGGTGCATGAACAGAGAGACCTGGGGGTATGTGTGCACAAATCGTTGAAGGTGGCAGGGCAGGTTGAGAAAGTGGTTAAAAAAGCTCACGGGATCCTGGGCTTCATAAATAGAGGCACAGAGTACAAAAGCAAGGAAGTTATGATGAATCTTTATAAAACACTGGTTCGGCTGCAACTGGAGTATTGTGTCCAATTCTGGGCACCGCACTTTAGGAAGGATGTGAAGGCCTTAGAGAGGGTGCAGAAAAGATTTACTAGAATGGTTCCAGGGATGAGGGACTTCAGTTACGTGGATAGACTGGAGAAGCTGGGTTTGTTCTCCTTGGAGCAGAGAAGATTGAGAGGAGATTTGATGGAGGTGTTCAAAATCATGAGGGGTCTAGACAGAGTAGATAGAGAGAAACTGTTCCCATTGGTGGAAGGGTCGAGAACCAGAGGACACAGATTTAAGGTGATTGGCAGAAGAACCAAAGACGACGTAAGGAAACATTATTTAATGCAGCGAGTGGTTAGGATCTGGAATGCACTGCCTGAAAGGGTGGTGGAGGCAGATTCAATCATGGCTTTCAAAAGGGAATTGGATAAGGACCTTAATGAAAAAAATTTGCTGGGCTATGGGGAAAGGGCGGGGGAGTGAGACTGGCTGAAGTGCTCTTACAGAGAGCTGGCACGGGCTCGACGGGCCGAATGGCCTCCTGTGCTGCAACCATTCTCTGATTCTATGGCAAGTGCCACATTTAAACAAATTGGAACAATCAGAAAACATCCAGGACACGAACGTCTCAAACCAGCCACTGAAAGACGGCAAATGGATCATAGCTGGTGGGCGGGAGAGGACATTTGGCCGCTTGGATCTACAACAGGGAATGCATTACTGAGTAATTAAATTCAAATTCATATACCTTCACAAAATAGTAAAAATTGAGTGAAGTTTCAGTGGGATCAGATTTCTGATGTAAGCTGAACTTGAAGTATATCTCCTTAGTGTGAAATGATGGCCTTTGGGAGGTTTAATCTGGAACGACAATCTACAATAAATGGCCCGATGTTGAAAAGTGTAGTTGAGTAGAGAGACCTTGATGTCCATATACACAAACCCTTAAAGGTGGCGGGCAAGTTTTAAGGTGTTTAAAAAACATATGGTTTACTTCGGTTTATAAATTGAGCAATAGAATATAAAACCAAAGAGATCATACTAGAAGTTTATAAATCACTGGTTAGGCCTCAGCTGGAGTGTTGTGGACAATTCTGGGCACATTTCAGGAAAGATGTAAAGGCCTGAGAGAGGGGACCGAGGAGGTTTCCCAGGATGTTACCGGGGACGAGGGACTTCAGTTATGAGGAGAGGTTGGAAAAGTTCGGACTGTCCTCCTTGGAACAGAGAAGGTTCAGAGGTGACCGAATAGAGGTTTTCAAGATGATGAGGTTTTGATAGAGTAGAGAGAAAAACTATTCCCTCTGGCGAGTGGGTCAATAGCCAGAGGTCATCGATTCACAATCACTGGGAAAAGATCGAGAGGGGAGACGGGGAGAAATGTTTTCACTGAGTTGTGGGGATCGGGAACACTCGACCTGAAAAGGTGGTGGAAGCTGATCCCATCAATAATGTTAAAAGGGAGTTGGACGGGTTCTTGAGGGTGAGGAACTGACAGGGTTACGGACAATACGCGGGGAGTGGGACTGACAGGGTTACGGACAATACGTGGGGGGGTGGGACTGACAGGGTTACGGACAATACGCGGGGGGTGGGACTGACAGGGTTACGGACAATACGTGGGGGGGTGGGACTGACAGGGTTACGGACAATACGCGGGGGGTGGGACTGACAGGGTTACGGACAATACGCGGGGGGGTGGGACTGACCGGGTTACGGACAATACGCGGGGGAGTGGGACTGACAGGGTTACGGACAATACGCGGGGGGTGTGGGACTGACAGGGTTACGGACAATACGCGGGGGGGTGGGACTGACAGGGTTACGGACAATACGCGGGGGAGTGGGACTGACAGGGTTACGGACAATACGCGGGGGAGTGGGACTGACAGGGTTACGGACAATACGCGGGGGAGTGGGACTGACAGGGTTATGGACAATACGCAGGGGGGTGGGACTGACAGGGTTACGGACAATACGCGGGGGAGTGGGACTGACAGGGTTACGGACAACACGCGGGGGGGTGGGACTGACAGGGTTACGGACAATACGCGGGGGGGTGGGACTGACAGGGTTACGGACAATACGCGGGGGGTGGGACTGACAGGGTTACGGACAATACGCGGGGGGGTGGGACTGACAGGGTTAAGGACAATACGCGGGGGGTGGGACTGACAGGGTTACGGACAATACGCGGGGGGGTGGGACTGACAGGGTTACGGACAATACGCGGGGGGGTGGGACTGACAGGGTTACGGACAATACGCGGGGGGGTGGGACTGACAGGGTTACGGACAATACGCAGGGGAGTGGGACTGACAGGGTTACGGACAATACGCGGGGGGGTGGGACTGACAGGGTTACGGACAATACGCGGGGGAGTGGGACTGACAGGGTTACGGACAATACGCAGGGGAGTGGGACTGACAGGGTTACGGACAATACGCGGGGGGGTGGGACTGACAGGGTTACGGACAATACGCGGGTGTGTGGGACTGACAGGGTTACGGACAATACGCGGGGGGGGTGGGACTGACAGGGTTACGGACAATACGCGGGGGGGTGGGACTGACAGGGTTACGGACAATACGCGGGGGGTGGGACTGAGGGTTACGGACAATACGCGGGGGGGTGGGACTGACAGGGTTACGGACAATACGCGGGGGGGTGGGACTGAAAGGGTTACGGACAATACGCGGGGGGTGGGTACTGACAGGGTTACGGACAATACGCTGGGGAGTGGGACTGACAGGGTTACGGACAGTACGCGGGTGTGTGGGACTGACAGGGTTACGGACAATACGCGGGGGAGTGGGACTGACAGGGTTACGGACAATACGCGGGGGGGTGGGACTGACAGGGTTACGGACAATACGCGGGGGAGTGGGACCGACAGGGTTACGGACAATACGCGGGGGGGTGGGACTGACAGGGTTACGGACAATACGCGGGGGGTGGGACTGACAGGGTTACGGACAATACGCGGGGGAGTGGGACTGACAGGGTTATGGACAATACGCGGGGGGGTGGGACTGACAGGGTTACGGACAATACGCGGGGGGGGTGGGACTGACAGGGTTACGGACAATACGCGGGGGGGGTGGGACTGACAGGGTTACGGACAATACGCGGGGGGTGGGACTGACAGGGTTACGGACAATACGCGGGGGGGGGTGGGACTGACAGGGTTACGGACAATACGCGGGGGGGTGGGACTGACAGGGTTACGGACAATACGCGGGGGGGTGGGACTGACAGGGTTACGGACAATACGCGGGGGGGGTGGGACTGACAGGGTTACGGACAATACGCGGGGGGAGTGGGACTGACAGGGTTACGGACAATACGCGGGGGGTGGGACTGACAGGGTTACGGACAATACGCGGGGTGAGGGACTGACAGGGTTACGGACAATACGTGGGGGGGTGGGACTGACAGGGTTACGGACAATACGCGGGGGGTGAGGGACTGACGGTTACGGACAATACGCGGGGGGGTGGGACTGACAGGGTTACGGACAATACGCGGGGAGTGGGACTGACAGGGTTATGGACAATACGCGGGGGGGTGGGACTGACAGGGTTACGGACAATACGCGGGGGGGCGGGACTGACAGGGTTACGGACAATACGCGGGGGGTCGGACTGACAGGGTTACGGACAATACGCGGGGAGTGGGACTGACAGGGTTACGGACAATACGCGCGGGTGTGGGACTGACAGGGTTACGGACAATACGCGGGGAGTGGGACTGACAGGGTTACGGACAATACGCGGGGGAGTGGGACTGACAGGGTTACGGACAATACGCGGGGGAGTGGGACTGACAGGGTTACGGACAATACGCGGGGGGGTGGGACTGACAGGGTTACGGACAATACGCGGGGAGTGGGACTGACAGGGTTACGGACAATACGCGGGGGGGGCGGGACTGACAGGGTTACGGACAATACGCGGGGGAGTGGGACTGACAGGGTTACGGACAATACGCGGGGGGTGGGACTGACAGGGTTACGGACAATACGCGGGGGGTGGGACTGACAGGGTTACGGACAATACGCGGGGGGGTGGGACTGCCTGGGTTACGGACAGTACGCGAGGGGGTGGGACTGACAGGGTTACGGACAATACGCAGGGGTGTGGGACTGACAGGGTTACGGACAATACGCGGGGGGGTGGGACTGACAGGGTTACGGACAATACGCGGGGGGGTGGGACTGACAGGGTTACGGACAACACGCGGAGGGGGGTGGGACTGACAGGGTTACGGACAATACGCGGGGGGGGGTGGGACTGACAGGGTTACGGACAATACGCGGGGGGGTGGGACTGACAGGGTTACGGACAATACGCGAGGGGGTGGGACTGACAGGGTTACGGACAATACGCAGGGGTGTGGGACTGACAGGGTTACGGACAATACGCGGAGGGGGGTGGGACTGACAGGGTTACGGACAACACGCGGGGGAGTGGGACTGACAGGGTTACGGACAATACGCGGGGGGGTGGGACTGACAGGGTTACGGACAATACGCGGAGGGGGGTGGGACTGACAGGGTTACGGACAATACGCGGGGGGGTAGGACTGACAGGGTTACGGACAATACGCGGGGGGGGTGGGACTGACAGGGTTACGGACAATACGCGGGGGGGTGGGACTGACAGGGTTACGGACAATACGCGGGGGGGGTGGGACTGACAGGGTTACGGACAATACGCGGGGGGGTGGGACTGACAGGGTTACGGACAATACGCGGGGGGGTGGGACTGACAGGGTTACGGACAATACGTGGGGGGGTGGGACTGACAGGGTTACGGACAATACGTGGGGGGGTGGGACTGAGGGGTGGGGGGAGAGAGGTCAATGACTGGGGGGGGAGGAAGAGGGGGAGGAGGGAGAGGGGGGGAGTGGGATGGGGAGGGGGGAAGGGGGGATGGGGAGGGTGAGGAGTGGGAGAGGGAGTTTGATCTGTGACCAGACACTAACTTGTGGATGAAGCACTGAGCGGCGGCTCCAGACTCAGTGTAATACCGCTCGATCCCCTCGTCACCGTCATGTGCGCTTCGCATCCGCTCCTGATCCAGGATCCAGCCGTCCAGATTAAAATGGTAAACACTGGCGCAGAGAACGTGCGCCTGCTCCCGCGGAGACACCAGCTCCACCTTGGACATCGGCACAGTCCGATCACACCAGCGCCTGGAACACAAGGCAATCAGCTCCAGGACCGGCTAACAACCCCACACCTGGAGTAACCCCACAAACCCAGAGTAACCCCACACCCGGAGTAACCTCACACACCCAGAGTAACCTCACACACACAGAGTAACCCCACACACACCCAGAGTAACCCCACACACCCAGAGTAACCCCACAAACCCAGAGTAACCTCACACACCCAGAGTAACCCCACACACCCAGAGTAACCTCACACACCCAGAGTAACCCCACACACACAGAGTAACCCCACACACACCCAGAGTAACCTCACACACCCAGAGTAACCTCACACACCCAGAGTAACCCCACACACCCAGAGTAACCCCACACACCCAGAGTAACCTCACACACACAGAGTAACCCCACACACCCAGAGTAACCCCACACACACCCAGAGTAACCCCACACACCCAGAGTAACCCCACACACCCGGAGTAACCTCACACACCTGGAGTAACCTCACACAGCTGGAGTAATCCCACACCCGGAGTAGCGCCGCATCCGGACTGACCGCACACCCGGAGTAAGCCCACACACCCGGAGTAAGCCCACACACCCGGAGTAAGACCCCACACACCCGGAGTAAGACCCCACACACCCGGAGTTAGACCCCACACACCCGGAGTAACCCTACACACCCCGCCGCTGCCCCGTTTAGATCTCCCTGCTCCATGTTCAGTCCGTGTGCGATGATCTTACCCATCGGCCAGTGGATGTTGAATGAGGAGCAGGAGGAGGAGGACGAGGCCTCTCATTGGGGCTTGGGACAGCACAGCCAACACCAGACTCCAGCCAATGGAATAATCCTGAGCAAAAAATAACTGACACAGGATGACATGCTAACTTTCGCAGTCACAGTGTAGATCAGATGTCGGAGGAGCTGGGTAAAGGAGCTTGATTGGGGAACCCATACCCCAGCAAGAGTCAGTGTGTGTGGAACTGTACCCCAGTGAGAGTCAGTGTCTGTGGAACCCGTACCCCAGTGAGAGTCAGAGTCTCAGTAACCATACCCCAGTGAGAGTCAGTGTCTGTGGAACCCGTACCCCAGTGAGAGTCAGAGTCGTTGTAACCGTACCCCAGTGAGAGTCAGTGTCTGTGGAACCCGTACCCCAGTGAGAGTCAGTGTCTGTGGAACCCGTACCACAGTGAGAGTCACTTTCTGTGAAACCGTACCCCAGTGAGAGTCAGTGTCTGTGGAACTGTACCCCAGTGAGAGTCAGTGTCAGTGGGACTGTACCCCAGTGAGAGTCAGTGTCTGTGGAACTGTACCCCAGTGAGAGTCAGTGTCTGTGGGACCAGTACCCCAGTGAGACGCAGTGACTTTGGAATTGTACCCCAGTGAGAGTCAGTGTCTGTGGAACTGTACCCCAGTGAGAGTCAGTGTCTGTGGAACTGTACCCCAGTGAGAGTCAGTGTCTGTGAAACCGTACCCCAGTGAGAGTCAGTGTCTGTGGAACTGTACCCCAGTGAGAGTCAGTGTCAGTGGGACTGTACCCCAGTGAGAGTCAGTGTCTGTGGAACTGTACCCCAGTGAGAGTCAGTATCTGTGGAACTGTACCCCAATTAGAGTCAGTGCCTGTGGAACTGTACCCCAGTGAGAGTCAGTGTCTGTGGAACTGTACCCCAGTGAGAGTCAGTATCTGTGGAACTGTACCCCAATTAGAGTCAGTGCCTGTGGAACTGTACCCCAGTGAGAGTCAGTGTCTGTGGAACCCGTACCCCAGTGAGAGTCAGAGTCGTTGTAACCGTACCCCAGTGAGAGTCAGTGTCTGTGGAACCCGTACCCCAGTGAGAGTCAGTGTCTGTGGAACTGTACCCCAGTGAGAGTCAGTGTCTGTGGAACTGTACCCCAGTGAGAGTCAGTGTCTGTGGAACTGTACCCCAGTGAGAGTCAGTGTCTGTGGAACTGTACCCCAGTGAGAGTCAGTGTCTGTGGAACTGTACCCCAGTGAGAGTCAGTGTCTGTGGAACTGTACCCCAGAGAGAGTCAGTATTTGTGGAACTGTATCCCAGTGAGATTCAGTGTCTGTGGAACCGTACCCCAGTGAGAGTCAGTGTCTGTGGAACTGTACCCCAGTGAGAGTCAGTGTCTGTGGAACCCATACCCCAGTGAGAATCAGTGTCTGTGGAACTGTACCCCAGTGAGAGTCAGTGTCTGTGGAACTGTATCCCAGTGAGAGTCAGTGTCTGTGGAACTATACCCCAGTGAGAGTCAGTGTCTGTGGAACTGTACCCCAGTGAGTGTCAGTGTCTGTGGAACTATACCCCAGTGAGAGTCAGTGTCTGTGGAACTGTACCCCAGTGAGAGTCAGTGTCTGTGGAACTATACCCCAGTGAGAGTCAGTGTCTGTGGAACTATACCCCAGTGAGTGTCAGTGTCTGTGGAACTATACCCCAGTGAGAGTCAGTGTCTGTGGAACTGTACCCCAGTGAGAGTCAGTGTCTGTGGAACTGTACCCCAGTGAGAGTCAGTGTCTGTGGAACTGTACCCCAATTAGAGTCAGTGTCTGTGGAACTGTACCCCAGTGAGAGTCAGTGTCTGTGGAACTGTACCCCAGTGAGAGTCAGTATTTGTGGAACCTGTACCCCAGTGAGAGTCAGTATCTGTGGAACTGTACCCCAGTGAGAGTCAGTGTCTGTGGAACTGTACCCCAGTGAGAGTCAGTATTTGTGGAACCTGTACCCCAGTGAGAGTCAGTGTCTGTGGAACTGTACCCCAGTGAGAGTCAGTGTCTGTGGAACTGTACCCCAATTAGAGTCAGTGTCTGTGGAACTGTACCCCAGTGAGAGTCAGTGTCTGTGGAATTGTACCCCAGTGAGAGTCAGTGTCTGTGGCACTGTACCCCAGTGAGAGTCAGTGTCTGTGGGACTGTACCCCAGTGAGAGTCAGTGTCTGTGGAACTGTACCCCAGTGAGAGTCAGTGTCTGTGGAACTGTACCCCAGTGAGAGTCAGTGTCTGTGGAACCCGTACCCCAGTGAGAGTCAGTGTCTATGGAACTGTACCCCAGTGAGAGTCAGTGTCTGTGGAACTGTACCCCAGTGAGAGTCAGTGTCTGTGGAACCCATACCCCAGTGAGAGTCAGTATCTGTGGAACTGTACCCCAGTTAGAGTCAGTGCCTGTGGAACTGTACCCCAGTGAGAGTCAGTGTCTGTGGAACTCTACCCCAGTGAGAGTCAGTGCCTGTGGAACTGTACCCCAGTGAGAGTCAGTGTCTGCGGAACTGTACCCCAGTGAGAGTCAGTGTCTGCGGAACTGTACCCCAGTGAGAGTCAGTGTCTGTGGAACTGTACCCCAGTGGGAATCAGTGTCTGTGGAACTGTACCCCAGTGAGAGTCACTGTCTGTGGAACTGTACCCCAGTGAGAGTCAGTGTCTGCGGAACTGTACCCCAGTGGGAGTCAGTGTCTGTGGAACTGTACCCCAGTGAGAGTCAGTGTCTGTGGAACTGTACCCCAGTGAGAGTCAGTGTCTGTGGAACTGTACCACAGTGAGAGTCAGTGTCTGTGGAACTGTACCACAGTAAGTGTCAGTGTCTTTTGGATGTGAAGAGCCTGTAATAAAATAGGAATTAAATCAGGAGAGGGAGGGAGAGAGCGAGATTGAGGGTGAGGGAGAGAGTGAGCGAGATCGAGGAAGAGAGTGAGCGAGATCGAGGGTGAGGGAGGGAGTGAGCGAGATCGAGGGTGAGGGAGGGAGAGAGCGAGATCGAGGGTGAGGGAGGGAGTGAGCGAGATCGAGGGTGAGGGAGGGAGTGAGCGAGATCGAAGGTGAATGAGGGAGTGAGCGAGATCGAGGGTGAGGGAGGGAGTGAGCGAGATCGAGGGTGGGAGGGAGTGAGCGAGATCGAGGGTGAGGGAGGGAGTGAGCGAGATCGAGGGTGAGGGAGGGAGTGAGCAAGATCGAAGGTGAATGAGGGAGTGAGTGAGATCGAGGGTGAGGGAGGGAGCGAGCGAGATCGAGGGTGGGAGGGAGCGAGCGAGATCGAGGGTGAGGGAGGGAGTGAGCGAGATCAAGGGTGAGGGAGTGAGCGAGATCGAGGGTGAGGGAGGGAGTGAGCGAGATCGAGGGTGAGGGAGGGAGTGAGCGAGATCGAGGGTGAGGGAGGGAGAGAGCGAGATCGAAGGTGAATGAGGGAGTGAGCGAGATCGAGGGTGAGGGAGGGAGAGAGCGAGATCGAGGGTGAGGGAGGGAGTGAGCGAGATCGAGGGTGAGGGAGGGAGGGAGTGAGCGAGTTCGAGGGTGAGGGAGGGAGTGAGCGAGATCGAGGGTGAGGGAGGGAGTGAGCGAGATCGAGGGTGAGGGAGGGAGTGAGCGAGATCGAGGGTGAGGGAGGGAGTGAGCGAGATCGAGAGGGAGGGAGTTAGCGAGATCGAGGGTGAGGGAGGGAGTGAGCGAGATCGAGGAAGAGAGTGAGCGAGATCGAGGGTGAGGGAGGGAGTGAGCGAGATCGAGGGTGAGGGAGGGAGAGAGCGAGATCGAGGGTGAGGGAGGGAGTGAGTGAGATCGCGAGGGAGGGAGTGAGCGAGATCGCGGGTGAGGGAGGGAGTGAGCGAGATCGAGGGTGGGAGGGAGTGAGCGAGATCGAGGGTGAGGGAGGGAGTGAGCGAGATCGAGGGTGAGGGAGTGAGCGAGATCGAGGGTGAGGGAGGGAGTGAGCGAGATCGAGGGTGAGGGAGGGAGAGAGCGAGATCGAGGGTGAGGGAGGGAGAGAGCGAGATCGAAGGTGAATGAGGGAGTGAGCGAGATCGAGGGTGAGGGAGGGAGAGAGCGAGATCGAGGGTGAGGGAGGGAGTGAGCGAGATCGAGGGTGAGGGAGGGAGTGAGCGAGATCGAGGGTGAGGGAGGGAGGGAGTGAGCGAGATCGAGGGTGAGGGAGGGAGTGAGCGAGATCGAGGGTGAGGGAGGGAGTGAGCGAGATCGAGGGTGAGGGAGGGAGTGAGCGAGATCGAGGGTGAGGGAGGGAGTGAGCGAGATCGAGGGTGAGGGAGGGAGTGAGCAAGATCGAGGGTGAGGGAGGGAGTGAGCGAGATCGAAGGTGAGGGAGGGAGTGAGCGAGATCGAGGAAGAGAGTGAGCGAGATCGAGGGTGAGGGAGGGAGTGAGCGAGATCGAGGGTGAGGGAGGGAGAGAGCGAGATCGAGGGTGAGGGAGGGAGTGAGCGAGATCGCGGGTGAGGGAGGGAGTGAGCGAGATCGAGGGTGAGGGAGGGAGTGAGCGAGATCAAGGGTGAGGGAGGGAGAGAGCGAGATCGAGGGTGAGGGAGGGAGTGAGCGAGATCGAGGGTGAGGGAGGGAGTGAGCGAGATCGAGGGTGAGGGAGGGAGAGAGCGAGATCGAGGGTGAGGGAGGGAGTGAGCGAGATCGAGGGTGAGGGAGGGAGTGAGCGAGATCGAGGGTGAGGGAGGGAGTGAGCGAGATCGAGGGTGAGGGAGGGAGTGAGCGAGATCGAGGGTGAGGGAGGGAGTGAGAGTGATGCAGAGGGCAGCAGGGAGAGAGTGAGCTAGAGGGAAAGTGAAGAGGGAGGGAGAGCGAGGGAAGGAGGGGGAGAGAGGGATGGTGGAGAGGGAGGGGGAGTGAGAGTGAGAGAGAAAGAGGGAGGAAGAGGGTAGGAGGGAGATGGAGACTGAGGGAGAAAAAGACGGAGGGAGAGGGAGATGGGTTGGGAGGGGTTGAGGGATGGAGAGGGAGAGAGAGGGAAGGAGGGAGTCTCAGAGCGAGAGGAGAAGTGACTCACCTGGAATGAGTTGGTGGAGAGCCACGGCTGGGCGCAGTGTGTGGTGTGCAGAGGAGCCGGTGTGGGTTTATATGGTGGGGATTGAGCTGCAGATGCAGCATCTGATGGAGCGGAGATTGGAGCTTTCAGGTCCTGGCACAGCCGGGCAGAGTCTGATTGGAGTGTTGGGGAGAAGTGAAAGAGAGCCAGAGATCAGAGAGAGAGAAGACAAAGGGGATTATCGGGAGAATCCGGGAGCGGAAAGAGTGCGTCAGTCCTAGAGGATTAATGTGGCTCCTGCTGAGATATCCCACTGTGCGAGGCTATCAGTTACTGGACAGAAACTCAAACCGAACAAGAGAGAATTCAGAATAACAACAGAAAATGCTGGAAATTCACTCTGTGTCGAACATTTTAAATGTGGCCACAATGTACTGTCTGCTGCCCTGGGAGCGGCCGGGGGTACCCAGGACCCTGGAGCTCCAGAGCACAGGGAGTGGGTGATAGAGGGAACCGTGGGATACAGGAGTAGAGAGGGAGTTACAGGGAGATGGAGAGAGTGAGAGAGAGAGGGGAGAGAGAGAGTGGGGAGATGGGGAGAGAGAGAGAGATCGCGGGGAGAGAGAGAGGGGGCTCACGGGGAGATGGAGAGAGTGAGAGGGGAGACGGAGAGAAAGGGGAGAGAGAGGGAGGTCGCGGGGAGCTGGAGAGAGGGGGGTCGCGGGGAGATGGAGAGAGGGGGTTGCGGGGAGATGGAGAGAGGGGGTCGCGGGGAGATGGAGAGAGGGGGTCGCGGGGAGCTGGGGAGAGGGGCTCGCAGGGAGATGGAGAGAGGGGGTCGCAGGGAGATGGAGAGAGGGGGTCGCAGGGAGGTGGAGAGAGGGGGTCGCAGGGAGATGGAGAGAGGGGGTCGCAGGGAGATGGAGAGAGGGGGTCGCAGGGAGGTGGAGAGAGGGGGTCGCAGGGAGATGGAGAGAGGGGGTCGCAGGGAGATGGAGAGAGGGGGTCGCAGGGAGATGGAGAGAGGGGGTCGCAGGGAGATGGAGAGAGGGGGTCGCAGGGAGATGGAGAGAGGGGGTCGCAGGGAGATGGAGAGAGGGGGTCGCAGAGAGATGGAGAGAGGGGGTCGCAGGGAGGTGGAGAGAGGGGGTCGCAGGGAGATGGAGAGAGCGGGTCGCAGGGAGATGGAGAGAGGGGGTCGCAGGGAGATGGAGAGAGGGGGTCGCAGGGAGGTGGAGAGAGGGGGTCGCAGGGAGATGGAGAGAGAGGGTCGCAGGGAGATGGGGAGAGGGGGTCGCAGGGAGATGGAGAGAGGGGGTCGCAGGGAGGTGGAGAGAGGGGGTCGCAGGGAGGTGGAGAGAGGGGGTCGCAGGGAGGTGGAGAGAGGGGGTCGCAGGGAGATGGAGAGAGGGGGTCGCAGGGAGGTGGAGAGAGGGGGTCGCAGGGAGATGGAGAGAGAGGGTCGCAGGGAGATGGAGAGAGGGGGTCGCAGGGAGTTGGAGAGAGGGGGTCGCAGGGAGATGGAGAGAGGGGGTCGCAGGGAGATGGAGAGAGGGGGTCGCAGGGTGATGGTGAGAGGGGGTCGCAGGGAGATGGGGAGAGAGGGTCGCGGGGAGATGGAGAGAGGGGGTCGCAGGGGGATGGAGAGAGGGGGTCGCAGGGAGATGGGGAGAGGGGGTCGCAGGGAGATGGAGAGAGAGGGTCGCAGGGAGATGGGGAGAGAGGGTCGCAGGGAGATGGAGAGAGGGGGTCGCAGGGAGGTGGAGAGAGGGGGTCGCAGGGAGGTGGAGAGAGGGGGGTCGCAGGGAGATGGAGAGAGGGGGTCGCAGGGAGATGGGGAGAGAGGGTCGCAGGGAGATGGAGAGAGGGGGTCGCAGGGAGATGGAGAGAGAGGGTCGCAGGGAGATGGAGAGAGGGGGTCGCAGGGAGATGGAGAGAGGCGGTCGCAGGGAGATGGAGAGAGGGGGTCGCAGGGAGATGGAGAGAGGGGGTCGCAGGGAGATGGAGAGAGGGGGTCGCAGGGAGGTGGAGAGAGGGGGTCGCAGGGAGATGGAGAGAGAGGGTCGCAGGGAGATGGAGAGAGGGGGTCGCAGGGAGATGGAGAGAGGGGGTCGCAGGGAGATGGAGAGAGGGGGTCGCAGGGAGGTGGAGAGAGGGGGTCGCAGGGAGATGGAGAGAGAGGGGGTCGCAGGGAGATGGAGAGAGGGGGTCGCAGGGAGATGGAGAGAGGGGGTCGCAGGGAGATGGAGAGAGGGGGTCGCAGGGAGATGGAGAGAAGGGGTCGCAGGGAGATGGAGAGAGAGGGTCGCAGGGAGATGGAGAGAGGGGGTCGCAGGGAGATGGAGAGAGGGGGTCGCAGGGAGATGGAGAGAGGGGGTCGCAGGGAGATGGAGAGAGGGGGTCGCAGGGAGATGGAGAGAGGGGGTCGCAGGGAGATGGAGAGAGGGGGTCGCAGGGAGATGGAGAGAGGGGGTCGCAGGGAGATGGAGAGAGGGGGCCGCAGGGAGATGGAGAGAGGGGGTCGCGGGGAGATGGAGAAAGAGGGGGTCGCGGGGAGATGGAGAAAGAGGGGGTCGCAGGGAGATGGAGAGAGGGGGTCGCAGGGAGGTGGAGAGAGAGGGTCGCAGGGAGGTGGAGAGAGGGGGTCGCAGGGAGATGGAGAGAGCAGGTCACAGGGAGATGGAGAGAGGGGGTCGCGGGGAGATGGGGAGAGAGGGTCGCAGGGAGATGGAGACAGGGGGTCGCAGGGAGGTGGAGAGAGGGGGTCGCAGGGAGATGGAGAGAGGGGGTCGCAGGGAGGTGGAGAGAGGGGGTCGCAGGGAGGTGGAGAGAGAGGGTCGCAGGGAGATGGAGAGAGGGGGTCGCAGGGAGATGGAGAGAGGGGGTCGCAGGGAGATGGAGAGAGGGGGTCGCAGGGAGATGGAGAGAGGGGGTCGCAGGGAGATGGAGAGAAGGGGTTGCAGGGAGATGGAGAGAGAGGGTCGCAGGGAGATGGAGAGAGGGGGTCGCAGGGAGATGGAGAGAGGGGGTCGCAGGGAGATGGAGAGAGGGGGTCGCAGGGAGATGGAGAGAGGGGGCCGCAGGGAGATGGAGAGAGGGGGTCGCGGGGAGATGGAGAAAGAGGGGGTCGCGGGGAGATGGAGAAAGAGGGGGTCGCAGGGAGATGGAGAGAGGGGGTCGCAGGGAGGTGGAGAGAGAGGGTCGCAGGGAGGTGGAGAGAGGGGGTCGCAGGGAGATGGAGAGAGCAGGTCACAGGGAGATGGAGAGAGGGGGTCGCGGGGAGATGGGGAGAGAGGGTCGCAGGGAGATGGAGACAGGGGGTCGCAGGGAGGTGGAGAGAGGGGGTCGCAGGGAGATGGAGACAGGGGGTCGCAGGGAGGTGGAGAGAGGGGGTCGCAGGGAGGTGGAGAGAGGGGGTCGCAGGGAGGTGGAGAGAGAGGGTCGCAGGGAGATGGAGAGAGGGGGTCGCAGGGAGATGGAGAGAGAGGGTCGCAGGGAGATGGAGAGAAGTGGTCGCAGGGAGATGGAGAGAGGGGGTCGCAGGGAGATGGAGAGAGGGTGTCGCAGGGAGGTGGAGAGAGGGGGTCGCAGGGAGATGGAGAGAGAGGGGGTCGCAGGGAGATGGAGAGAGGGGGTCGCAGGGAGGTGGAGAGAGGGGGTCGCAGGGAGATGGAGAGAGAGGGTCGCAGGGAGATGGAGAGAGAGGGGGTCGCAGGGAGATGGAGAGAAGGGGTCGCAGGGAGATGGAGAGAGGGGGTCGCAGGGAGATGGAGAGAGGGGGTCGCAGGGAGATGGAGAGAGGGGGTCGCAGGGAGATGGAGAGAGGGGGTCGCAGGGAGATGGAGAGAGGGGGTCGCAGGGAGATGGAGAGAGGGGGTCGCAGGGAGATGGAGAGAGGGGGTCGCGGGAAGATGGGGAGAGAGGGTCGCAGGGAGATGGAGAGAGAGAGAGGGCTCGCGGGGAGATGGAGAGAGAGGGGGTCGCAGGGAGATGGAGAGAGGGGGTCGCAGGGAGATGGAAACAGAGAGGGGTCACAGGGAGATGGGGAGAGAGAGGGGGCTCGCGGGGAGATGGAGAGAGAGAGGGTCACGGGGAGATGGAGAGAGGGGGCCGCGGGGAGATGGGGAGAGGGGGTCGTGGGGAGATGGGGAGAGGGGGTCGCGGGGAGATGGGGCGAGGGGGTCGTGGGGAGATCAGGGGGTGTTGCGGGCAGAGGGGGGTCGCGGGGAGATGGAGAGAGAGGCGAGGTTGCGGGGAGAGAGAGGGGGTCGTGGGGAGATCGGGGGGGTTTTGGGGAGGGGGGGTCGCGGGGAGAAAGGGTAGTTCGGGGGCTTAAAAGAAGTGGCTGCAGAGATAGTGGATGCACTGGTTGTAATCAACCAAAATTTCTTGGATTCTGGAGAGGTCCCAGCGGATTGGAAAACCGCACATGTAACACCCCTATTTAAGAAAGGAGGGAGGCAGAAAGCAGGAAACTATAGACCAGTTAGCCCAACATCTGTTATTGGGAAAATGCTGGAGTCCTTCATTAAGGAAGCGGTAGCAGGACATTTAGCAAATCATAATACAGTCAAGCAGAGTGAGCATGGTTTTAGGGAAGGGAATTCATGTTTGACAAATTTGCTGGAGTTCTTTGAAGATGTAATGAGCAGGGTAGATAAAGGGGAACCAGTAGATGTGGTGTATTTGGATTTCCAGAAGACATTCGATAAGATGCCGCATGAAAGGTTACTACACAAGATAAGCGCTCACGGGGTTGGGGGTAATATATTAGCATGGATAGAGAATTGGATAACTAACAGAAAACAGAGAGTCAGGATAAATGGGTCATTTTCAGGTTGGCAAACGAACTAGTGGGGTGCCGCAGGGATCAGTGCTGGGGCCCCAACTATTTACAATCTATATTAATTGATGTGCCTCAATAATTCCGAGACTCGATGTTAGCGAAACAAAACAAGGCTTTTATTAACTTAGAAGGTAACACGTAGTGGAGAGAGGTATCTTCCATCCGGAGGGCTGCAGTACTGGATATGAGGCCAGACTGAGCTTGCTTACATAGGGGCCAGGTATGGGCGGAGCCCTACACACAACACATTCCAATATACAATACAATGGTGAGGAAACGGAACTGGGGGAAGGGAAATGAAACTGAAACCGACCACAGTCACAGGCAGTGATGAATGGAATATTTCATCACATTCACCCCTTCTATAGATTTAGTCTGTTCGGGGGTTTGATAGTCCTCTGCGACCGACGTGGCTGTTGCGGTGCCGCGGGTGTCGGCTGGGTGTCCCCGGTAGCCTCCTGGGTCTCTGCCGGGGGTGCCGCCAGGGTTGTTGAAGGGGTAGTTGGTGGGGGTGCCGTTGGTCGATGTTCTTCCGGGGGTGATGAAAGAGTAGTGGGTGGGTAAGAGTTGCTGCGATCGTTGTCGCTGCTATCGCCGTGGTTGTTGTCGTTACCGGCTGGGGCGACGTCTTTTATGGACACGGTGTCCTCCCTTTCGTCGGCGTGCCGGACATATGCGTATTGGGGGTTGGTGTGGAGTAGGTATACTGGCTCCACGAGAGGGTCCGTCTTGTGGCCCCTCACATGCCTTCGCACGAATACCGGACCTGGGGTGGAGAGCCATGACGGCATGGATACGCCTGAGGTGGATTTCCGGGGAAAGACAAACATTCGTTCATGAGGCGTGGCATTAGTGGCAGTACACAATAGCGACCGTATCGAATGGAGCACATCCGAGAGGACTTCCTGCCAGCGGGAGATAGGGAGGCCCTTGGTCCTTAGAGCTAGAGTGACTGCTTTCCATACTGTCCCGTTCTCTCGCTCCACTTGGCCGTTACCCCGGGGGTTGTAGCTGGTGGTACGGCTCGTGGCGATCCCCCTGGACAGCATGTACTGGCGTAGCTCTTCACTCATGAAGGACGCCCCCCTATCCGTATGGATGCAGCTCGGCATACCGAACAGGCAGAACAGGCTGTTGAGGCATTTAATGACCGTGGCGCTGGTCATGTCTGGGCAGGGGAAGGCGAATGGGAACCGGGAGTATTTGTCCACAATGTTCAGGAAGTAAACATTGCAGTCGACGGACGGGAGGGGGCCCTTGAAATCTAAGCTGAGCCGCTCAAAGGGCCGTGTAGCTTTGATTAAGTGGGCTCTATCTGGGCGGTAGAACCGAGGCTTGCACTCAGCGCAAGTGCGGCAGTTCCTGGTCAGAGACCGAACTTCCTCAATCGAGTAGGGTAAGTTACGGGACTTTATGAAGTGGAACAGCCGCGTGACCCCTGGGTGGCAGAGGTCGTTGTGGAGGGTCTGTAGCCGATCCCCGGTGGCGCTGGCACACATCCCTCGTGAGAGGGCGTCAGGGGACTCATTAAGGGCCCCTGGCCGGTAAATGATGTCATACTCGAAGGTGGAGAGCTCGATCCGCCACCTAAGAATCTTATCATTTTTAATCTTCCCCCTCTGTTTATTATTGAACATAAACGCTACTGACCGCTGGTCGGTAAGTAGGGTGAAGCGTTTGCCGGCTAGGTAGTGGCGCACTGCCTCCACGATGGCTTGGGCCTCCTTTTCCACGGAGGAGTGTCTGATCTCGGGCCCTTGGAGGGTCCTCGAGAAGAAAGCTACGGGCCGCCCCGCCTGGTTGAGGGTGGCCGCCAAGGCAAAGTCAGACGCATCACTTTCCACTTGAAATGGAGTGTTCTTGTCCACTGCCTGTAGCGTGGCCCGCTCAATATCCTGCTTAATGCTTTTGAAGGTGGCGTGGGCCTCAGCAGAGAGCGGAAAAGAGGATGCTTTCAAGAGGGGGCGGGCTTTGTCGGAGTAGTTGGGGACCCATTGGGAATAATAAGAAAATAACCCCAGGCACCTTTTCAGGGCTTTGGGAGTGTTGGGCAGGGGCAGCTCCCGTAGGGGGCGCAATCGGTCGGGGTCTGGTCCGATTTCCCCATTCTCCACCACGCTGCCTAGTATGCAGAGGCGCGTGGTGTTGAAAACGCACTTGTCCTCGTTGTAGGTGAGGTTGAGTTTTTGTGCGGTTTCCAGGAACCTCTCGAGGTTCGAGTCGTGATCCTGCTGGTTGTGACCGCAGATGGTGACGTTGTCGAGGTAGGGGAAGGTTGCCTGCAAGTGGTGGTCATCGACCATGCGGTCCATCTCCCTCTGGAAGACCGAGACCCCATTCGTCACCCCAAAGGGGACTCTGAGGAATTGGTAGAGGTGTCCGTTCGCCTCGAAGGCGGTGTACGGGCGGTCCTCTGGTCTGATAGGGAGCTGGTGGTACGCTGACTTAAGGTCGATGGTGGAGAACACCCGGTATTGGGCGATTTGGTTCACCATTTCTGATATGCGGGGGAGCGGGTAGGCGTCTAGTTGGGTGTACCTGTTGATCGTTTGGCTATAGTCGATCACCATCCGTTTCTTCTCACTACCCCTTACCACTACCACTTGGGCGCGCCACGGGCTGTTGCTGCATTCAATAATGCGCTCTTTCAGGAGCCTGTCGACCTCGGTCGCGATAAACCGCCTGTCCTCCCAGCTGTACCTCCTGCTTTTGGTCGCTATTGGCCGGCAGTTAGGGGTAAGGTTCGCAAATAGCGAAGGCGGCTTTACCTTCAGGGTAGCCAGACCGCACACTGTGAGGGGCGGCTGGGACCCACCGTACTTGAGCGTGATGCTTTGGTGGTTGCACTGGAAATCCAGGCCCAAGATCACGCTCGCACATAGATTCTTCATGATTAATACTTTAAAATTATCATATACAGTTCCGTTAACGGACAATTGTACCGTGCAGTAACCCAGAATGGTCGATGTCTGGGTTTTATCAGCCATAGAGATGGTACCCTGAGTAGGGCCACCTTTAGGGAGAGTTGTTGTGCCAGTTCAGGGTGGATAAAACTCTCCGTGCTTCCACTGTCAATTAAACATTTAACCCTGCACCCGTTTACCTCGATGTCCACCATTGATTTGGATAGCGGGTGCGGCCTGGTCTGGTCCACTGTGACCGATGCCACTGTAGGGCCCTGATCGAGACAAGATGGCGTCCACGCTGTCTGCTCATAAGATGGCGGACGCCACGAGGTCGGGCAAGATGGCGTCCAAGATGGCCGCTCCCACGGCGCGCACGCGGCGGTGGCGGGTTTTCCGACGGTTGGTTTTCTGGCGGGGTTCCCTCTGCACACCTTCCCGAAGTGCCCCTTCTTACCGCACTTAAAGCAGGTGGTGCCTTTCGCCGGGCACAGGTTTCTGGTGTGCTTTGGCTGCCCGCAGAAGTAGCAGTTGGGTCCCCGACGTGTCGCGGCTGTCGTAGGGCTTCTGGGGGGAGGGCGGGGCCCCGACGGTGTCGGGCTGCCAGGCGGGGAAGATGCCTTCCAAGATGGCGGCGCCCTTGGTGCACACGTGGCGGCGTGGACGGCGCGGGCTGAAGAGTAGGCGTCCGAGTTTCTCTGGGCCACATCCAGGGATCGCGCGGTGTCCGCAGCCTGTTTCAGGTCCAATCCCGTTTTTTCCAGCAGTCTTTGCCGGATGTAAGTGGAGCTGAGGCCTGTGATAAAGGCATCGCGAACAAGCTCATCAGTGTACACTGAGTCTTTGCCAAGCATTTTCAGGGTGCCTAGGAACTCCTCCACCGATTCCCCAGGTCGCTGTGCGCGAGTAGCGAGCAGATGCCTAGCATACACCTCATTCGTAGGCTGCTGGTAATGTGCCTTTAAGATGTCGCAGGCGGCCAGGTACGTGTCGGCGTCTTGGATGAGGGGGTAAACCCGGTGGCTTACCCAATTCCGCAGAATTCTGAGTTTCATACTCGCAGCGTCCGTAGCGTCTTTGACGGCTGCGGAATTGTCCAGGAAGAATTCCATACACATAAACCAGTGTCCGAAGCGTGCTGATGCGTCCGGAGCATGCTGAGCCAAATCCAAACGTTCGGGTTTCAGGAGTTGATCCATTGTGTTGAAAAATAAGTTAATAAAATTGATGTGCCTCAATAATTCCGAGACTCGATGTTAGCAAAACAAAACAAGGCTTTTATTAACTTAGAAGGTAACACGTAGTGGAGAGAGGTATCTTCCATCCGGAGGGCTGCAGTACTGGATATGAGGCCAGACTGAGCTTGCTTACATAGGGGCCAGGTATGGGCGGAGCCCTACACACAACACATTCCAATATACAATACAATGGTGAGGAAACGGAACTGGGGGAAGGGAAATGAAACTGAAACCGACCACAGTCACAGGCAGTGATGAATGGAATATTTCATCACATTAATGACTTGGATGAAGGGACCGAGTGTACTGTAGCCAAATTTGCTGATGATACAAAGATAGGTGGGAAAGCAAGTTGTGAGGAGGACACAGAGTCTGCAAAGGGATATAGAGAGGCTCAGTGAGTGGGCAAAAATTTGGCAGATGGAGTATAATGTGGGAAAATGTGAGGTTACCCACTTTGGTAAGAAAAATAAAAAAGCAAATTATTATTTAAATGGAGAGAGAATACAGAACGCTGCGGTACTGAGGGATCTGGGGGTCCTCGTACATGAATCATAACATGTTAACCTGCAGGTACAGCAATTAATCAGGAAGGCAAATGGAATGTTGGCCTTTATTGCAAGGGGGCTGGAGTATAAAAGTAGGGAAGTCCTGTTACAACTGTACAGGGTGTTGGTGAGACCACACCTGGAGTACTGCGTACAGTTTTGGTCTCCTTATTTAAAGAAGGATATACTTGCATTGGAGGCAGTTCAGAGAAGGTTCACGAGGTTGATTCCGGCGATGAAGGAGTTGACTTATGAAGAAAGGTTGAGCAGGTTGGGCCTATTTGTTGCGTTTGCAAAGATAATCCAGAGGCCGTAAGCAGAGTTCAGTTCATGTTGCTTTTTAATGGCTGCTCCACACACACACTCCCAGGCCAAAGCAATCGAACACCTATACACAATACAATGATCACAGCACCATCAAACTCAGGCCAAGGCAATCGAGTACCTATCACCAATGTCAGACATAACACTGTGCTCATTGGAGTTTAGAAGAATGAGAGGTGATCTTATTGAAACATATAAGATACTGAGGGGCTCGACAAGGTAGATGCAGAGAGGATGTTTCCCCTCGTGGGGGAATCTAGAACTCGGGGAGCACAGTTTCAGAATAAGGGGTCGCCCATTTAAGACGGAGATGAGGAGGAATTTCTTCTCTCAGAGGGTCGTGAATCTGTGGAATTCTCTGCCCCAGAGAGCCGTGGGGGCGGAGTCATTAAATATATTTAAGGTGGAGATTGACAGAATTTTGAACGATAAGGGAGTGAAGGGTTATGGGGAGCGGGCAGGGAAATGGAGCTGAACCCAATGTCAGATCAGCCATGATCTCATTAAATGGCGGAGCAGGCTCCAGGGGCCGAATGGCCTACTCCTGCTCCTGTTTCTTATGCAGTCTCTGCTTGCTGTCACACAAGCTCAGACTGCTGCCATCATCGCTGGGTTTACCAGTGTCACAAGGGGCTTGCAGGGTATCGCAGGGTATCTGTCTTCCAACAGACTGCTAGGAATGCTGAGGCGCCGTCCCGGGGCAGTGGGTCCGTAGAGCAAGAACCTGCTGTCTTCTTTCAGGATGACGGCATTCCTACTCCCACCACTGCCACTCTGCCGGTGCCCTTGCCGCTGCCCATCAGCCAGCCAGCCCAGACTGCTGCCACCCATGCCAAGATGGTGCCCTCTACAGCCGGGCCTTCTAGGCCCAGAACACATTGAGGTCAGCCTGCAAGACCATCTGCAGTCTCCTGAAAGTCAGCAGCCTTCCACCAGCCATGCTGCAGCCACTGGGGGAGCACTGCGTAGGAGCACTAGAGTAGGTAAAGGCACACGAACAACAGGCACTGAGGGATTGCACAAGGCTGATCAGTTGATATTGTAATGTTGATTGGATTGTGATAAATTTATGATTTGTGTTTGAAATGTGTGGTTTGTGGTGGCTCTCATTTCAGCTTTGTGCCCAGGAGGACGCTGTGATGATCCGTGACACAGGGATGGTGTGATGGGGAAGTGGTGAGCAACAGGGACCGATGGTTTCATTCACTGGAATCTGAGTCTGATGAGGCATTCATGGACAGCCCATCCAGAACGGTGATTTACTGCCTGCCTCCTCCTGCTGAGGTGGTCCTCGCAATCCCTGTTGCCAAGGGCTGGGCCCTCAAGATGGCCAAGTTGTGGAACATGCGGTAGATCACCATGAAATGGGACACCCACTCTGGCGAGTACTGGAGGGCTCCCCCCCCACGTGTTCAAGGCAGCGGAACCGTTGCTCGAGCACCCCAATGGTCTGCTCGATGATGTTCCTGGTGGCAGCATGGCTGTCATTATAATGTGTACTGGGCAGGAGTGTTGGGGTTGCGGAGGGGAATCATGAGCCAGGTGCAGAGCGATAGCCCTGGTCTCCGAGCAGCCACCCTCGGGTTTGATGTGGTGGCTGGAAGATTCCTGGCACACTGGACTGGCGGAGGATGAAGGCATCATGACTGCTGCCAGGATTGCGGGCATTGAGTGGTAGTCTTTGCGGTTACGGAACATCCCAGGATTGATAGATGGTGGCCGCAAAGCCAGGTGTGTGGAGTCGATGGCGCCCTGCACCATGAAGAAGCCCAATATCCTGGCAAAGCCACATGCGCACTCCTTCTGCTTCTCTGCTCAGAGAGAAGACAATGTCGTCCCTTCTCCTGGAACACAGCCTCTGTGGCCTCGTGGATGCAGCGGTGGATGGAGAACTGTGAGATGTTAGCTATGTCTCCTGCTGTAGACTGGAAGGTTCCGCTGGTGATGAAATTGAGGGCCACTGGGAGAGCCGTGTCCTCCCTGATCTGAGGCTGCAGGTCTGGTTGCAGGAGATGGCCGAGCTCTGTGACCACCTCCTTGGTGAAGCGGAGCCTCCGAAGACACTGCTCCTGGCTTAAGTGGAGGTAGGAGAAGTGCTCTTGTAAGAGCCTAGGTGGGTAAGGTCTCCTGTCGAGAGCCATCCTCCGCCTCCTCCCTCTGTGCACATTTTCTCGTCTTTGCTGCCTCTGCCGAAGATACTCAAGTGTGAGGGGGACTGGCAGCAGAGCCCCTATGACTGAGCACGTGTTCTGAGCAGAAGCCTTTAAATGACAATGATGGTGTTCTCCACTTATACCAACACTCCCTGACAGCTCAGGAACCTTAAACAAGTTTAGAAAAGAAAATTTGGGAAAGAGAGTTGTTTGACTGAAAAATGGAGAGAGAAACATAGAAAAAAGAAAAATAGGAGTCGGCCATTCGGCCCTTCGAGAGAGGGGGGGGGAGGGGGGGGAGAGGACACGGAGAGGGGGGGGAGAGACGGAGAGGGGGGGGAGACGGAGAGGGGGGGGAGACGGAGAGGGGGGGGGAGACGGAGAGGGGGGGGGGAGAGACGGAGAGGGGGGGAGAGACGGAGGGGGGGGGGAGAGACGGAGGGGGGGGGGAGAGACGGAGGGGGGGGAGAGACGGAGAGGGGGGGAGAGAGACGGAGAGGGGGGGGGAGAGACGGAGAGGGGGGGGGAGAGACGGAGAGGGGGGGAGAGACGGAGAGGGGGGGAGAGACGGAGAGGGGGGGAGAGACGGAGAGGGGGGGGAGACGGAGGGGGGGGGAGACGGAGAGGGGGGGGAGACGGAGAGGGGGGGAGACGGAGAGAGGGGGGGAGACGGAGAGGGGGGGGGAGACGGAGAGGGGGGGGCATGACGGTTTATTCCTGAAACTTATCGAAAGCGGGGGTGGGGGAAAAACATATGATGTAATTAAATCAATGTATACAAACAACAAATGTGCAGTTAAAATTGGAGACAAACAAACAAAATACTTCCCACAGGGAGCGGGGGGGTGACGCAGGGCTCGCCAATCTCACCGACACTCTTTAATATTTAAAGGAATTGGCAAAACTACTTGAACAATCTACAGCACCTGGCCTCACCCTATATGAATCCAAGGTTAAATTCCTCCTCTATGCAGACGACCTGGTTCTGCTGTCACCAACTAAGGAGGGTCTACAGCAGAACCTGGATCTGCTGGAGTCATACTGCCAGACTTGGGTCCTGACAATAAATCCCCAAAAAAACAAAGTCCTTGTGTTCCAGCAAAGATCCAGACATCAGGGACCCAAAATAAATTTCACACTAGGAACAACCAAAATTTGAACAAACCACTAACTACACATACATGGGCTTAAAAATCAGTTCTACGGGAAATTTCAAACTGGCTGTGAATGAACTGAAAGAGGAAAGCAAGAAGGGCTTTCTATGTCATTAAAAAATCAATCCAAATAGAAATCCCAATTAGCATTTGGCTCAAAATTTTCAAATCAGTAATTGAACCAATTGCACTCTATGGCAGTGAGGTGTGGGGACCGCTAACACAACAAGAATTTGCAAAATGGGACAAACACCCAATTGAGATCCAACATGCAGAATTCTGTAAAAGTATCCTCCGGACTCAAAGGAAAACTGTAAACAATGCATGCAGGGCAGAGCTAGGCCAATATCCATTAATAATTCACTATCCAAAAAAGAGCCACCAAATTTTGGAAACACCTAGAAATGAGCAACCCCCAATGCTATCATTACGAAGCCCTGAAATGCCAAGAGAGGACCATAAAGAAGAATACCCTCAGTCAACTAGTCCTGGGACTCAGTGAAGTAACTACTAACACTACTAACAATAACCAGCCCCAGGACAGTGACAGCGTAACACAAAGAATTCGACCCAACACAATCGTCACTAAGCAAAAGGAAAAATATCTGTCATATTGGGCAGAAACAACAAAAACCCAAAGCAAACTCAATTGCTACTTGGCCCTAAACAGACAATACAACATGGTTGATTACCTGACCATGGTAAAGGATAGCAAACTGAGAAAAACTTTGACAATGTACAGACTTACTGAACATAACCTGGCGATCGAAAAAGGTAGACACAGGCAGACCCGGCTACCAAGAGAGGACAGGATATGCTCTCACTGCAGTCAGGGAGTGGTGGAGACAGAGATGCACTTCCTCACAGCTTGTAGAAAATATCAGGGCATAAGGGAGAATTTCTACCCAAAATTCACAAAAATATGCCCGGAATTCAGAAATTTGAATGACGACCAAAAATTCCCATACCTACTAGGGGAAGAGAGAAATTGTGTAACACCAGCGGCACACTATGTTACAGCTTGCCATAAACAGAGGGACAACCACTAAATATAAGAAAAGAGTATATATAAATTATATGAAAGTATATTTATACACTCAGGGATATATCTGTTTATACACTGTATGGATAGATCTGTATTTTTGTGAACAAACATGAATGTTTTTCGATGCTTTGGCAACATAAGATGTAACTTGTCATGCCAATAAAGCGATTTGAATTGAATTGAATTGAATTGAGACGGAGAGGGGGGGACGGAGACAGAGAGGGGGGGTGGAGGGAGACGGAGAGGGGGGGGAGGGAGACGGGGGGGGGAGGGAGACGGGAGGGGGGGGGAGGGAGACGGAGAGGGGGGGAGGGAGACGGAGAGGGGGGGAGGGAGACGGAGAGGGGGGGGAGGGAGACGGAGAGGGGGGGGAGGGAGACGGAGAGGGGGGAGGGAGACGGAGAGGGGGGGAGGGAGACGGAGAGGGGGGGAGGGAGACGGAGAGGGGGGGAGGGAGACGGAGAGGGGGGGGGAGGGAGACGGAGAGGGGGGGGGAGGGAGACGGAGAGGGGGGGGAGGGAGACGGAGAGGGGGGGGGAGGGAGACGGAGAGGGGGGGGAGGGGAGACGGAGAGGGGGGGGGGAGGGAGACGGAGAGGGGGGGGAGGGAGACGGAGAGGGGGGGGAGGGGAGACGGAGAGGGGGGGGGAGGGAGACGGAGAGGGGGGAGGGAGACGGAGAGGGGGGGGAGGGAGACGGAGAGGGGGGGAGGGAGACGGAGAGGGGGGGGAGGGAGACGGAGAGGGGGGGAGGGAGACGGAGAGGGGGGGGAGGGAGATGGAGAGGGGGGGAGGATGACGGAGAGGGGGGGGAGAGAGACGGAGAGGGGGGGGAGAGAGACGGAGAGGGGGGGGAGAGAGACGGAGAGGGGGGGGGGAGAGAGACGGAGAGGGGGGGGAGAGAGACGGAGAGGGGGGGGGGAGAGAGACGGAGAGGGGGGGGAGAGAGACGGAGAGGGGGGGGAGAGAGACGGAGAGGGGGGGGAGAGAGACGGAGAGGGGGGGGGAGAGAGACGGAGAGGGGGGGGAGAGAGACGGAGAGGGGGGGGAGAGAGACGGAGAGGGGGGGGGAGAGAGACGGAGAGGGGGGGCAGAGAGACGGAGAGGGGGCAGAGAGACGGAGAGGGGGGAGGAGACGGAGAGACGGAGAGGGGGGGAGAGAGACGGAGAGGGGGGGAGAGAGACGGAGAGGGGGGGGAGAGAGACGGAGAGGGGGGGAGAGAGACGGAGAGGGGGGGGAGAGAGACGGAGGGGGGGGAGAGAGACGGAGAGGGGGGGAGGGAGACGGAGAGGGGGGGAGGGAGACGGAGAGGGGGGGGAGAGAGACGGAGAGGGGGGGGAGAGAGACGGAGAGGGGGGGAGACAGACGGAGAGGGGGGGAGACAGACGGAGAGGGGGGGAGGGAGAGGGGGGGAGAGGACGGAGAGGGGGGGAGAGAGACGGATGAGGGGGGGGAGAGAGACGGAGAGGGGGGGAGAGAGACGGAGAGGGGGGAGAGAGACGGAGGGGGGGGAGAGAGACGGAGAGGGGGGGAGAGAGACGGAGAGGGGGGGAGGGAGACGGAGAGGGGGGGGAGAGAGACGGAGAGGGGGGGAGAGAGACGGAGAGGGGGGGGAGAGAGACGGAGAGGGGGGGAGAGAGACGGAGGAGGGGGGGGGAAGGGGAGAATCAATTCTACGGGAAACTTCAAACTGGCTGTGAATGAACTGAAAGAGAAAGCAAGAAGGGCTTGCTATGCCATCAAAAAATCAATCCAAATAGAAATCCCAATTAGCATTTGGCTCAAAATTTTCAAATCAGTAATTGAACCAATTGCACTCTATGGGCAGTGAGGTCTGGGGACCACTAACACAACAAGATTTTGCAAAATGGGACAAACACCCAATTGAGATCCTACATGCGGAATTCTGTAAAAGTATCCTCCGGACTCAAAGGAAAACAGTAAACAACGCATGCAGGGCGGAACTAGGCCAATACCCATTAATAATCACTATCCAAAAAAGAGCCACCAAATTTTGGAATCACCTACAAATGAGCAACCCCCCAATGCTATCACTACGACGCCCTGAAATGCCAAGAGCTGACACATAAAGAAGAATACCCTCAGTCAACTAGTCCTGGGACTCAATAAAGTAACTAATAACAATACTAACAATAACCAGTCCCCAGGACAGTGACAGGGTAACACAAAGAATTCGACCCAACACAATCGTTGCTAAGCAAAAGGAAAAATATCTGTCATATTGGGCAGAAACAACAAAAACCCAAAGCAAACTCAATTGCTACTTGGCCCTAAACAGACAATACAACATAGCTGATTACCTGACCATGGTAAAGGATAACAAACTGAGAAGAACCTTGACAAGGTACAGACTTAGCGAACATAGCCAAGCGATCGAAAAAGGCAGACACAGGCAGACCAGGCTGCCAAGAGAAGACAGGATATGCTCTCACTGCAGTCAGGGAGTAGTTGAGACAGAGATGCACTTCCTCACAGCCTGTGGAAAATATCAGGGCATCAGAGAGAATTTCGACCAAAAATTCTCACAAATATGGTCTGAATTCAGAAATCTGACTGACAACCAAAAACTCCCATTCCTACTGGGGGAGGAGAGAAGCTGTGTAACACTGGCGGCACACTATGTTACAGCTTGCCATGAACAGAGGGACAACCAGTAAACTAAGACAAGAGTATATATAAACAAGGCGAAAATATATTTATAAACTCAGGGATATACCTGTTTATACACTGTATGAATGGAACGCCGTTTATGTGTTCAACCATAAATGTATTTTGATGCTTTGGCAACATAAGATGTACCTTATCATGCCAATAAAGCGATTTGTATTGTATTGTATTGTATTGAGAGAGACGGAGAGGGGGGGGAGAGAGACGGAGAGGGGGGTAGAGAGACGGAGAGGGGGGGGAGAGAGACGGAGAGGGGGGGAGAGAGACGGAGAGGGGGGGGGAGAGAGACGGAGAGGGGGGGAGAGAGACGGAGAGGGGGGGAGAGAGACGGAGAGGGGGGGGAGAGAGACGGAGGGGGGGGAGAGAGACGGAGAGGGGGGGAGAGAGACGGAGAGGGGGGGGAGAGAGACGGAGAGGGGGGGGAGAGAGTGACGGAGAGGGGGGGGGGAGAAGAGACGGAGAGGGGGGGGAGAGAGACGGAGAGGGGGGGAGAGAGACGGAGAGGGGGGGGAGAGAGACGGAGAGGGGGGGAGAGAGACGGGAGAGGTGGGGGGAGAGAGACGGAGAGGGGGGGAGAGAGACGGAGAGGGGGGGCAGAGAG